>NW_008796217.1:1436895-1445043 GCF_000699145.1 Aptenodytes forsteri
CTGAGACATATTTGTACCACTTATTCAGAAGTCCTTAGGAGTGGATTACTGACAGTAGTGCTGGATTTGTGCCAGGATTATAACTGAAAAGCAAGTCAACCCAAGCTGTGAAGTGTGGTTGCATTCACATTAATAAAAATAATTAGAAACACATGTTGAAGGAAAGCCATTTTCCTCTGTTTGCCTTAATTTTGTTCCCTGCACTTTTGAATGTCTTGTGCAGTTTTGATAAATGTACTGATTTTCTATTTGCTACCTCTGTACAGTTTTGAGTCATGCTGCTGCTCTGTTCTGAAGGTGGGGACTTTGCCCTGTCACCCGGTCCATCTACTTACTGCAGTCCTCTTCAGTGAAAACAGTTGTCTGGGATCATTCAAGTAACTTTGTGCCCTTCCTCTAACGATGACATGTATTCTGAACATGAAAGGCTGAACAAAGTGTGAAGAGCAAAAGAAACGTATCATATATGCCTCTGCTCACCTGGTTGGTTACAATATAGCTATAATGATTTAAATTAAAGGTAGATCTTGAAGAATATAATAATAAGCAAAACAGTAACTATGGTAAGGTTCAGCTATAGAATCATAGAATCATAGAATCACTGAGGTTGGAAAAGACCTCTAAGATCATCGAGTCCAACCGTCAACCCAACACCACCATGCCCACTAAACCATGTCCCTAAGCGCCGCATCTACACGTCTTTTAAATATTTCCAGGGATGGGGACTCAACCACTTCCCTGGGCAGCCTGTTCCAATGTTTCACCACTCTTTCAGTAAAGAAATTTTTCCTTACATCCAATCTAAACCTCCCCTGCCGCAACTTGAGGCCATTTCCTCTCATATAATAATACCAAAGATCTTTACGGAAATAATGGGGAAAGTAACAACTCAGTCATGCCAAAATTTAGCTTCTGCCAAGGTTTTATTCTTCTAAAGCTGACATCAGAAGAGAAATCACTGCCTAAGAGATGCTGGGAAGGAAAGGATGGATTGTCAGCAGCCATCAGCAGCAGGGAGATGTTCACCCCACAAATGGAAGAAAGCAAGAAGCTGATGGAAGTAAGCACTGTGACAGGAATTTGCTGAAACTTGCAGAGAGAGGTGTTCATTTAGGTAATGATGGGGTGCGTAAGCTTCATCATTTTAATATCCTTTTCATTCAGACTGCCAGGATGAAAGGGTTTGTAGGTGCCTACCACAGCCGGACTTTCAGGATTGGCACAGTTGTTGTAGAAAGACAGTAGCTCTCTCTCAGCTGAACTGTGTGTTTTTGACCTTAAGAGTTACCCTCAAGGGACAAAAAGGTGGTTTAAATTCATGGGGCATGAAGAATTACACTTTTATTCTTCCTACATGTATATATAGCATGACCAGAAGCAAGAGTCTGAAAGTTATGCTATATAACAAATATTTGTTTTCCAGTAACCATTCCTGTATTCAGTTTAATAAATTTGTTAATGTTCTTTATTTATAAGCTGTTTTTATAGGTTATTTTACATCATTATTCTTTAACCAAAGGGGCAATCCCCTTAGACTCAGGGGGCTGTGTTTGATGTGGCCTTTTTTACTTATAGCATTTCTAATCACACTGGGTTTATAAACTATGGATTATTTTATTTATGTCCCATGCATAAGAGAACTCATTTAATGCACTTACTACCTCAGCAAATGATAAAGTATTTCAATTCAACCCAGGGCAGCAGAATAATTTCCATTTCATTTTATCCTTACAAAAATGTCATAACCTTTCATCTCATCACATGACACATAAACCAAGAATTCAGTACTGTCTTGCATACATTTTACAAGTACTGCATGCAGATCTATATTGGGCAATATATCAGCCCCTAAATAATGAGCAACTAAGTCAACTTTCTCCTCTCCCTCCCCCACTGCAAATGATCTTTATAATGAAATGCATCCTTGTAACAATTGCATTCACTGTTATAGGAGGGATGGAAGAAGTCAGTCTAATTAAGCCTTTAAAGGTGCTATTTATTTCACACAATAACTAAAATTATACTAGCAACTATATCCTGTAAGTTTTTATTCCCGTATTTTTGTATTTTTCCTTCCTTGCTCATGGTGCTTGCAATAATCACAGTGAAAAGGTGGCTTTGAACTGTGTTTAATGAGTCTTCTACATAATATTTGTCTGGGAGATGTCAGGCAGCATAAGTGTAAGTGAATCTCACAACTGCCAGCGTTGCCTGATGGCTGCGGCAGGGACATGTCCTGTGATCCCATCCAAAGAGCTCTCAAAAGACTAGCTTTCATTTTTCTGTTACCGTGATGCCATAACTTCTGGGCATTTTGTAAATATGTACGGTTATCTACAGGCTACCTATGAAAGCTGAGAGCTGGCGTGTCATTTCAGTGGCAGAATGCCGGTGGTGTTTAGAAGAATGGGGGATAAAAATGTCATCTTTCCACATCCCTTCCATAATCCAGACGGGAGGGGCAGAGATGTACTGGAATACTGGTGAAGGACATAGCAAGATATTACAGATAGCAGAAGTCATGTTAGAAAATGCACCGTAAGGACAACCCAACCAGCCCTGTACGGGTAGCTCAGAGAAGGATTTATTTGCTTTGGCTTAGCGGAGCCAGCATGCTTAAGCATAAACTTACTAGATGCGGGTCAGAGCCGAGAGGTTTTTGTGATGTTGCCTCCAAGACAAGAAGTGATTTAAAAACCAGGATATTGAGCAACGTATTTCTGAGACCCACCTGAATGTCTCTTTAGCAGCTGGCTCAAGTTTAGCAGTATCAGTATGAAGATGAAGTTAATAAAACCAGGCAGACTTATGTTTCTTCCGTATAATTGGCTACCTTTGCACATATTTCTGCCGTGATGTGCAGAACCCTGCGAGCTAACTTTTCACAGAGCTGGTATGAGTCTGCAGGGCTTATTAGCTGAGGATCTATGCTGTGAGAAAGCACCTAAATTGCTTCTGAATCTCAGCTAGCTGGGGAAGCAACCTTCTGCATTTCCATAGTGCTGCCCTTAAGGCAAAAGCAAGTGTGGAATGACCTTAGTTTCTCTACTTTCATAACCTGATAAATTGCCCATCAAAAAAGAATAGTTTCTATATAAAGATCCCCATATCCAAGTTAATACTGAACCAATGTTCCTTTAAATTGCCTCTTGTGAAAAGGACTTCCTGTACTACATGTGTAATTATTTGGTAAACTTTCACATACTTGGAGGTCTGAAACTATGTCTGTTGGAAACAAATGGTAGGTTCTTCTGTCTCAGAGAACAGTGATGGATTGGTTCCTGTCCCTTATAAACAGACATTTTAAAATTCAGCACTTTTCTCTCTGGAACAAAACTGGTAAGCTCATAAACATCCCTCACAATCTCTCATATTAGTACTTGCCTATGAAGGACTGATACTTCTCCAGGGTTTTGATTTACTTTCTGTTAAGAGGCTGTGCTTTAATCCTGGGCCAGTGCTGACATGCTCCAAACCCTACAGATACTAGAACAGCAGACTGTGTCAGAAGGCAGTGTCATTAACCGGTGTCACTTGAACTGCCATTTAACAGCACTGTGTTGGCTTGAGCCTGGAACGTAATGAAGCTTTGCTCTTTGAGACCCTCCAGATTGACTTCGTGTTGAACTAACTCCTCAAACTCAGTTCCATGCCAAATGTGAAGGACAAGTGAGGAGCCTTCCAGCAGATACAGCGGGGCGCTCTGAGTGATGTTTGGGTGCATGTCTCTTAAACAAATTATTTATGATCTGCTCTAAGACATCAGACAGAGGTCACATTTACCAGGGAAAATCTTCTTCTGAATGCACTTGCTAGCTTGATGCTTTTCTTTCCACATAGCAAAGAAAGGAGGAAACAATCAAAATTCTTCAAAATGTAAATAACATTATGACAGGTTATAATATTGTAATACTTAACTGGTATATTACGGCTTTCTGAATCATTGAGCCTTGAGGTATTTATGTGCACTAACAAAAAAGTACCTCACAGAAAGAAAAATGCTGAAGAACATTACCATATTACTGAATGCACCAGGGACAATATTATTTCCTGAAAAAGGCCAGTGTATGTGAAAAGTAACATCAAGAAAAATGTATCTGTGATGATGCTGGGGCAGTAATAGCTATGGCAACTATACTTTTTCACTATCAGCTGAGTAAAATTCTGCATTTATATTGCGAACAAAGCCGCAGGACAGGCTTACAAGATTGGATGTATCTTCATTTCAGTAATGGAAAAATTGAACACAGGATTATTTTTTTTTTAAAGCTATGAGAAGCTTGTGAAAAAGGGTGGGAACAGAAGTAAAATCTGCTTCCCTGTCTGGCCATTTTACATATAAAAATTTCAACATTTGTCCTTGGAGGCGTTAAAAGGCATTCCACCTTAGTTCTTCAGTGGTTAAAGGAGAGGGGGAAGAAAAGTAAAGCTCTTTCTGATGCATAGCCCTAAGAAGGAGACAAAGATCACAGAATGACTTTCCTCCATTTTCAGAATCAAAAACCTATTTCTAATTTCTACACATAGCGCTAAGTAGTAATATTTCAGAACCATCATTCATTCCCATGGTAACATCCTCTGATATTACAAGCAGTTAATTATGTCATTGCTGTGTGGTACACTGTGTGGTTTATTTATGGAAGGAGATAAACATTTAATGAAAGCATCTTTGAATATATGCACAAACTAAAAACTGCCGTTCTATCCCTCTGGTCTTTCCTCGTGCTCTGTGCAAAGAAAATGCGGTACTAGCAGGGATCTGCTGAAACCTATAGAAATACAATGCTCTTGGTAAAGAAATGTAATATCATTATATGGCAAAGAGGAGTATTCTGCCTGAGATTTTAACTAAACAAAATTATTTTCTAAAAAGACATCATATAAAAATATACTTGGTATAATTGGATTTGATATAAATCTATTATAAATTACTAGGGATTCAAAACAGAATAGATGACTTCATGGTTATTTTGATAATTTCTGAGCTACAACACATGACATCTCTGTCATGAAGTAAATGCCCCTGACTGTCATCAGGATCCCCCTTGTAAGGGAAAGAACCTGAGAAGAGACGGCCAAAAAATTCTGAATTGTTTCACTGGAAAACGCAAAAAGAACATTCTATAATTGTTTGACATTCGAATTTATAGTGCCAATTAAATAATTCTGTGGTGAATGGTCACTAGATATGCATTTTTATAAGCTTGAATTAATATTGTTTTGTTAAAAAGTGACCTGCAAATATAATGCAGTCAATACAGGAAAAAGAATATTGGTTGAGTAATAAAGTCTGAAAAAAACTGTTTAAAATGTCAATCTAAAAAAACGTGGGTTCTTTAAAAATAAGAACCTTAAACTTTATGAAATTTAAAAGGCAGGCCTTAGACTAAAAAATGGACTTGTTGATAATTCTTAAAAATGTTGTCTAACTCTTTGTTAAAGGAATTAGTTCTGGAAGGCTCCTCAAATTTTATATATCCGTATGTTTTTATCAATAATTTAGACAACTATTAAATGTATGATGTCTAAGTCTGCAGTTAGAGTGGTAGAAGAAAACAGTCATTGCAGAGTTACCTGAATTATTCAGCTAAAAAGTTGAATGACAAGAAATGAATTTTAATATAATCAAATGGAAGGAACACACACGGAAATAAACATTTCCTGATTATTCCTACAGGATAAAATCCTCTGTTTAGAAAGGTGTGATTCACCAAATTTTAAAGGTCATAATGGATTATCACCTCAACCTATCACTGTATGAAAGAGCACTAATATGATGCTGCATTAAAAATGTTTAAAAAGAGGAATGCCACATAAGAGTAGAGAGATGACCTTCCTTTTGCTAAGTAACCACTTTGCTGAGCCCATTGCTGGTACAGCATATCCTGATCTGATTAACCCACTTCAAAAGGCATATGAAACCCCCGAAGAATTGAAAGGAAGACCACAAAAATGATCGGGTCTAAAAAGCAAGCCATATAAAATGAATCTTAAAGTGTCTTACCTAGCAAAGACAGTGTTGAGAGATTACTTAATCACTTGCGTATAGGTAAGTTAAATGAGGATTTTCAACCTTGTTATCAAGAATGCTACAAGAGCCAAAAGCTGGGTGATGAAGTCAGAAAAATTCAGCCTCACAGGAAGAAGTAATATCCTTGAAATTAAATGTCCTGACAGACTACAAGAGGAGTGATATAACTCATCATTATCTGCTCTGCGGTTTCTGAAATGAAGCAATTTTCATGGGTAAGAGACACCTGGGGGAGAATCAGACCAGGTGCCGTAGCAGCCCCTGCTAACTTTTCCCTTAACCCAGAAATGACCAGATATGCTCTGAGTTTTATTTTGCTGCCACTCCCTGAAGCCCTGAGCAGTGGATGGACACTGGAGATAATCCTCAGAGGGTGTTCTGTGATACTACAGAGAATCCATGTTCTTGGACAGCCTGCTGGCATGTGCTGCTCAGACCACTGGGATGAATGTGATGGACAGATTTCAGGTCAGAAGGAATTTTGCACAGGTCAGACCAGCAAGAATCCTGGTGGTTTTTTTCCTGTCTTCCCATGGATCATCTGCTGGCTGATTTGGGGATACCTAATCTCATCAGTTTGCTACAAGTGCAGAAGCTGTGAAGGTTGGTGGTATCTCAGCCTCTCTTGTGCTCTGTTTATCGCGCGTAACTTAATCTCTATAGGATTTAAATGCATTAGTGTAACCCAAATTTACAAAGTTAATAGCCCATGATGTTGATAAGACGTGCGGGAATACTGTGAAGAAGTGCAGGGAGTGGGACTTCGAAGAAACTAGGCTGGAAGGCTCTGAGAGCACTGCAGGGGTGCCACGATGCACCCAGTGCACCCCTGCAGCCAAAGCTGTATAGGGGGTGGCTTCCCTTGTCCTGTGAGGGTAACAAATGGCTCCACGACGCTCTCGGGAGACTACTGGCTCCGAATGTTTTTGTTTCTAATATATTTGGGAGTAAGAGTTTAACATCTGGATATTATCACAAATCTTTTGCTCTCATTTCATGGATCCAGTGCCGAAAAACAGGCTACTTCAAGTATCTTTGGTTTTATTCTGATCTCTAGTCTAGAGCAGTTGCTGGGGAGATGCTTGTACTTGAACTGATATCTCTGCTAAACACTCCTAGCCTTCTTTCCTAAGGGAAAGAAACTTCAGCTTTTCTTCTTGACACAGTAATCTCTCCCCCATCATTTCAGTAGCTAATAATTTATCCCTTGCACTTGCTGCTAGTCTCATCATTGCTCATGTACCCTCACAGAAGCAATACATCAGACTAAAGCTGTTGGGGTTAGAGGTTTACACTTGGCTTTTGAAGGCTGTGATTCCAAAGTTTCAAATAACACAGTATTTATAGATTTTCCTAGGTTCATAACAGTGGCTATTAAAAAGAGCACATAAAAGAAAATGAAAATAGAAAATGAATACAAGTATAATACGGCTTTCACATCTGATTTTTTTGACCTGGCAAACTTAGGTATCATATATATAGTTCTACCCACTGAAATATTCAACTTTAATTTATTTTGCTTAGATGTTGCAGGCTATAAATAAACCTTAAAATTATTGCAGTTGTGCCCTGGTTTCCCTGATTTCTTAACAGTGCTTTTTCACGTAACTAAATATACTAACTTTTGGAGTTCAGTTCAACGCAGTTTAAAAATGCTGCTTTTATCAAAGCATAGCAAAGCATATTTACACTTGAATTGATTGAAGCTTTTTGTTTACTTTCTCTGATTTGTCTTGGCAATGTAAGTCGAATTTTAGATTGGAGTCTTTGCTGATTCTGTTCCCAATATCTTACTATATTTCTCCTGGTCTGAGCCAAATATTACAAACTAGCCCGCCTACAGTAACACATTTTTACATACTGAAGGTGATCAGCATAGATTGTGAAGATGCTCCATTTAATGAAAGCATATGAATTTTATACAACTATCACTGCACACATCAAGTATCATTCTGGGACTGTTGAACTGCCAACGGGTTTAAGAATCATAGAATCATAGAATCATTAAGGTTGGAAAAGACCTCTAAGATCATCAAGTCCAACCATCGACCCAACACCACCATGCCCACTAAACCATGTCCCTAAGCGCCTCATCTACTCGTCTTTTAAATACCTCC
>NW_008796217.1:1445697-1453888 GCF_000699145.1 Aptenodytes forsteri
CGCAGATCAACACTCCCGCCCAACTTGGTGTCGTCTGCAAACTTACTGAGGGTGCACTCAATCCCCTCATCCAGATCATCGATAAAGATATTGAACAAGACCGGCCCCAAAACTGAGCCCTGGGGAACACCGCTCGTGACCGGCCGCCAACTGGATTTAACTCCATTCACCACAACTCTCTGGTGTAAGCTCACGTGCTGTGAGCTCCAGCATGTCTCTTACAATACAAGAAGTCTTAGGATCAGATGAAGGGCACCTGTGCTGAAATGCCTCTACTTTTTTTTTAGCATTATCAGTGGCTATCATATTCCCAAGTTTAAAAGTATGACAGTATAAAGATACAGTGGTTGGCAGCATCTGATAGAACAACTGGGTACATCAATTCAATCTTCTTCATGGCTTATAAAATAATATGCACTGTACTACATAAATATTATTTTAGTTCTAATACAAACATGAAAAGAGCCTTCGCAAAGATTTACAGGTTAATACAGGGTACTGCACTTACCAAGATGTGTGTTCATCATCTTCGCACAATATTTGCACATGGCTTCCAAGTCATTTAGTTGTCCTTGTAGGAATGAAATCTGGGCCTCCAATTCCTCCTCCTACAATTAAGAGATTATTAGCATTAAATAAAACCAACTTTTTATAATACACAGTAAAAGTGGTAAGCTAACCCTTGACATGCTTAGACATCTTCTATTTTTTCCTATTCCTTTGTTCTTGAGAAAATTTTGGAAATAAAGAGAATCACCTTCCAACTCTATTTATTAAAAGAATTTTAAATTCTTTTGTCATTTCATAGAAATAGGGTTTGGTTTTAATATTTCAGTGTTTATTAATACTACTTTTTTTCCTTCTAAAGAGTCACATAAAAATCTGTCTACATTGATCCAAGAAAGGTTAACAATTCATATTTCTTTTACAGATTAGCTACCTGGTTTTGCTTGTGCAAACACAGTACCACAGCAATGGCTGAAAAAACTCATTTCTGGCACAGTAATTTCCACAGCAATTCCTTTGAAACCTCAGAAAAATTCCTCTTCTTTTATTTCAAGGCATATATTTCATGAGACCTCATGCCATACCTCAAGGATGTATTACTGCCACATATTTTTGCATATTTATTTGTGTAACACATTGTGCTCTATCTGTATAAAAAAACCTGCGCTTCTATGCTCAGCCAACTGCACTTCCACACAGTCTTATGTAATATTTAGGTGAAAACTATTTTCAACTCACATACTATAAAGCAGTTACTTTAAATTATCAAGTTATGTTTAATAAATATGCATCAAGTGTAATTTAAAAATTTAATTTAAAAAAAAGATTCTTGATTTTAAGGCCTAGGAGAAGCATTATTATCTAGCCACATGCCCTGTCTAAGCAATGGGAGCTATCTCAGCTAAGAATTTCTCTTTGAACTCCTTTCTTGGCAAGTTTACAAATGCATCCAGTCTTGACTTTAAAGACCATACTGCAGAGAAAGTTCACCACTCCTTGGAAAAATTCCTTCAAAGCTTAGTCCAAAACAGTATTAAGCAGTTTTTTGTTTGTTTAAGTATGCAATTGAATTCAAGATATTAAGATAAAGGCAAAGTAACTTTCTAGCCTCCTGTTTTTCTTAGGAGTTTTGCAGTTTTATCACACTTTTGTTTGATGGAGATTGCTGAACATTAGAGTGTGAATTACATTTCAAATGAAAAAAATCCAAAACTGATCAGCAAGAATAAAGAGATTGATTTAAAGGTACAAGTGATCTTAATCTCCATCAGAAACTGTGTCAGAGCCAAGCACAGGAAACTTTGCACTAATATAGCATATATCCAAAAGCAATTGATAAATAAAAAGAAACTTAACAGTAGCATTTTGCAAGATCTAGCAATATCACTTTTTACACTACACACTTTTTCCTCACAGTTACAATCTACAGACATAAAACATTTTTTCTTTGATATTTCCTTACACTAACACACTCTCACCTTATTTTACTCAACCTCATACTTTGACCACTTAAGCCTCAAAGGGATTGATTATATATTGCCAATTTATAGTTGCTGAAAGAGTAACCTCATTCAGAGTCTGAACTTCTGTCACAGCCCATACAAGTGTATCTGCATTGATATTTCTATTTAAGCAATGTCCCTGCAGAAGACCTTTTCCTAGTACATACAGCTAGCGACTGCAAGAAATAATCTACCATAAATTTTAATTTGCCACTGCACTGCAAGGGCAGCTGTAAGATAGGGAAAGGAGACCATATTTCAGTATTTTACTATAAAATAAGACAATCAAATTCTAAAATCATTACCCAGTAATTGAAACCCTGTTTATCTCCTACAAGGGAATAAGAAAATTTAACTTCTGGTAATAAATATTTCCATGTTTCCCAGACTATTTTTTCTTAGTCATGGATGAGAACCGCAGTAAATTGATCTTAAAATGCTTTTGGACAGCTCTATCTACTTGAGCAGATTCTAAAACTAACCTTTTCAACTGTACAACACTACCTCTTCATTTGGCAAGTGAAACTGGTGCTGAGTAAACTACATCCACTGTTCTTTCACCTTGTTAGGATCCAGCATGGGGAGCAGAAACATTCAGCGGACCCAGCACTCACAAAGGAGGGTACTGTGGCCAGGAACTCACAGACAGTGCAAGAGGTTTCCTGCCAAGTGGGAAATCTTGCACAAGGCTGAGTGAACGCACCTGGAGTTCCTGACTTATCTGGCACCGTCAGGAAGGGCGTCAAGAAGCGCTGCCAGCGGGATGTGCAAAGAAGCAAGACAGTTAACTTGGCATTTGACACACAACAGACCCGGATGTGCTATCTGCGTAAGACGACAACACCCAAATGGTGATGACTTCCTAC
The DNA here is from genome assembly GCF_000699145.1 of Aptenodytes forsteri. NCBI lineage: Eukaryota > Metazoa > Chordata > Aves > Sphenisciformes > Spheniscidae > Aptenodytes > Aptenodytes forsteri. The sequence goes on from NW_008796217.1 coordinate 1,448,573, forward strand.
AAGACATAACCCCTGCCCCGGCTGTCACCGGCAGTGCTGTGGCAACCTCTGTGCAGATGGACCCCTGAGGGTGACCTCCCTGGAGGGAGGTTTGCTCTGTTGTAGTTGCCACAGCAGCAGGTGAGGAGCTGCAAGAGGCAAGTGTGTTTTATTGCATCAGGGGTGACAAACAGGTGATTGACAGGATCTTTCAAGGTGTAAAAGCTTATGCAACAGACAGGGAAGGTACAACCGAGGCAAGACGCAGTGGGAAGAAGACATGCTCTCCTAAGAGGGTGGAAACTGGAAGCTTGTGACTTCTGGCAGCAGGAGGGCTGTCCAGTGGTGCAGGGCCCAGGCAGCAGCGGCGAAGAACAAGCTCCCTCAGAGGAAGAATCCAGGTTGGACACCGTATCAGAGCGCTACCAAGAGAAAGTGATGAGTGACAGTGAGTGGCTGGTGACTCTCTTCCAGCCAGACTCATCAACTAGGGAGGTTTCTTGCTTGCATGGAGCCTCAATTTGTGGTGTTTGCCGAAAGACTGTTTGGGGTCGCCTAACGTTCTTTTTTCTGCTTATTCATGCATACACCAATGACGTGGTGATGTGAAACCATTTCAGTTCAAAAGTGATTGTAGGGTTCCTGAGCAAGGCTGAAGGGGACAGGAATCCTGGTGGTGTTTCTCTTTAATCCTATGGCAAAAGGGAAAAGCCTGGAGGGCAGCAGATGTATCCAGTAGACCACATATGGCTACATATTTGGTGGCACTAGCTGGGCTTCAACTGTTTTGCTTGTGGCACCCAATTTGATGAGTAAAGACAACACAGAGAATAGGTCTACCTGGCAAAGAGAGGGAAGAACATCTTTGCGAACAGACTTGCTAATCTAGTGGGGAGGACTTTGTCTGTCATAGAACAGAGATCTAACCCAGAAATACATGAGGAAGCAGCACATATGGAGAAGGTATGCAGAAGGTCCACTTGGCTGAGTAAGGAGCTTCTTAATGAACTAAAATGGGAAAAGCACATATGGAGATGGAAATGGTGGAAAAGAAGAGCACATATATGGAAACAATGACAGGAAACAAAGAACAAGCACACAATCGTTGTTTGGGCACAGGAATAAAACTAGGAAGGACAAAACCCAGCTGGAGCTAAAATTAATGGAGGACATTAAAGGCTAACAAGAAGGAATTTTACAAGTATGAGAGCAGCAAAAGGAGGTTCAAAGAAAATGTAGGTCTATTATCTATCTATTATCTATTAAGGGAGACAAGATGATGATAGATGATACAGAAAAAGCTGCAGCACTCAATACCATTTCTGCCTCTCGCTTTTTAGGCAAAGTCTGCTCCCAGATCTCTGCGTGTACAGTTTGGGAAGGAGAGGGATGGCTAAGAGTTGCAGGGCAACAGGTTGGTGAATACCTGAAGAAGCAGTATGTGTTCAAATACACGGGGTCACATGGGATACACCCATGGGTGCTGAAAGAGCTGATGATGTGATTGCAACACCACTAGCTATCATCCATAAAAAATCACTGCTATTACAGGACATCCTTGATGACTGGAGAAAGCTTAATTTTACATCCATATTAAAGAAAAGGGAGAAGGAGGATCTAAGAAACTATATGATAGTTGGCCTCACCTTAGTCCTTGGAAAAATCGTGGAGCATGTCCTCTTGGAATCAATTTCCAACACGTAAAGGACAAGACAATAATCAAGAAAAGTCAACAAGGATTTACCAAGAGCAAATCATGCTTGACCAATCTGGTTGCCCACTATGATGAAATGACTGGCCATGCAGATGAAGAGAGCGGAGTGAATGCAATATATTTTTACTTTAGTTAGGCTTTTGACACTTATTTCCAAAAGCATTATCATTTACAATATGAGAAAGTATGGACTGAATGAAAGGATTGCAGGTGGGCTGAAAATTCGTCAGACCCCAAGCTCAAAGACTAGAGTCAATGGCTTGATGTCCAGTTGGTGGTTGGAAATGAGCACAGTAACCAATGGACTGCTATAAACATACTGTTCAGTATTTTCATCAACAGCCCATATGAGAAGACAGAATGTACTTTCAGAAGATTTTCAGGTGATGCAAGATCGGAAGGTGTGGCTGCCATGCTGACTGGTAGAACTTCAATTCACAAACACCATGAGACACTGGAAGCCCAGGCAAAAGAATCTTTTTTAAGGTTTCTGTTTTAGAAACTTCAATTAAGTGCAAAATTCTGCACCTGAGGAGGAAAAAAACCCAATGCACCAGTGCAGACAGGGAAGGAACTTGCTACATTTCAGGCCTGCTGAAAAGGATCTGGAGGCTACAGTGGCTGCTGAGTTGTTTATAAACTAATAAAATTCTTTTATCATGAATAATGTAAACAGTGCACTGGGCTACATTAGGAGGAATGTGGTCAGCAGATCCAGGAAAGTCATTACCCCCCTCTACTCAGTGCTTGTGAGCCCTCACCTTGAATAAAGTTTTGGGCCTCCAGTTCAAGAAGGATGTTGAGAAACTGGAGAGGGTCCAGTGCAGGGCTACTATGATGGTTACAGGTCCAGAGGACAGGCTGAGGGAGCTGGGCTTGTTTATTTTGGCAAAGAGGAGCCTAAGGAGGGTCTGCTGGGAGCCTGCAACTGCATGGAGCTACAAAGATGATGTAATAAAACTCTTCCCAGCAGTGAGAGATGATATAGAAGGGACCATGGCCCAAAATTGCCCCTTGGAAAGTTCAAATTGATCATTAGGAAAATATTCTTCATCAGAAGAGCAGTGCAGCACTGGAAGAGGTTACTCATAGAAGTGGTAGAGTTTCTATTCAAAGTCACTGACCTGACCCAATGTTAGTGATTGTCCTGCTCCAAGTAGCAGCTTGAGCAGAGGTCTCTTCTAATCAACATTTCCAAGACTAATCTTTTCACAGTATCTTTCTAAAATTGTTCTGCAAATTATGTATGTTTTAATGTTTTGTAAAGGTAAGCAGCAACATCACAAAGCCCCTCAGAAAAAAGGATGAATTTTTTCAGTATTCTAAAGTCAAATTCTTTAGTAGTAATAGATGAAACAACTGATTTATAGCCAGCATTGTGCAGGTGCTCTCAATTCTTGTCCAGACAGTATTCACTGCGCTTTTCTCTATGTGCCAACTTTTGTGTTTCACTGTGCTGAGAAAGTGAGTAGCCTGGATACCATTTTTATTTTGTGTACAAATAGCAGTGCTGATCTGATCTCTCTTATGCATGAGCAGAGACTTATAAATTCTTTGAACAGGCCAAATGTAAGTCAAGAAAAAAACATTATGGTCTATGCTTCCTTGAGAAACCGACCTTTCAGCTGATCTGACACACACTGTACCAGAAACACGTGAACAGTGATTCAAACTCAGTCAGCCACAGCTCTCAAAGGTTAACCAGTTGACCACAAAATAAAAATCAATCATTTAAATAACTAACCAAAATAAAAAATCAGTATCAACTTACCGAACAACATGTCTTATAAAGCATATAAGCTCAATCTTTTCTAATATTGGGAGCTGCGTTATGAGGAAGAAAAACAAATCAAGCAGCAAATCAAACAAAGGAATCACTGCATCAGACATGGGAGACCAAGATGTGTGAATTTAATGATGCAGTCTTGCAGAAAAACAACTTAATAATACTTTCTGAAAATTTAGTCCCAGGGTCCTCAAAAAACTTTTCCACACCTTCAACATTCCAGGTGATGTAGAGCCTTACAGATAATCAGCAACATCTTGAATTGAATACAAGAACGAAAAGGAAGTAGATTATTTGTGATGCCACATTGATTCACATTTCACTAACAATGTAAAGCAGGCTAGTATTTATGTCTCCAGTCAAAGCAAGACTCTGCTTGAGTGCCTCCATATACACATCTCCAACTCTTTTTCCTTTTTGTGGCAAGACTGAATCGGCAAAAAACTTGACTTTCATTTATGTTTCTCATATTTGTCTTTCTTCTTATCCACATCCAGAACTTTGCTTACATTGTTACATTTCCTTTTTTCTTTTGCCATGAAAACTAATTCCTTTATGATTAATTATTTGCCATTTCATTGCTATTTTTTTCCCCAATCTATACAGTTCTGGTGCTCTCCATTTGTCCAAAGCTTGCTCTTCCCTTTTTATTACTTTTCCTTTCATCTATCTTCTCACCTTTACAAAGACAGCTATGGAAATAAATTTTTTACATCCTTCCTTCTCTCCTGAGGTCATAATGAGATCAGCGATGCCTCTACCATACCCCCTTTTTCATCAAATTTTACTGTTTCAGAAAAACAGCTGTGACTAACTGAAAGCAGTCAGCACCTTCAGGAACAGATTACGGAAATTTTACAGTTTTGACATTGTAATCTTATCCTTTTACAGCTTACCACTTTACAAGCTGCAATAAGGTTTGCGGACATGGGTAAGGGCACTGGAATTTAGCATCCTACATAAGCCAAGGCCTGAAGAAATATAGTTTTGGAAGAAGCCACTCTTTCTCAACCCTGTTTTTATCAGTTTAAACAAGTTTTCTCCCAAATACATGATAGGTAACACAGAATTATAAGGGCTGGAAAACAGGGAATACGAATGCACAGTATCAGGACTGTAACATCTTTCTTTCATACTAACTTTTAGTTTTCAGTCTTACTGTTCAGGAAATGAAAGAAAAATTGTATTTTTCTCTGTTTTACTTATGTAGAAACTCAAGGAAGAGTGAACACTGTTGTCAAAGGCTTACAACAATATATGTCCAAGCACTTCAGTCATGAACACTCAGAACAGCAAAACTCCATTCATCTTAAAGCTGAATCCTTCTGAATATGAATTAACTTGGCAGCACCACCAAGTGTTAAATGTAGCAGAAATTACCTTCAAAGAGAAGAGTATTTAAAGGTATTTAAGGTGTTTAAGCAATAATTCTGCAATTAAAAACTGTGGTGGGTTGACCCTGGCTAGATGCCAGGTGCCCACCAAAGCTGCTCCTTTCACTCCCCTCCTCAGCTGGACAGGGGAGAGAAAATATAATGAAAGGCTCGTGGGTCGAGATAAGGGCAGGGAGATCACTCAGCAATTACCATCACAGGCAAAACGGACTTAACTTGGGGAAATTAGTTTAATTTTATTACCAATCAAAATCAGAGTAGGATAATGAGAAATGAAAACCAAATCTTAAAACACCTTCCCCCCACCCCTCCCTTCTTCCCGGGCTCAACTTCACTCTTGATTTTCTCTACCTCCTCCCCCCGAGCGGTGCAGGGGGACGGGGAATGGGGGTTGTGGTCAGTTCATCACACGTTGTCTCTGCCGCTTCTTCCTCCTCAGGGGG
>NW_008796217.1:1453927-1481775 GCF_000699145.1 Aptenodytes forsteri
GCTACAGAGTGGGGTCCCTCCCATGGGAGACAGTCCTCCACGAACTTCTCCAACGTGAGTCCTGCTCACGGGCTGCAGTTCTTCACGAACTGCTCCAGCATGGGTCCCTTCCATGGGGTGCAGTCCTTCAGGAACACACTGCTCCAGTGTGGGTCCCCCATGGGGTCACAAGTCCTGACAGCAAACCTGCTCCAGCATGGGCTTCCCTCTCTCCATGGGTCCACAGGTCCTGCCAGGAGCCTACTCCAGTGCGGGCTTCCCATGGGCTCACAGCCTCCTTCAGGCATTCACCTGCTCCAGCGTGGGGTCCTCCACAGGCTGCAGGTGGATATCTGCTCCACCGTGGACCTCCATGGGCTGCAGGGGGACAGCCTGCCTCACCATGGTCTTCACCATGGGCTGCAGGGGAATCTCTGCTCTGGCACCTGAAGCACCTCCTCCCCCTCCTTCTTCACTGACCTTGGTGTCTGCAGAGTTGTTTCTCTCACATATTCTCACTCCTCTCTTCAGCTGCAGTTGCACAGTTTGTTTTTCCCCCTTCTTAAATACATTATCACAGAGGCGCTACCACTGTCGCTGATGGGCTCGACCTTGGCCAGCGGTGGGTCCGTCTTGGAGCCGGCTGGCATTGGGTCTATGGGACATAGGGGAAGCTTCTAGCAGCTTCTCACCTGTAGGGCCACCCCTGTAGGCCCCCACTACCAAAACCTTGCCACGCAAACACAATACAAAAACATAACACAAAAAGTGACAGAATTGTGTTGGAGGAACAGTCCAGTCTTCCTTGTGTCTTGTCTGATGCTGGTCAATGATGGGTTGGGTAAAGTGTAACGAAAAAGGTATGTCATGATATAAACATGTAATGGTACTGCCCAGAATACTCTCCCAGGCTACACATATTTGCAGATCAGGGATTTCTTGAACTAGAGGTGGGTTTCTTTTGTAGTTAATAGCCTTTGGACTTTTCCTATATTAATTTGCCCAGTCACATTTTCAATTCTTTCAGTATTCATAGTAAAAGCACTAAGGAAACATCCCCTGAGCTCTTGGCAAATTGGCAGGGCAAATTAGAAAATAATTCTGATGAGGTATCGAAATATTTAGAGGAAAATAATGGGAAAAATGAGATTGATAGAAGGAAAACCTGAAGCCAGGGACTTGCTAAGGGTCTTACCAGTACTTAAGCGCTTATTCATAAAATATACACAGAGTATACCTTTTGGATATTGGTAGCATTTTACATGTCAAACAAGATTCAGATGCATGGCATAAATTGCTTTCTCATTTAATTTTATGCAAATTTCCCTAGAGTAAATAGCAGTGGTTACTGTTTCCATTTTGTGAGAATTTATTTAGTTTTAATTTTTTAATCTAACAATTAAATACAAGATTTAACCTTTTAATCTTAAACCCCTGACAGCTGAATGTTGGTTGACACCCCCATAATTTTTTTATAATCTATGCCAGCCACAGAATAGTCTACAGCGTATGCTGACATTTAAACCAGAAACCACTGTTTGTAAACAATGAATTACAGTAGAATTTAAAACAAAATTTTAATTTATTTAATTTACTAATTTAACTTACCTATTATTTAATTGTATCACTCATGGGCCCTCATCAGGACCAAGACCTCGCTCTGCTGGGTGCTGTACAAACATAAAGAAAAAACCCGCTTCTCTAAAGGACTTAACAGTGTAAGCCAAGAGACAACAGATGGCTGCAGACACACATATGGGAAGGACATGGAAACAATATGGCTATATTAGTCAGTCTTATAGACATGGCTTCAGCATGTTAGCAACCAAACTGTTGTCAATGGAAAGGTGGAATTTCTAGGAGAGTTTTCATAAGGCATTTGCTTTGCAGATGTTTAGAGAAAGTTCATTCTATGTGGAAGGGGCTATGAAATGATTACATGCAAGGTCACCCAGCATATCAGAGTCAGGGATGGAATATATATTGTCACTTTTACATAGAGAATTTTGTTACTTGTGAAATGTTTGCACAAACAGGAATTATTTCAGGTATTAATATATTACCCTGGGAGGACACAAAGTTCAGATACTGCCTTCAGGTATCAATTCCTGCAGAAGTAGAGGTTATGTACTGATTTCCTGTGCTGAACCATTACCTGCCAATATTTCTGTGTCCCTGTGCTACTTGAAGCATCCCCATGCTCAATTTATCTCCAAATATACCCTACTCACGTTTTGTGTTCTTTACATCTTCACAACTGCCAGTTTTTTATTATTTTGAATATACTTTCATAAATGTTAAATATTTTAAGCACAGTATTTTCAGATAAATCCTACAAACATATATTTTGTTCCTTTGGACTGCATGCACAGTGAACTTGAGTCATGTTTTTATTTTACAGCATTTTAACTCCCGCTCAGGTTTTTGTTTTACACCATTTTAACTCAGACTGCTTCTACAATCCCAGGATGGTATGAGGTAGCTTAAGTAGGAACATCTTTCTTTCCTTTTTTCTTTTATTTAAACTCTCTCTTAATTTCACTGTGTAGTGCTAGTAGGCATAGTTGCTCAGAGTAGCAAATAGAACTTTATACTTGCTGATAGTTACATACTTATTTCAGTGCTTTCCTAGATCAGAACCCTTAAAGCACAAACAGGTTCTTTGTCAGATTAATAAAGGAAATGATAGTATAGTTATCCACCTTAAAGAAGGATAAGGGGAATACAAAACCTACAGAAGCATACTTTTCTTTTTCTCTCTTTTCTCCTCCACTTTATCATTACTTTGACCTGTTGCTTTCCAACACAGAAATTTTGCTCTCTGGTAGTACTGTATGTCTCAAAATACATCAGGGGACATCAGAGTAAGCACAAACGAATTAGGTAAAAAGTAATCCTAGAAGTCTAGGTTCAAAATGCAGTGCTGTCAGAGTTAAAACATTTCAGGGCACAATGCATCCTCTTCTGCTCAAAGAAGTAAATTCAGAAGAATAATTACCTATTTTAAAACCTGAAACAGAACTGCCACTGCGTAATCTTTAGTGAACATACGTCCATGACAACCCTCTGAAAGGGGTGGGGGAATGGGACTGAGAAAAATAAGAAAATAAAATGAAGGATGAAAGGAAGGTCAACAAAATATCCATTGTGACTCCCAGAAGCCAAGCTAAATCGGGTTATGTACCAACACTGCAAAAAAAAATTATTTGGTTCGGAGGGCTCTCATTGAAAACAGGTATCAAAAACAAGAAAGGAATTTTATAATACAGATAAAAATGTTCAACTAGGATGAGACCAAGACAAATTTGCCAATAAATTAAAATGCTAGAAGGCATTCACCTGCAAAGGCACATATTTTTGGGCATTAGTGCAATCCTGACTTCCTCTGTGTGCTTTCAGTAAGAAGACAGAAAGGGATGGCATCGCACAATGCTTTCCCAAGCTACGCACAGGTAAACAGACCCAACAGATTATTGGTAAAGGATTAAAGGAATAAATAAAAATTTCAGCCTTTCTGTACTTAAAAAACCCCCATAAAACAGCGAACAAAACCCAACAAAACTGAAAGGGTTGCAACTCTGATTCAGAATAGCCAATGACCCGGGAACCCTCTCTTCCAACATTCAAATTCCTAATACTTTAGAGTTAGCATTGTTCAAGGAGACCCACACTTTTTAAATGCAAGAAAAATGATGTTTTTCTTACTCTTTTTAAATTTGAAGATGGGTGAAATATATATACATGTGTATTTTAATGCATTATGTATCTGTAGCTTTTCTGAAATATAAGAAATAAGAATTCATGGTCAGCTATTTCTCCTCTTCTTCCAAACTAGAATAACTGTTCTTCTTCCTTGCCTTCTAGTTTTATGAGGACAGCAAGGTAAAAAACATTTATTTATAATCAATATTTATTTATAATCTCCACTAAGAAGATTAGTGACTTTGAGGCAAAATATCTGTTTCATTGTGTTGATGTATAATTATCTATTTATTTGATTTATTGTCTCTTAAAACAAAGCTAAAAATATTTACATATAGTGACATATTTACATATAGCCTCAGAGGATCTCCCTAGCTCTCTGACAGATCCATTTCATTTCAATTAAAATCCTGAAAATAGCTGAAACTCTGGCTCACAGCTTCTAAACACCAGGTCCTGCTGTTGAATTTCCATCTTAAGCAGTTCAAAGTCAATTTGCCAGTGTCGCGCTGTTGGAGTCGGCTTAGTTTGCCACGTCCCACCTTGCCTGGAGATGTTAGTGGCAAAGGACCATGGGCTTGGACATTTTCCAAAACAGCTCCCACTGTCGAACCTATTACTGGAACAGCTTCCAGGTGCACCAGCCTCACTGTCACAGAGCTAGAAACCAGCAATTGTGCTACTGGAGCAAGAGCAGGACTTGTTTTCATCTAACCTGGCTGTATTTTCCTCTTAAAAATACCCCACTCCTATGCTCAGATAATCTCTCCTTAGCAGGAAGATGGAGAAGGATAAACATGAATAATGGAGAAAGCTCTTGCCTAGAGACAAATAAAGTAGGGATGGAAAGAAACCTCTTTTTCAAGCAGACACAAGACAAGCAGGACTTATCTACCTGCTGCCTGCCCAAGTCCACCTGCTGGCACTGCCCTATGGGACTGCCGAGAGACAGTTTAAAAACAAAAACCATGAAAAGCTGGAAGATCTATGGAATGCAAAACATTTTGCATAACTGATTGTGGATGGGTAGGCACTGAACAACTGAGAAAATCAGTAGTGCTTCACTTGGTAAGGGAATAGATAAGAACTGAAAGAGCTGTAGGGTAACAGAAATTATCCCTTTGAACAGAAATGCTGATAAAAGGTTTCTCTCAGTGCTGCTGTTGACATCGATGACTTAATCATATTGGAATATTTATTCATAAACAATAACACTGAGATATTAATTTAGATGGTATGACTGTAAGTATTTTGGAAATAAACAAACACATACGCGAATGAGAATCCCATTTCCTCCATTGTGTTTCAGTATCACATCTGACGGGCTTTCTGCCTATGTGGTACACACATTGCTGGCCTTTAAGACTGCATAAGCCCACTACGGCAAATGTAAGAGAAATGTGAGCAGAGGAAAAAACCCCACCATTTTATGATTTTAGAGCTCTCTGAAACAATGCGGTAAGTATTCTTGAATGCATATGGATATGGATATGGAATGATTAATATATAGATATTCTGCAATGAATAAAGTTCATGCTCCACGCTTCAATAGTATATTACTAAAGTATTTGGTTGAATGTTATTGAAATGGTTGATTAGGTGTGATGTACTTATGTAATTATGCTTCTTAATTTTGCTGCCTGAATAAGCATTTTAATATACACACAGTCCTTTATGAAGGACTCTCAAAGCATACCCTTTTTTAAACTCACACTCAGTTTGAATTTTTTTAAGCATCAGTCGCAAAAAAGTTTCACTAACCCCTTCTCTGTTCAGTATGTTCAAATACATACTCTGGATGTATTTGACCTTTGATATGATTCCTAACATGACTGGGGATGCAGACCAGAGCAGGATCTTATTATTTAGGGCTTTTAGAATCTCTGATTACATTGTTCAGAGTTTAAGGAGGGTAAAACTTAAGTATAGCGATTATGCAGGGACTGTAAACATACACCATTTATACTACTTTGTTAAAAGAACAGGAACACAAGTTTTGTTGTTTTTATAGGGAATGATTTGATTTAACCAAACACAGACAAAAATAAGAATCAAGCTATTAAACACATACCTAAAATTTATTTCAGTGGGAAAAAAATGTCCCAAACACAGAAACCCTTTCCGCTCAAAAAAAACCCCAACTAAGACAATAGTCTGATTTAGAGATATGTTTCTCATTCATGTCCATGTTTTTGTTGGGAGTTCAGTACGGGTCTCTCAGCTCTTCACAGAAATGGACAGTAATTTTGTGGTGTTATCCTGAAAGACCAGGATGAAGGGATGAGATTTCCACTGAAAAGGAAAAAAGGGAAGCTCAAACCACAAACATAGATCCTCAGATGTATTCTCCTTTGCCACTGGGATGCTGAAACATTAACTTCATGATTAATGTATGGGAAGAGGATGCACAGGGAAGGTCCTGTACCTCCTGCTGGTAACATGATTGCTGTGGAATGAAGGATCACACTTCTTGGCTCCTAAGTCTCTTTGATCCTTTTGTAAACATTACTGATAGTCTCATTCATTCATGATTTTGGTGTTTTTTAAATTCTTCCTGACAGTTTTAAAGGGCTGCCCAATAATTTTAAAAGTTCTTATTGCCTTCTTTCAAATTATATCATTCTAATTTCCTTCTGCGCAGAAGTTACTGGCAAGTATAATTCAGCTGCACGTATCTGAATCTCCTGTACCAGAGAAAGACAACATTTTACACTGACATTTTTAAAATCTTCCAAATGGCCCCACAGATCTGTTCTGTATAAATGTTTATTGCTCATAATATGACAGAAAAAGCACTGCAGAGCCACTTGGGTTTTTATTCATCTTTTTCTCTAAGCAATTAACTTCCTGTTTTTCTCACAGTACAGTTTCTTTTCCCTGAAATGAATCACGCCAAAAAAGATAAGGAGCATTAGGATTCAAAGCTGCCAATCATGCATACAGCTGTTGTTTTACTAAATTATATGAAACTTGCAAGTATTTCTAATAAAAAATTCTAAAAGGCAGCTTATTTTTCCTTGTACTGTTTTCAGCTCTTTCACTTGAGTTACAGCATGTTGTGGGAGCCTGAGTAAGGCAACTGAGAAAAGAATCACACTTCCAAAATATCTCAGAGGTTTTTCTACGAACTCTGTCCACATGATCTGGCAGCATCTCAGATTTAATATACTTTTCATCTATCCCTAAAATTAGACAAGCACTGAAGTACTAAATTGCATTTTTCAGGTGTCTGAATTGGCCTATCACATCAGAAAAAGAAAGACAAATGCCCTACAGTATGAACTGCAGTTAAACGTTAAGGCACTGAAGTTTGTTAAACTTAATGACTCCGAGAACAATCATCATGTCTTTAACTTCAGGCCTAACAAATCCAACATATTGATCAGGCAATTGGCTGTTGTACACAGATGCTAACTTATTCTGGGCACGTTTTATGATGCTTAACTAAAAAAGGGCATTTCATCATAGAATTTGTATTTCCAAATAAATATTTGGCATTAGTAAGTATGGACTGACAAGCATTTTACTTAAAACCTTTCAAAGGTCAGGGAAAAGATATATGGGAATAAAAAAAAGTCTCCAAGATGTGTATCATGCACAAAAGACATGCTCTTCTTCAAAGGTATTTTTGCATGCATGATTTTTTTTTTATGTAGTTTTCTAGTATTTATTTTCTTATCTCTTTGATTTTTGTACACCACTTCTACTTGAGCAAAACTGTCAAGCTTGTATGCTTAAAATCAGGTTCCTAAATCCATAGAGCAGACGCCTATTTAATTGAAAATAATGGAATTCATTAATTTTCTAACCTGTAGGGGTACTCATATCTAACTTCAAATCAGTCAGACGAGCTATGTAAATCACAGACAGTAACAGTTGTTTCTACCTGCTTGTGGGGACAATAGCATATGTTGTCAAATCTGATTTAATTAAAAAGTCTGTGCAATCAAAACCAGCATGATGCATGACACTTTTGTTCAGGATTTTTTTTGCTAAGAAATGAGGATTGTGATTGACCATGTTTGTAAATTATTTTAGTAAAGAAAACAAACTGCTCCAGATTTTCCTTAGAAATGTTTCCTTCTTGGCAATTTTTAAACTAACTTTTTTTCCAAATGGATAATTTGATTTTTCTTAACTTGAAACTTTTTATGTAGAAATTTACTTATTAAAATATACAGTTTCTCCAAATCAAAACTTTCTTTTCAGTCAAACCCATCTTTCTCCTGTGTTTTTTTAATGAAAGTTTTTAAAATGTTTATATTGTTTGACTCAAAGTTCCCTCTCTGGCACATCTCTATGGCTGAAAGCAATTTACAGAATATTCTGCCAGAAACTGAAACCAGCCAACCATATTTGCCAGAATCAACGTCTAAGCAGCTTTGCTATTTGCCAAAAAGAGGGGTAGACTGTCCTTAATGGTTGCTGGAGATGTAAATGAAACATAATGAGAAATAAACGGACCACAAATGCACCCAATTTCCCAACTCTGCGAAAAAGGAGAGGGCAGTAGGCAGGCTACGAGAGGAAATTTTCTAGGACTTTACTCCAGCAAGACTGACCCAGCCAGAAGATAACAGGCACTGGAGCGCACTAAAAGTTCCTGTTCTTGTTTATGGGAAGACAGCTCCAGAAACTGCAACCTAAGTTATTCCTGTCAGAAAGCCACAAACTATATAAAGGGGTAAGGAACCATCTCACTGCTGAGCACAAAACAGACTTTCAAACACATTTGGTGGGCCTCATGTTAACATACAGCTGAGCGCCACTCAATAGTAACGTGAAAAACATCAGGCTGCCATGGGTTGCCAAAACATGATCTGATATTGTGCATTCAGCCCTGAGGCTGTAGATTCACTTTCTTAACTAAATAAAACATGGGACATCTGTTTCTGACAACAGCGGTAAAAAAGTCATTCCACTGATCTTTGCATTTGAGAGGAAAAAAAGATCTACAAGACTAAATATAATGCAAATGTTACTACCTTAAGAAGTCCTTAATATGAGAAATAGACACATCCTATTCCTGAGGCAATGAATCAAGTTAAGTATCAATTTTGATCATAACTCCCCCAGAGAAAGTCCAAGGTGTTGGACTGGCTTTAGGAAAGAAAGAATTTAGACAAGTCACATTTCCAGTTTATCCTGTCACAGAATCACAGAGTGTTGAGGTTGGAAGGGACCTCTGAAGCTCATCTTGTCCAACCCCCTGCTCAAGCAGGGCCACCTAGAGCAGGCTGCCCAGGACCGTGTCCAGATGGCTTTTGAATATCTCCAAGGATGGAGTATCCACAACCTCCTTGGGCAACCTGTTCCCATGCTCAGTCACCCTCACAGCGAAAAAGTGTTTCCTGATGTTCAGACGGAGCCTCCTTTGTTTCTGTTTGTGCCCATCGCCTCTGGTTCTGTCACTGGGCACTACCGAAAAGAGCCTGGCTCTGTCCTACTTGCACCCTTCCTTCAGGTATTTATACACATTGATAAGATCCCCCTGAGACTTCTCTTCTCCAGCTCTCAGCCTTTCCTCACAGGAGAGGTGCCACAGTCCCGTCATCACCTTCGTGGCCCTTTGCTGGACTCTCTCCAGTATGTCCATGTCTGTCTTGCACTGGGGAGCCCAGAACTGGACACAGTACTCCAGGTGCGACCTGCGATGATGACATTCCTGTTCATCCCATGACAATGTTACAGTAATGTCCCCTGGTTTGTGAAAATCACTTTTTTTAACTCCATGTTGAAGGACGTATTTTTATGTATGTATTCCATTTCCGCTTTGCTTAGGAAGGGCATTAATTAGAAGTAAAAAGATGAAGGGGAAATGGATTCTCTTTCATGTGTTACACCAAGAATGACTGATTTTAAAAGCATCTTTTTATAAAGTGATTGATGCACGGCCATGTTCCAACAAAGGTAATTTCCCCAATACTTATCAACATAATCTGTATAATTATTAGAGACAAATGTAAAAATGTAGACCAGTTCAGTTTTATAAATAAAACAAAGATGTGAACCCATTATGTTTTCAAGTTGTCTTTTGCCTCCAGAAAACAGCTGTAAATGAAGCGACTATGAGACTGGAGTATTCCAATGCAACTATTTTGGGACCTGAGGATGAACTCCTTGGGGTTTTCTTCTCTTCATGGAAAACCAGGTATCATGAAATTTACAGGAAAACTAAAACCAAACATTGCCTTGAGCAACAGAGAACAGATTTAAACAAACTTTTTCCTCTTGGAGCTGCTACAAATTCCTTTTCCCTCTAATAAAAGTCAGTCAAAAACTGAATGTAAGAAAATAAGGTTTTGGTAGCCTAAAACCTTTTCTAGCTGTTTAATCATAAAATGCTACAATATAAAGTATAAATCACAGTTCAAAGAATTCTTTTGAAAATTTATGCTCTGCTTATTTTATCACGATTACCAATCTACTGGAAAGTATTGTAAGGACTACAAATCTGTTCCAATGAATACATCTTTCTCCAAAATCGTTGAAAAAAACAGTAATAAAATACCACAAATTTGGGAAATTATTTACCTGAAATTCATGTTAATTGTTAATGGGTTCTTATTGAGTACGAATATTATAATGGAAAATTCTTCTATGTCTCCAATTAGAGAACTAAGGAGGAATTATTCTTAAACTCTACTAGTGCAAAAAACCCAAGTTCTGGCCTGGACAATAGTTGTAAACAAAAGCTGGATTTAGATCTTGTTAAACCACATAAAAAGAAAAGTTCAATATTGGTATATTTATTTTTCTTCAACTCATGAGGACAAGCAGAGAGATATTAAGTTGTTCTTTTCTCTTTAAATTCAATTCAATATGTCTTAAATGGATATAAACCAAAATCATAGCTTCTTGTTGACTAACCACAAAACACAGCTTTTCTTTAGGCAACATTAAAGCATGCAGAACAAGAATTAAACCCTCTCTTTCAGTGAACAAAAACTGAACAAAGTTGTGCAAAGTTGTGCATTTCATTACAACATTTTAAATATAAAATTTAAAACATGATGTCAATTAATATTCTCCTGTTTAAATAGAAAAATGCTGAGATGTTCAGATTAATCTTCTGCACACTATTTACCTCTGAACACCTGAAGAATGCTGCAATATAGAAATACTGCTATTACAATTCCTATTTATTGAAATCAATAGGAAGTTATATGAGCATACATTTGTGAAAATGGAATGGAGAAAACCCCTATGCCTTCCCCTTAGAAAAAATGCAACTTTTTCCATCTATTACGTAGCTGGTTACTATAATCAGCAGAAGACAATGGGAAATGTGTGTGTAAAATAAAGAAGAAGCCTCCTGCTCCATGGCATATGAGGGTTTACCAAAGTAGTGCTCCTAAAATATCTTTGATGGGACGAGAATTTCTTTGGAACATACCCATGATAAGAGCAAATTTTCTTGGATGAAAACAATCTGTTTAAATAATAGTTTCTCGTGACCAAATGGAAGGTCAGGGCCGTGCAAGAAATAGAACTGTGACTGAAGACCACAGATGCTACAGACGCTGGAAACCTCTGATGTATTAAGGAATTTCAGGGACAACAGATGGACATGTTTGGATCTGCTGAGCATTCGTGCTTCCCACCGGACTGTTTATTAACTTCAGGACTACACCAGAAGTCTAACAAAGCAGGACTTCTCTCCTCTTTCTCAGAGGCAACAGGCGCTTTCACAGTTTCATTTCAGGTAGGATTATGGGATGGAAGCCATAATGGAGATGTTACTCAACAGAAACAGTTGAAATAGCTTATTTCTGCTTTTGCCATTAATGTGTGCTCAGGGAAACATTTCCAAGTGCAAGTGCTTAATGAATGGGAGAAATGGTTGCCTCTAACAAGTAATGCAGCGTGACATTAAAATATCTTAAAAAGTTAAAGAACTCACCGATTCTTTTCTGCTCATAGTTTTGCTTTGGGAACGGGAGCGGGAGATTGTACTGAAAAAGGAATCCTTTTTTGATGCAGACAATGGTGGAGATCCTGTAAATTCACGTCCTCCAGACAAGCTCTCTATGCTTGGAGATGAACTGATGTTTTTTGAACTTTGGCCTGTAAAGCAAGTATAAAGTAACAAAATAATTAATCAACAGGCACTTTGTTTTCCCTGTAAATACCTCCTTGTCTTAATTGACATTCACTGAGATTCACAGATAGCTCAACACAGAATGAAACGTTGAAGTGTGTCAGCATGCACTGAGAGATTGAAGGACTATTCTGACATACATGGAACTGAAGTTTTGTATGAGAGAAAAATACAAAATCTTAGTGTATATATAGATATATACACAAACACACACTATCTATCTAGTGTGTGTATATATATGCTGAACAATATATATCTATCTCTCTATACGAATACCATCTCAGTATATATACCCTATTATATCCACAGACTGAGGGCCTTCTCTTCCCTGTGTGGCATAATGAGCAAAAGTACCATCTCATACTAATAAAAAAAAATCTGATGTCATCAACACTGCAAAGGAAATCCTTTTTCTTTCCACAAATAAACTATAAAACTTGGCAAAGAAAGCTAAGAACAAGAACGTCAGATTCCAAGAATGGGTTGGACATTGAATATCTAGATGACAATATCTAGACTTACAACAGGAAAAAGTAAGTTAAGTTCAGAAAAGAATGTAAATTCTCATGCTTCAAATTTTAAGGCCATCTCCACCTAACGGACATTCTGATGAAGTCTACTCAATAGACTTATTGTCATTTCATGCAGCTTTTCAAAAGAATCTAGTGTTGTCCACTGTCATAGCGAAGACATCTGGGTAGATGCCTGGGCTGTTTCACCATGACACTGTATGCAGTCAGGCAGTCTTTGATAAGGATCATTTCTTCCAGTTGAGGCCCACAAAGTGTTTTGAAGTACTTAACTTAAAATTCTATTTCCATTAGCTCCAGAAGAAAAAAACCAATATGACAGTTTTCATTCACTTTCATTAAGAAAATGTTGCATTAGGACAGATGGTAGTTTTAAAAAACCTTTCTGTTATGTGTATGAGGAAGTCAATCCAGAGTGACCCAATGCAATTCTAGAATTTTCCATTCTGAAAAAAAGTAAAATAGCAGGTAAAACTAAAGCTCTAGAATTCTTCCCTTTTCTTGTTTCGGCAGCTATTCTGATGAGGCTGTTCATGTTCTCCCTTTTTCCATTCCTTTGTTTTTGGTGTGCTTTTCATGCTACCATCTATAGCATCAGGAATGATCCTCTGAAACCACATCATTCAGATGTCACAGGTGCAGCTTCATCTCCTTTGCAAGGCTGTGATCGAATTTGAAACCACCTCCCTCGCAGATGCCAGTGGTTCATCCTTCTTTGCTCTGAGCTGCTCCCACTTTCTATGCCAGTTTTACTCCCAGATGTGCCACACATTATTGCACAGACCTTACAATTTATTTAGTGTTTTGTCATTGTGGATGCACTACCCATTCTGAAAATACAAAACTAACTCCTTTTCCGGAAGGGGACAGTCTCCCCTTCATCATGCATTGCGGTCTTCCCCCATGATACAACTTTCTAGAAAATGAAAGAAAACTAAAAGACAAAGAAATGAAAGAAAATAGAGGCAGAAAAGGCTGCAGAAAACACAGAAAGAAATTCAGATTTAGATACAAAAGGAGACCAGCTCTGTTGCGATCAAACATTTTAAACAAAAGGAAGTAACTAGCAAAACCTACTCATACAGAAACATCTTAACTTAATTCAGTCATTTAAGATCTAGAGGGGTAACTGTCCTCAAAGTGGTGTGGAAGTCAGCGGTGCCGTGCTTGGCCACCTGCCGGGTGGAGACAAAGCCCGAGCCAAGTTCTCCGCGGTGTTTGAGCTACGCAGCATATATTGCACAGCTACAACCACATGAAACCAGCACATTTTCTTAAGGGAATAAATACAGATCTGTTTAAAATGTCCTCTTAGCAAGAAGACTGTTAAATGCAAAGAGATTGAACTAGCAAAGAATAAAACATCATGTGACAAAACAGACCAAAAAGGACAAAACCCCGGAAAAGGATCTGCGTTTAATATTCTCAACGTTTTCTGGAAGATAATTGGCGTATAAACTGCTTCCCACCTTCTCCTTCATTCTCTCTTGCCTTATTTTGCTCTTCTTTCCCATGACCCTCCTACATTCTATGTCCTGCCTCTCATACTCCTGTGGACCTTCCTCTGTCTGCCTCCTCCTCTTCTTCAGACCCCTCCACATTGCCTTTTCTGCTTCTGCGACTTCCTTGTTCCAACTTTTTCCTTTACATATTCTTCCCTTCCCACCAACTTCATTCAACTGCATTTTTCTGTTCCTTCCCAGCCCTCCTCTAGTCACTTATCACCTACCACTTAGTCTGAACAGCTTCCTTAAAGCGCAGGAGATGGAGGCTGTAAGATCTCACTTAACTCACATTTTAAAGAGAAATGGGATACACATTAATTAGGTGAACATGAATCTCCAATTCTGTAAATAATTCTAGAAATGGAAAAGGAGAAAACACTGCATGGCAAACAGCAAAAATAATTCAGTTACAAGGAAGTTTTTATAAGATTTCTAATTTTAGGATAAAATCATGTCACTTGGCAACACCATTATCCTTACAGTTGCCTTTATGTAAGAAGGAGACTTTTTATGCATTTCACGTGGCAATTCACAATGGAAATGTGGCTTTACAATAGGTAAAACTTAAAAATAGTTTTGGAACAGAAGAAATTACCTATTTTAGCAAATAAAGCATTTATAAAAGAAATCCACACAGCTAAGGCAAAGCAGCCAATATAAATGCTAAACATAAAAAAATCTATTTGGTAGACAGAGTAAAGTACAATGAAAAAATATTTTATTATGTAAATCAGACTAAATGGGCTCTCTTTCCCATCCTAGTAATAAGAAGGTATCTTCCACATAGGATCAAGATTAAAAAAAACAAACAAAAAAAAGTTAAACAAGGAGCAATGTATATTTTTCACATACTCCTCCACTGCATGACCTGCGCTTAACCTACTTCACTTGCAAATAAGCAGCTTATGTGGTAAAATTTCATAGATAACATTGAGAGAGGGACACTTTAAATATATTTGAGGAACCCATGCACATGAAATAATACAGCTTGGTAAAATGATGGAAAAATTATTTGTAAGGATTTTTTTTTTCTATATTCTGTCTTTCAGGTCTAAGGAAAAAAAAGTCCAAAATATAATAGGAAATTGAAAAGACAGAGAACTATCCTTACGGCCACCACTTTGCTTACTGAAGAGCTACACTTCAAAAGATAGATCACAGTTTAGAGGAATGGAATATGCAACTACTTGCATAACCAAACAAGAGAAGAAATATGTATAGCTGGGATTTTGTGGACAGAACAATACAACTGTCCTAAAAGGGCATTTGCTCAAATAGCACCAAGAGCTTTGACTAATCTGGTTCTTATGGACTGTAAAATATAATGAAGATGGAAAATAAAAGCAATACAAGACGTAATGAAACTAAGATAGAGATGCAGTAAAACAGAAGTGATAAAAATACTATTTCTATACGTTTTATACCCAGGTAAGAAGAAAGCTTGGGATGCACCTGATCATTCTGCTTGAATAAGCATATCTGAGAAAATTATCATCAGGAAACACTAAATTTTTACTCTGACTCCAACTCTGTGAACAGCACTGTGACATGGATTATTTGGGGATGTGATTAAGAATTAAGCAAGACAGAAAGAATAGCCCTTATGAATAATTACAGTGTGTTGCAAGTCAAAAAGCAGAGTTCTTGGATTGTAACAGGCTTCTCCAATTTCCAGAGGAGTCATCATTTTTGCACTGGTAAATAAGAAAGCTGAAAGACAAGCCGCACCAATCATGCATGTTTTCCCCAATGTAACAAAAAAGCCACCTATCATTTTCCCAACACAGAAGTTTAGTGGAGCTGCTGCAAGAACAGTTAACTGAAGTCACCATGATGCTTTTGAAGTCTTTCAGATGTATTATGCGTGTACCGATTTCTGAGGCATTAACAACCCTCACGTAACTTTGGAAATAACACTGTAGCGGCAATGCAGAGGTTTCAGGCTCTCGGGAGGATTACACAAAATGCCATTTGTATCTTCTCTGTTGTGTGTCTCACTGATTCCGCAATTTTCTTAATAAGCAGTGTTGCACGTTCTCCTCACTCAATAGCTCAACAAGAAGGTCATTCGAGAGAGTTTCTAATTCCTCGGGAAAAAAAGCTAAAAAGCCAAACAAACCAGAACTCTTAGCCTCCAGCTACAATCCAAGTGCATAAAGTGATGTAATAAACTACAGTTAATAACTAACCAAACTCATCTCCTTCTTCTTTAGCAGCTTAATCGGCAACCTGAGAACATCACTGAATCAAAACTTTCATTTTCCTCTGCTCATTCTATCAATCTCAGATAACTACATTATGCCTTCCTAAAAGAAGATTAGAAAAATCTAATCTCTGACTATCTAAGCGTATACCAGAGAGTCCTAAAGCCTATATGAAACAGGCTGAAGAAACCACAAGCATGGAAATCAAATAAACGCTTATGAGGCACACAGAGCAAAGAGCTAAGGATCCCTGACATAAGCAGTAGTCAGAACACATTACTGCATAGGATGTCTCAAAAATATGTATGTGCACACTAAAATCCATAAATAGTTCACAGTAATGATGCACAGGATTTCGTGCACTAAAAATACATCCCATTCTGAGGCAAAAAGGAGCAGCGTTACCTCCGTGTGCTGGCTTCTAACTGGCTCACTCCTTGCCTGTTGTTGGTGATACTGGGGCTGAGCCCAGGGTTGAAAATGCTCTGTCTCAAAATCATTTGGAAAAATACATGGATGTGGAAGTGGGAAAAGGGACTGAACTGTTGGTACTGCTGGCAGGGCAGAGGGTGGAGACATGAAATGTTTTGAAAAGAAGAAGGAAAGTTTAAATGTAATGTGATCTATAACAGGGATTTATAAGAAAGTAAAAGATGATGACGAGAGGAGCAGAGCAGACTTATGATGAAAGAAAAGCAAGCTGCAGGTCTTACTAAGTTTGAGTTAAGTTATAGGGGAGATAATCATGAACTTTGGAGGCCTCTACTAAAATATAGGAAAAGTCAGAGAAGACGTGCACAAAAGGCATGCAAAAATGATGGCTCACTCCTACAGAGGAAAAGAATAGCTTTCATAGTTATAAGGAGAGCAAGGACAAAGATACCAAGAAGAACAGAAGTAAGGCGCGATCTATAATTCAAAACCACTCAGCTCTGCTCATCTATTACTCTGTACTTGCCATAGTCAGAACGTAGAGTATTAAAATTTGCAAAAAGAATGATACGAGTTTTATAAAACTTTTAACTTCAGATAAATTAGTTTCCCTTTTTCTCCTACACTGAAATTGGAACAAAGACTTCCAGCACTTTTAAAATTTATTCAGACCACCTCACCACACAAATCCATACGCTTATTATTCAGGGTGAGGCAGGTAAGCTCCTCTTTAGTCAAGAGCATTGAAGTAGACGTTCAGCTCAGAATACCTGCCTCCAATATAGCAACAGGGAAGTAACGCAACTAAAAGAGACATCGATGGTCGAATCGCCCCACGTGACAAAGCGTGACATGGACCACAAAGTACAAGGCAAATACACATTTTTAACGAAGACGGATGCTGGCGTACGGCGAATGTAACTGCAGGGGCACACACAGCACAGTCAGGGCGCGATGGAGCGGAGCTGCTTTTGTCTCTCTACACAACAGTGCCACTCGGTGGATGGACAACGGCAGTGGATGGAGACGCCACGCACGGCAAAACCCGCGGGGGTGGCTGGGCAGCCGGAGGGTAACGCTGCAGGCAGAGAAAGCCCCCCCCTGTCCCCGCAGCAGCCGTACCTGGGAGGGCAGGGGGATGCTGCCCGGGGCCCGGCAGCGCAGCATCGCTGCCTGCGCCTGCCTCGCCTGGTAAACAAACAACAGCGTTAGAAGGTTTCCCCAGCAAATGCAATTCACTGAAGCGAAGAGCTGCAACTTTGGGGTTTTGAGCTGGAAGACCCTGCTTTGAACACAAACGATATGGTAAGAGAGCGGCGTAAGAGCAGGCAAAAACAAATGGGGAGTTTTAACAATCAGTGCGTTATATGCCCCACTCAGACACGTGCAAAAAAGCAGTGCTTTTAAGAGACTGATTTATATCAAAATCTAAACTAAAACAAACGATCAAACCCATTTTGTTTCTGGTACTTTACACTGACAGTGTCGTTCTGCTAGCTTGGGAGCATCGTATTCTTACTGTCAATAAATTTTCGTAATTACCTAAGAATATGTATATCTATATGTTTTTTAAAAAGGAAAAAAAAGTGTTTGTTAATCAGTGTTTTATTCCTTTAATTTTTATTCAGTTCTGCTATCAGTAAGGACAACTTCTTTTTCCTTCTGAAAAAGCATACTCATTTTCTAGACACAGTTCATAAATAATTCTAAATATGGAGATCATTTCTTTAGGGCATATTCAGTGACTGTGGAAATTCTGTTCGTGTTACAACAAATACCGCAGAAGTATCAACTCATAAAAACAAACAGTAGTCTAGAAACTCTTTAAATAGCTGATCACAGTTTTGGTAGAACTTCATCTTCAAACTGGTCCCCTAACGTGTCCTTGTGACAAAGCGGCATTCAAATCAAAAGCCTTTTGGGTTTCAGCATGAAAGGACCTAGAAGGAAAACTGTATCTGGCACTATCAGGGAAGAAGTGAATGAGAACCGCTTTTTTTCTGGCAACACACTGCCGTTTGGTAATCAAAGAGTATCCAGTTTCTGAATGCTCAAGAATCCAGTGGAACACAAAGGGCAACAATTCTGCTTTTTTCCGTATTTTTTCATTATCGATTTTTATCTTTCAAGACAACGAACTCAACTGACAATCCAATGAACTCAAGATTTGAATTCAACCTTTGTGCCAATGAATTCCTTCATTGTGTAGAATCAAGAGAATATTTTAATCCCTTTTCTATTAGTAGGCTACCTTGCATAAGTAATCAGTAATGATACCCAATCTTCTTCTGTGCTGAGGACAGGCTGAATGGGATTAATATATTATTAGGAGGAACTGAATTTCCAATTAGGTGTCTGGATACTTCGCTCAAATGTGATTTGTAATGTTGAAAACTCACCGGGAATCACAGGCTTGCAATCATGGTTTTTTTTTTAATATTAGTCCGCTCTTTTTCCATTTACATTATCTAAATTATATGCATTTTTTCTTGAAGAAATTCAGCAAGTACCAAAACTTCAGAGTGAGAAATAATTACTATCGATTATGTAAACCAACCATGTCTCATCTAGAGTACAGCACAAGCTACCCCTGGAGGTGGCAGCATGAATGACACCTGTCACTGCTGCTGGTTTGTGAGTGGTAACTCTGTCTGAACAGAGGTGTTAAAGCTGGGATAGGATTATTTTGCCAGTCCTGCAAGGTATTTTGTTACCAAGGACTTCTTCACACTTAATAAAGAAGTAGATCAGGCAATTAATTTAATCTCTTCAAACTTGTAGCCCTCTACATATTAATTTAAATTATCAGCACTGCTTGAGCATTCAAAACCTGAAAGGACTAATACAATATGAGAAGAATGGATAACTTCTTTCATGACTTGATGCCTGTCAGATTTACAGCACTTCAGTCTGTTATACTGTCCAACTGAGCATCTGTGAGTGTTAGATCAACTGGAAGTGCAAATGTCTATCAATTTAAATCCTAAATTGTGCCTCGTCCAACCAAGCTCCAGGAGGTTGAAGAGAGCTGAAAACACAGTGAAGAACATAAGACAATTAGTGACAGCTGGTCAGTAACTTAGGAGCCTTATAGTTACAAACCATGCCAAATAGCTTTTAGATACTCAAAAGCTAGAGCAGAATCCAGAGTTTGAAAAAAGCCAGTGCAGAAGGTAAAAAGGCATGTAAAAAGTTCAGCACAAACAGGACTGGAATGAGAGCTTCTCAGGGTGTGGATATATTCTAAATCCTAAATCTTAATGCCTGGGATAGAAGTACTCGCAACTTCTCAGAGCTACGGGTAGTGCCCTCATTCACCAGAGACGCTGTACAGCACTTTCTTGAGGTGGTGGTACTGTCCTTCTGCACAGAACTGAAAAGACTTATTTTCACTTTTAAGGCATGATGGAGATGGTGCTGAGTTGTTTACAAAGGTATCTGCATCATGCTCCAAAAGGGTCTTTTTAGCCTGTCTCCGCCACAGTGTCATTGCAAATAGGGTTTGGTTTTTTTGCTAAGCTATTCCTACATTTAAACTTACTTCAGAGAGAATTCACTGGGCAGCTTCTGAGAGACTTTATATTTCCTTTGCCATTTTGGGTTTCTCTTTAAAAATATCAATTATGGCACTTGCAAACATAGTTAGCTGCCGTCATTTAAAACTTCTATCCAACTACAGGCAATATCCTGATAACTGTACAGGTCTGGAATAACAAGCATGGCACTAATATGTAAAACAAAACTCACTGTCATCTCAACTGATTAAAAAAAAGTATATTTACATTTTGTTGTCTTTAAATTACTTCTGCAAGTGTTGTACCAAATATGGATAGACAGAATAGGGTGAGAGGAAGCTGCAGGTACCGAAGCGTTGCAGTATGTTTTATTTCCTCTTACCATGAAAATGCTCTGTGCCTTACATCATAAATTTGCATAATTTCTTGATAACTTTACCAAATCTCCATATTCCTGTTGATACAGAAATATGTGCACAGCTTGTACATGACAATGACCAAACATAACTACAATTTTTCATTCTGATTCTTGTATGGAAAGTGTAAGCTGCATTTCTGCATGATGCAAGAAATGGCACATACAAGTGTAAAGAGGGTTGTCCTTGACCAGCTAGATAAAGATTAAGCTACAGTCGATTCCACCTATAGAAGTTGCTTCTACTTGTACACTTTTTTTATATTAAGCAGGGAAAATGGCATATACAAGTGTAAAGAGGGTTGTCCTTGACCAGCTAGATAAAGATTAAGCTACAGTCGATTCCACCTATAGAAGTTGCTTCAAATTGTACACTTTTTTTATATTAAGCAGGGAATGAAAATAACCACCTGAGGACCACTTTTCAATCCAAAAGGTAAAAAAAGAATAATGTGATAAGGGAACTATGGAAAACTTTTAAAAAAGCAAACAAAAGAGCTTCTCCAAAATTGTGGAAATAATTTCGTTCCACGCCTAATTTTACTTCCATTGTTATGAACAGGATTTGCATCAAGGATTCACTGCATTTCAGTTTCACGTTTGCACTGTAAAACGCTTGCTGGAGCAATTTCTGAGATTGTTCTACGATTCTAAGAGAAGCTGCGTATCTGGATTTTGCCAAGCAGCTGCAGTGGCCCTTACAGAAGTGCTTGTATCTCTGCTTCAAGAGAACAGTTGTACCTTTCAGTTCTGCTCCCTCAGTGTCTGGTGGGTATGCCATGCACCATGAAAGGACTAACTTTGGACCATATGCGTGCCACAGGAAAGAGAAAGAACAACTTCAGCTACAAAGTGTTATTTCCCTTCTCTTACACTTTCAAATCTGGTGAAAAATATGATGCAATCCTACGTAATGGTTCAGGGCAACCAGCACTAGCCCTCAAACTTACAACCATTACTTAGGATGAGTTGCTAAAAGCAGCAGATACTGCATCATTCTACACACTCCTTGCAAAGAGCATACTGCCATAGGCTGTCTGAAGACGAAAAGCAGTAACGCACCTTGAGCCTGGCAGAGTATAGGAAACAACTGCTGAAGCTGAGCTTGTGACTTTGTTGTTTTAAAAAACTGTCCTCAAGAAATATAAAAAAAAGGCTAAGAAAAAGAAGTAGTATCTACTAAACAGAGAAAGTGCAGAGGGCCATCACAAATTATTAAAAGGCAAATACATGTTATTGTTCAAATAACTTCTCAAATAATCTCCACACATTCTAAAGGGAATAAGATTTTGTTTATTAAGAATTACTCTGTAATTGATCTAACTTCCTTCACTCGTATTTAGCTAATGTTGTTATGCATGGGATTTGTGCCAATAACCTGAAAAACCCTATATGAAATTAGTCTTACAGTTCAAAATATGTTGCATTTAAAAGACTGAAAAGTTGGCTAATGTTTATGGTAATGATCTAGTTTGTTGGTATGTCTGATGTAATTTCTGGTTAATATTTTTTTAAAGCTTCAGAACTTCCTATAGTATTTGTACATTCTTGAGATAACATTTAATTCTGTATTACATTGCACACGTGCTGTTGTACTTTAGCATAGACGTCCTGCTTAACAAAATTCTGCTTTTTCTGTTTCCTCCAAATATGTACCCATCGATATAAAAATCAATAAAAGGACTTTCTTCAGTCCTTAAGACGTACGACAAAGCTTCCCTCTGTCGCGGTACTGCCACACGCTTCCCCTTTACCTTTGCCCAGCTGAACTGGCATGCTTTCGGACTTCATCATCCTCTGCTGCTGTGCCTGGTGGTGGTGGTGGTGCTGGTGGTGGTGGTGCTGCTGCTGGGGGGTTTCCACTGCGCTTCTGATGGGCACTGCAGGGGGAGGAAAGCTGCTCCCGCCGGCAGGAGCACCCCCAGCCCCTCCTGAAGCCATAGCCGGAGCGATGAGCTTTCGGCCAAAATTCAGTAAGCTGTTGGAGACTTTGTTAATGTTCAGTGGGGCAGCCTTAGCACTGGCGCTGGAGAAAAAGAAGAGGAGAAATCATCACATACTTGCCAACGGTTTGGACAGACAACCATGACAACGCTTTGCATGCATTGCTCTCCAAAAATGGGGGAAAAAACCTCAAGATCTGAGCATTACAAAGCCGGTGTTTTACCACAGTTGCACTGGAATATACACAGGAACCACAGGGACTGCATGTGGTGCGAGTTTTTCTCAACCGGTAGTGGACAAATTTTTTTGGCCCTTTCTTCCTGAAAAATGCAGACTAATCCCAAACAAAGCAAGTTTGTCCCAATTTTCTTAATTTGCCTTTTTAAATGAAAAGAATGAAAACATGACAAAAAGCAATCCAGACTCTAAAGCATTGAAAACTTAATAAAACTGACTTTTTGCACTTCTTATTCAAAGGCTGCTTTAATATTTACTTCTGCTACATTAAATTCTCTTAAATGTTTAAAATAACTCAAACCCAAACATTTCTTTCAACAAGCAAAACTACCACTAGACTGTATTTTTAGGTTGGCAGAGATAGATGACGCTTGCTTTTACTTCACCTTCTGCCCAGCCCAGCCATTTCAAGCCAAGCGCTTTTTAACGGGAATCCTGATTTCAAAAGTGATTTTGGCTGAAGAATGGCTTCAGGATATAACACATATACTGGATCATGATCCTTATCATTGTTACTTTTTATTTTTAACTACAGTGGCTAATTAATTCACTTCAGTTACATGCAACATTAATAACGAGGAAATTGTCGAACCATTTAATCTGTCTAAAATAAAGAGGCAAGGAAGCTTCTAATTCCCAGTAGAAGTGTTCACATAACCCAGGGATCAGCAAACCCATTCCTATTTGTTCATGCAGTATTTTCCTGTTTTACATAATTAATGCTTGAAATACCCTTCATAGAAATATATCACAACCACAGAGACCTTTCTGCTCCTGAGGTTTTATTTTACTGATCTACACTTTAGTGATATAAATAGCTGTATTTAAAAAATTTGAAGAAATACATGTAATTAAAAACAATACAATCATTGTACTGGGGAAAAAATAGTTTTGGAATGCTTTGGGGAAGTTTAACTAAAAATAAATTACAAATGAATTAATATGGGTGACTTGTAACTTACGCAAGCACCTAGAAAAGTAATTTTGATTTTGCTTTTCATGCATTTGCCTATTCGTCTCCAGATATGTTTTTTTTAGAATACACAATATAAATGCGCGCACACATATAGAACATAAGCAGAAAATAACAACAGCTGAGTTGTTTAGACTCAGAATAGATCCAGTTAAAATGAGAGAAAGCAGAAGAAAGTATGTGAGCCTGCACACTCACAAGATATAGCCTCAAGCTGTATGGGGCCCTTCTGCCATATACTGGCGGTGAAGAAAGACAGCACGCAGGAGTTTTTAGGAGGAACAACAGCGCAGAGACTGGGACACGGTGCTGCTTCCCAATTTATGGAAGCTGGAAAGGAATGATTGCTGAATAACGATTAAAGGATGTTTCGGTGTCTTTCCCTTTTATTGATTGCTGCCGATATTACAAAAAGTCTTTCTGTAGCCACCTGAGAATGACTGACAAAGTCACTAGAAAGAGAGCATCTTCAGAACTATAAAATACTCTTGCAGGAGTCCCAAATGGTTTCAAATGCAAACTGAATAGGTCCTAATGATTTTAAAGAAAAGGACATGGTAAAATATTTATTACTATTAAATTTTACTCTGCCACTACCTAGCAGATTCAGTTATTAATCAGTTCCCCAAGGTATTGCAGAGACACTTCAGGAAAAAAAAGGGATTTTTTCTATTAAATCACATATATGTGGCATCAGAAGAGTCAGCACAGGGCCTTTTGTTTAACGTCTTCTCCATTCCAGAAAGAAAATGAAGACTGTAGCTTTGAAGGTGGAAGACGAAATGCCAAATGCTGGCTTACCAGATGTCAGTCAGTTATCAACAGTTCGCAATGAATCTAATTACATCACCGATTTCGGGGGTCATACCAGTAATAACTCGGTTGAGATTCAGAATCCAACCTTTATTGTATTTGGCATATTTTTTTCCCTCAGCCTACTGAAACTAATCACCAAGATTAGGGCGGTATACATCACTCACTCACCTGAAACATCCCCTTAGAAAGAAGATAATGGCTTGCACATTGAGTCCTAGGTTTGTGTTGTCTCTAGGTCTAGAGCCTTGACAATCAGTAAAAAACCCCTTGACTTTGCACAAAAAATGATATTTACTAGAAGTAAATCTTTTTCTCTGACAGGCTACCCAAGCAACAAAGCCACTGGACGCTTTGAGCTAACTGTGTCATTGGAATCATGATGGCCCACAGATGCAGGAGACAAAGCTTATACAGGGGCTTGTGTATTTGTGTCCACCAGCTTGTTTCTTTCTTGTTTCTTTTTTTCAGCTATATTTTGCTTAATAAAAAGTATCAGTTTTCCTCCTACACTGTTTAATTTGCTGCTTTGACGTATGTTAAACCAGGAGAAGTTAGTTTATTTGCATTTTACAGATGGTTGGAAAGAGATTTTTTGAGAAACTTCACTTTACAGGAACAATAAACACCAAAAATCTTCTCTAAGCCGTTATGTCGAAATATGATTTTAAAAAACGCTTTCACCAATAATGTGCAATAATGTTTCATAATTATTTGAGAACTAGAAAGGGTAGTTACCGCAGCTCCTAATACCTATGTGTGATTTGGCTCTGCTATGAACTGACACTGCTAACGATCAGCTCAGAACACATACACAAAAAAAAAAATAACGATGCTATCTAAATTTCTTGTCAAGAGGTGGTCTTAATAAAAGTATTCTAAAGTAAAATTTATTGTGCAATTTCTCTGAATCACAGCTTCAGAAAATGAACAATAGCGAGGTGCTAGATTTCTGGAGGAGGTATGTTAAAACTGAGCTGAAGTTCAGGAAAATAAGAGCAATGTATCTATTTCTTACCATTTAAATGTCTGATATATTAATGCTAAGGATGATTACAGCCATTAAACACGGATCAATGTCTACGTTTTAGCCATCTAATTGTACCAGACATGCACAACAATTACAAGAAAAATGCTGATTGATTATGTTGTAGAGTTATCAGCAGATGCATTTCAAAGTAAGGCATCAGTTTAAAAATATGAGTATCAAGGAGACGTGAATTCCATCTATGAAGCAAACAATTTTGTTTCATCACAATAAGCATCATTGACCTTGACTGTGAATGGTATATTTTTAAACTAGCAGTAGGAAGATGATTCAATCTCTGCAGTTTTCTGCTAAGATGAAAATGTTTTGTTTTAAGCAAGCCTTATTCAAAGGCATTTTTCTCTTCAGCAAGTAGCCATTATGAGAGATGAGAGACAAATATATGAATATGATGGATTAAAAAGTTTTATATGTGATAAAATAAGCAATATATATTAGAGATTTGCTAAGATATTTTAAATATATCATTGAGCCTGTGGAATTAAAGATGAAAAAGACCTGGTAGCTGATCTAATCCATCTCTCTGCTCACTGCAGAAACATTTCCTAATGTTACATCTTCCAGTTCTCTCTTTAGTCCAATCTTAAACAGATTTACCACATTTGACATACTCTAAATGTTCCTGTGTTGAGATAAATTTGTCCCAGTTCCTCTATCTGAACTATTCTAAACAATTTCTCCTCTCCTTTAGTGTGTGTCCTGTATATACGTGTGCAATGAATTTATATTCCTACATAGATTTAATGGACATTTGTTTCCTTACAATTTAGGTTTCCAACAGGTGTCATTCTTGTTTGGGTTTTATGATTTATTTATTTTTTCAAAATCCTTGACACGTTTCTTTTGGAATTTTCAAATAACTTATTTTTCAAGTTTAGGCAACTCTTGAGACCATTTTTAAAGAGAATAAATAAGTAAAAACATTAAGAAAATGCAATAGAATGCAGTAATTTTTGACACCCTTCCCCAACTTTAAAGCCTGGTTTACAAAAAAAAAATGCTTTTGCAGTCACTCTGCTCAACTTTAATTTCTGCTCCTTGCTCCATTTTTAGGAGCTTTTTAATCCACTCCATTTTAATGTTATCTAGCTTTTAATGTAACTGATTTAACCAGAATTTGACAGAGGTGCAAAGGTCTAAAAGCCAGCAAGTTCCTGTGAATCAGCAGGCACAGTATGGGGCTGGGGCCACATGCCATCCAAGAAACTGCCTGTGACAGTATAAACTGAAGCAAGGCATTGCGTCTTGTGCTGGCTTGCCCCGCAGCCCCCAACAGCCCCCACCCACCAGCAACCGGCACCCGCGTTGTGGCCACCCAGTCGGGGCACAGGCACCTCTACACTCATGACCACCAGATAAAACGGCCCTGACAAGGAATTTAAGCAGTATTGATGCAAACCGTTTCTAAAACAAGGGTTTGCAGGTTTGCAGGTTATTAAACCTGCAAAAAGGTTTAGTAAAAATTACTTCAAACTGGATTTACATTAATTCAATTTAATTTACACAGCTTCTGGTACATGGATACTCCAGATCTCTATTAGATGCATTATTGGAAGTAGTTCAGCTACAGAACTCACATTGGCAACGTTTTACACCCTGCTTTTAGTATACACGTCATTAGGCATGAATGTCCTTAGCCTTCAAAAAATCCAGCGATCTGACTGCAATGCTATCTGTAAAACCTTCATTTTTCATGTAATAATAGGCAAGGTAAAGATTCAAAATAAATGCATGAAATCAACACATGTGCTTCTAATACTACTCCTGTAATTCCTGTTTGGGATAAAAGTGACTTATGAAACATTTTGTTTATGTAAGGTCTTAGTTCAGTGAACACATATTCAGAAATAGCTTACCGGGTTTTGTTCATCAAGTCTGCTCCACGTGCTTTGTAATAATCTAGATTTTGTTGGAATTGGTGAGTCACTGGTCTTGGATTTCTCTAAAAAAAAAAAAAGAAAGAATATATATTTTTTTAAAAAGAATACCTTATGGGAATTTTCTGAGAGATTTAAAGCAGAGACAAGAAGTATGCTCATTATGAAGATTAGAAATTTAGAAATTTAAAGAATAATTTCTTTTCCCAGGATCTTGGTTTCTCAAGGCAATAATGCCAGTTACATAAAAGTGAAGTCTTAAAATACTTAAAATAACACCAAGTGTTACCACTAAGTCCACTCCATGCTCACAGAAATTAGTGTTCTTCCACACAGCGATGAGGCTGTTGGCTGTAGTGGTAACATTTCTAATTAAATCAATAATTCTTGGACAAGTTCAGATACCGATCTGATTTCTTCGTTTAGCTCAGGTATAGAATTTTACCACCTCCAAGCTAAAGTGATATGTTTTTAAAGAAAATGGTAATAGTAATGAAAAACTATAGGCAATGTTTTGAACTGAATGCATCACTAGCAGCATCTTGGTTAAGCAAAGAATTAAATTTAGAGACA
>NW_008796217.1:1482308-1509810 GCF_000699145.1 Aptenodytes forsteri
ATTTGCTTTAAAGGTTTATTCATTCATAGGCTGTTGCCTTATATTCTGATCTACCTTCTTAAGTCCTGCTAGTAGTAAATATAGTTTTAATGAACTATGCAATGACCTTTCCAAAATAGTTGTTCATAGGTGAGAGTACATTATATTTTTGACGGAGTCAGTCTTCAGCTGTTTCAGTTTCACATGTCGTATTTTTGCCCTCCAGATTTCATTATAGACTGGAGTAGCCATAGCCTTATCCTCCTGTTTTCCACATAACTGCAGATAACCCTCCGTCCTTGGAAACCTTATTTTTGGAGGAGGATATAGGAGTTGCATTTTAAAGATCAAAATATTGCATGTGCACAAAAGGAGAGAAGAAGATTTAAAGAGGTAGATATCAAAGGTCAGGATGATTTCTGGGGTCAAATTTAAGGCTGGGAATTTCCAGATCATTTCCTGCAGTCAGACTTAATCTTGTATGAAATGTCTCATTTTCTTTCTTTGGAAACATATTAAACATTTTTAAAATATATCCGGTTTGTAATGTTCATTAAAAAATGAAACAACTAAAAGCTATTAGACAAGCATTACAAAAAACCTCATCTATCCTACCACCCACATTGTAATGGCCGCTCTACGTTTCTCTTCTCCTGTTATAAAAAACAATATTTGCATAACTCTACCCATTCATATGGCTTATAAGTCAGTCCTCATCAACTGACAGCAATAACAATGAATCAGCTTTAGTTACTATTGCTCGAGTTTGGTAATTCAATGCATTTCTATGATAATCAAATCCAAACTGACGTGATGAGGATAACTGATGGTTCTGCGACTACTATGCGAGTAATCAAACAGTGTAACTTTTCTCCCATGAATTAAATAACTTTTTTCTTTGTGTGTCTTGATGACCATTTCAACAAAGTGGAAGAGTAAGAGGTGGTTAAAATAATGGGCACTTCCAAGTCATAAGGCAGCCCTCTGAAAAATTCACGTTACCAGATGCTAGCCAGTTTTGCAGTTTGTTTCCAGTAACTCAGTATATATTTTAAACTCAGCAAAAACAATGAAATTTCTTTTCCACCACCCAATAAATAATAAAAAAAGATTATTACACACAGCTTCTGAATTAAAAAAAAAAAAAGATTAAAAGATCATGTGGAACGGTATCTTGAAACATATTTATGCAGAAATGACAAGCAATTCAAGACATGAAAGGCTGATCTTCTATCTAAGCACTTAAAGCCATTAATAGGAATAATGATCTAACTCGAACATATGAATGAGGCTCAAGCATTACTTTCACAGGGGCCTATTTAAATTCCTATGAGGTTTAAGGTATCAAAGGAAGAAGCAGTTTAAAGCACTATTACATGCAGTGAAAAAAAAGCCCTCAGAAAAAATGCTGTTGAAAAAACATTAGAAATGCAAGACAGTAAATACCAAGGGTTACTGCTGCAACTCCTTTTGTAAAACTACAGAGATATCCTTTTGGAAAATTCCATTATTTAAAAATACCACCCTGACATATATGTTAGCAGACAAGTATCTGCGAAGTATTACCACGGAAATTTTAAATACTTCTGAAAACTGCACTTCACACAGCAAAAAATACGGTTTTATGAAGATTATGATCTTTTTGTCATTGTGAAAATGTCTTCTAAATTTTATTTTTTAAACATAAGAAGCAGCAAAGAAAACCTACACAGAAGCAGAAAAGAAAACCTACACAGTTACAGTGTCTCTTCCTTATCAATTTTAAACTAACTCTCCCCTCTAAGCATCCAATTTCAGCTATCCCCTACATTACATTCCATTTATTAGGACAGAAGACTAAACAAATTTATTTACAGCAAAACATAACTCCGTTGTCTAAAATATTCACAGCAACCACATTTTTCCCTACACAGTGCAATTTAGAATGATCCTATTTACATTTTTAATTCCTTAAGCGAGTAAAGATCTTCCTTTTTCAATTAATGTAAGTATTTTGACTAGTACCTCAGATAAAATCTTTTTTCTTGAAAGGATAATAATGCTGTTAAAATGACAGAGAAAACAACCCTTCAAATTAGTGGCTTGTTGAATCTCCCTAAGAAATTGTGTAAGGGCATTATACAGATTAACACATTTATGGTTTTCCCCTTCTAAGGAAAGAGGGTACAGAAATCAGAGAGAAAAGCTGCCTGTGCCAATACTAGAAATCCCTCTTCCCCACGCCCATTTTGTAGGAGCAGTCTGCTGGTTCTATAATTCTTCTAATCTTAATTTCTAGCTAGAGTGAGCTTTAGTTTCAACTGGTAGAAAATGCCCAATTTATACTTTTAAAAGAACTATGTATGAAATTCAGATATAGAAGCACATACAGAAATTTATGTGATTTTTTACTTTGTCTCTTCAAAATGTATTAGCCACAGCCCAAAGGGAAGAGATGCTTTAAAATGTTTCAGGTATCTCTGAGGTACTCCTGCCTCTGAGCCCTTCCTTGCCTAAAAGATGCCCCCCCCTCGTTTGCCTGCTGAAGCTCTAACCCCGTCCTCCCACTTCTGTTCCCAGTCACCACCAGACTGACTCACTCCAATTCCCACGGCTGGCAGGAGGTTCTTGGGGACTTTCTATTTGGGTTTATTCTCCTCCAGGGACACGGGCCGAGTTAAATTACACCCACGCCTGCTCTTTTCCTAGGCAGGGGGCTAAGGCCGCGGTCAGAATCGCACCGAACGCAGCAGAGATTCCCTAAACTTGCATAAACCGCTGAAAAGCAATTCCCACCAGCTGAGGATCATGCTCCATATGCTCAAATTCCCTAGTATAACCCTTTGGAGGGGTCAAAGGGTTATACTGGCCTCCGGAGGCATATCGCGTCGCGTTACCCATGGAGTTGATACGATACAGCAAAGCATGCTTGTCTGTGACGGAAGTCACAGGCAGGCTGTTCTACAACACACCAGGAAAACCAGGTTACTGCTGCAACGTAACGTTTCACCATCTGAATACACATTATTTGTGAAAGTTTACACGCGGGTGCAAGTGGAGGAATCCCTACAACACTCCTTTTTTCTCCTTTGTCGAGGTATTTCCTTTCCCCCCTTTTTAGTATTATTAACAGAAAAAAAAAATCAAATACAATCTTGCACAAAATCTGAAGGTTCAGAATAAAAGACAACAATGAAAAAAGATTTTCAATATGTCTGATGAAAAATGAGACTTATTTTAGTGAACATGCTATTGCCTCAATGCCAAGGGAAAAGCACTCGTCATTAGAGAAATGAATTGCTCAGCTGTTTATAAGCAAAAAGCTCTGGGGGAATTTCTCAAGGCCCAAACCACAAAGCATTGCAGGGTTACACAAACATATGTTGCAGGTGTTTTAGGGTAGACAGGTGGGAAAACCTCAGCTACTGAAAAATACTCCACTTAATAGATTGTATCTGAAACTAGATAACCTAAATGCAACAGAGAAAAAACCAAACAAAACAGCAGCAGTGAATTATATGTACAGGCAGCAATAGGCTCACCAAAATAATCACCTCACTAGTGCCAAATGGGATTTTTTTAAACTCTTTTCTTTCAATATATTAAACAAATGCTGCCAAACATATATCTTTTTTTCTAAACTAATAATATTTGAAGCCTAAACCAAAGAACAGACTGAACTAAACATATATAAAAAAAGAGAAAGATAATGATGCAGTGTTGTTCTTTTTATTTGAGTATTTTTAAGGAGGCAGTTTGCTCCTTTTTCCCCTCTTTAGCTGACAGGGCAATATTGGATTTTTTCATAATTCTCGTACAGCCTAAAACATTTTTGTATTAAAATGCTATTTTTTTTCCTTTCATTTGTCTCTAATGAAAGTTAGAGGAGCATATGACCCTGTATTCAGTAATGACTGGGATGTCAGCAAAGGTTTACCTTTTCCTTCTAGCTCACCTATGCTTCTTTCTTCAATAAAGATGATACAAACGTGGCAAAAATTTGGACTGAGAACAGAGCTGAAATATAGCAGCTGAGATGAGGATAAGGAATACAGTTTGTTCAGTTCAGCAGCAGTTTTTCTATTGGGCACTAATAATTAATATGAAGTGTATACTAATGATTACCTAATAGCCTAGCTGCACAGAAAATTTCAGCTTTCCTCTTTTTATTCTTTTGTCAGGTATCCAAGCAGCTGTCTCCACTCTATGACTAGACTTATACAGTATAAGCAATGGCTTAACATTACATAAACATGCCAAGATATTTTGTATACTAACCAACCAACCAACCCACTGCTAACTCTAGAGCACCCAAAGCAAACACCATTCCCCAAACAAAACTTTCCTTTCGCCTTCGAATTTTCCTCCTCCCTAGTGATACCTTCTGCAGAACAAGCAACCTGCTGGAGCACAAAAGGTATTCCATCCACCTACAAACCACTGAGTTAAATGCTTACTGCAAAGAAAAAAAAAAAGCAGAGAGACATTAGAGGACATAATGTGCTATTGCCAATTTTAAAGTGGTTCGAGGCCAACAGCAAAATATTATCCAAAACGTAGGTTGATAGTCTGCATCTATCAACCCTATGTATGACAGTAGCACAACATGAAGAGTATCCTGCACAGAACCAATAAAGAACTTCCTTTAATCACAGGAGTCAGGAGATCCGTGCGCTAATACAGGCAGTGGCAAAGGAACACCATAATCCTCAAACTGGGAATAATGCTTCCTGTTTACGTTTTTCAGAAAGATGCTGTGGGTCTCAATCACAGAACTCGTTATTTACAACGCAATAACAGCATGAAGAATTACCATATTTGATAGTTTCTAAAGAAAATTAGGGAGTGCTTTTTTTCCCCAAAACAAGAAAAATTCCCAGAAAGAACTGAAAAGGAAAGAAAATTCAGTTAATTGGGTCAAGGCAGGAAGAAACCCCTGAACTCCGATCAAGCTGAAATAAATTATCTCCAGTTTTGTTACGTGACAACCCTCCATTCCCCTGGCAACTAGAAATTTCAGATACCAGGAAGATATTTTAAATACCGTGCGTTATGGTCTGTTTTTAACTTCATACACACATGCTTTCTCTCACATGGGCATTCTATGACAAGAGATGAAGAACTGAAAAAAATGACAAGTGAGACTTAAAAATGCTTCAGTGACTTGACTGAAAGAAATTTCTAGTTGTATATTTTGGTATTTTGGCTTCTTGTCCTAACCGATTGGAAAGACTTTTTTTTTTCATTTATAG
This sequence comes from Aptenodytes forsteri, assembly GCF_000699145.1. NCBI lineage: Eukaryota > Metazoa > Chordata > Aves > Sphenisciformes > Spheniscidae > Aptenodytes > Aptenodytes forsteri. Next base: position 1,487,519 of record NW_008796217.1, read on the forward strand.
TTTTACAGTGTATTGCATTTTAACAGGTAGATCAAATCCTACCAGATCAGCTTTTATCGATATTCCAGACAAAAAGACTCCAACCTGCCAACGTTCAAGTTCATAACCTGTGTAAAATCCACATCTTGCATCAACAGAATCACTTAAGTACCTTTTAAATCTGCCTCTTAATTTAGTTGCCTATTTTTCAGCTGAACCCTTGGTTTTAAGAAGTAAATTAACTAAATAGTGAGGTATAAATCCGACAGTGTTCAGCCCTACCCCATGACAGATTTATGCTCTGGCATCTTGCAGCCCCGCACGGTTAGGAACAGGAGTTTTACAACATTGTGGAGGAAAGATCCAGGCTTTTGAAGGGAACACACAGCAAGCTTTGCTTTAAACCCTGGAATGCTCCAAATTATGAGATTTAAAATATGACATCTTTATGTACAGAAAAGCTACCACATTATGGTTTTATTGGCACTCGTTTTGGACAACCTGCATAACTCACTGGTGGCTTTGTGAGTAACACAGTTATCCAAAGCTCACACTGATAAAACCCTTATAACCACACTTACAGCGTTGTCTCTTCTCCAGATACATGCCTGTACACAAATCTCACATATCAGAGAAAAAAGAGAACATTCTAAGGTGCTATTTGGTTATTTCTGTTGCGTGGAAAAGAAACAGATTAATTTATGTTCTGTGTGTAATGTGCTACGTAAAACACTTGAAAAAGGTCCCTAGAGGAGTGAAAAAGGCTCTTTCGAAGAGCCCCATGCACACACCACAGCAAAAGGAATATGACATCCAAGTCTTTTCCTCTAAAACGCAGAGAGAAGCTAAGGTCCTGGTGCTGTGGGACAGGCAACTCCTTTCATTTTGGAATTCCAATAATGAGGATACTGCAGAGCCATTCTGCTCCTTAATACTACTGCTCCTTAAAAAGATAAAGGACAAAGAGTCCTACCTCACATGTCCAAAACTAATTTTCCATAAAAAGTTACAGCAAAGGATAAAATGTACCGTTCCCACTTCTATCTTGAAAGTATATTGTTCTTTCAGAGAAGCATTCCCCAATACAAATGTACTCAAATAGCTTTGTATACAACAATTAATACATTAATATTTACTATAAAATATGTCAATACACCAGCAGTATATCTACATTTATATCAGAAGAGACTGAACTTAAATTCCATCATAATAGATTGGATATGATTCAGTAGCTAATCTATCATACATTATTGAAAAGTTATGAATCTATTTTTATATAACTCACAGTTTGTGTTTTGCAAATTTTAGTCAAATAAATAAATTATGACATGGAGAACTTTTGATTAGGTAGAATCAAAGTGCTTTAAGTGTTTTAAGTGCTTCCTCTTGATAAACTACCTTGCAAACTAGAAGTGATTAATTGAATTGTCAGGTTGCACACAAGAAGAACCATAATCACCTCACTCTAACACTGTTAAATACATTTTATTAGTGTAATTTTATAAATAACATCATTACTCTTCAGGAGAGGGTCAGTAGCTTTAGATGACTTTTTAAACAGAAGTAAACCAATCATTTGAAAGAAACAGCCCCAAGAAATTCACAAGCAGGAAGTTTTATTGGTAGCTAAAGTAATTAAGAGCTTAAAGTGCTTCAGCTTCTTGCTTTAGCATCAAGTACAATCAGAATTGCTTTTGCTTTGCTACTATGGATATCAACTTGCTCAAGGAGAAAGCACAGTTTAAAGTTTTGGCTTCCAACAAGAACTTTCTCTTCCATCTTGCCTCTCTAAAGTACTTGCCCTTAACATGACAGAGCTTATGAATTCCCAGTCAATATTAACAGGAATGTTAATCAGCACAGGAGAATAATTCCTTCCCTATTTCTAAATTTTCCCTGACTGCCTCTCTGGCCTGAACACGATATTGCTGCATCTCATGCCTTCTCTTCCTGATTAATAGGGAAGACACCTCGATAAAAGGCATAATTATAAAATCTGCAGAGAAGATTAAAAAATGCAAACGCTTTTTTTTTCTTGTGTTTGCAATTCTTAGCCCAATGACTGATCAGCAAGTAGTTGCCTTGACTATTTATTGGATAATGCATGTTACTTGCTGTTCTATACAACACTATTATATACTTGTTCTAATATTATTTGAAACTAGAAACAATGGTTCCTAACTTGCCTTTAGCTGTCTCCTCTGAAAGACTCTGCACCTCTCCCCCCGCCCAGAAATCATCAGCCATGCCATCAACTCCTCACTGCTCTCAAGGCCAGCAGCTCTCCTGCTGGGTCACACAAGACCGGCAATGAGAACAACGAAGTCAACTTGGCCTCCTTGCCGGGCTCTGCTCTCACTACCAGGAGGGGACTGCAGCACCATCTTGCTTGGCCCTACACAGAACTGGGACAAGTCCTTTGTTTCTGCGCCATCTTACCTGTGGCACAGCTTTGTCTTAATTATGAGAGGTGTCACTGTTCAGGAAGCTTTGCTTTAGTCTGTATTATTTCCCACCATTTTCCTATTCATTTAAATGCAACGGCTGCTTAACTTGCATTGATACAATATTTGTGGGTTCTTAACCAAATAACTGGCCTGTGCATACAACACTAAAGACAGAGCAATACTGGAAACTGCATCGTGGTCGGCAATCTAAGAGATCAGCTCTCTCCTTCGAGGGATGACTACTGTGTTACGTATGATACTGAGGAATGAGAAGGACTTTGAAAGATTTCTCATTCAAAAAGTCTTGTCTAGATGACTAATCAACCACTTTCCAAGAATTTTTCCTGAAAATATTACTTGTGACATACAGGATACTTTGAAGAAGGTAACTATTTTACGGTGGGTCGATTAAATGGTTAACGTATCAGGGGAAATTGCAATGAACTTCAGGAGAGATGAGAAAGTTATTGCACTATGGGTACTGACCACATAGCCTTTTTATATTTTAAAATGCATAGGTGCAACCACTTTCCAAGAATTTTTCCTGAAAATATTACTTGTGACATACAGGATACTTTGAAGAAGGTAACTATTTTACGGTGGGTCGATTAAATGGTTAACGTATCAGGGGAAATTGCAATGAACTTCAGGAGAGATGAGAAAGTTATTGCACTATGGGTACTGACCACATAGCCTTTTTATATTTTAAAATGCATAGGTGCACTGGGAATGAAGGTTTTGAAACAAATGTAGAAAAATGAAGAGGATTGTTAACTCATGGTACACTTAATAGTTTTATTTGGTACTATGGCAACACGGTTATTCCAAGTAACTTATCATTAAACTCATAGCTGCCTGTCATACCTTATTCTGTTAATGAAACACAATAACTGAATATTTAGAACAATAATTCTTAAAACAAAGCATGGCCTATCTCCTTGGAAAGCAAAAGTTTCTGATTTTAAGAACATGAACATAAACAAAGCACAAATTAATATCATGGCTTTTACATCTATAATATATGCAATTCTTAGTTGCATAGGCCCACATTAAAAAGCTTAGCATGCAGTTACAGAAAAACCATCAATTTATTCAAAGTGAGGTGTTTAGATTACATTTAACCGTATTGTATTTACAAATGGGGAAGTTAGACCATCAAAATGCTTGGGTTCATTTCAAGGAATTGAATGTGGTTATAAAACCAGAGGTCAATTTGAAGATCCTGACACATTTGTGTTCATAAAAGTCTATTTACGTTGCATTAAAATCCAAGACCTTAATCTTTCAGAAATTAAGGCAAACAGAAGTTCTCTGTGTCTCTGTGAATCACTGAAAGTAAATGCATTTATTTTTTGTTTCTCCTAATTCCTTTCCTCCCAGATGAAGAGACATGTACTTAGCTTTTCTGGAAAACCTTGTTTCCTTTATCAGTCACATCCCCTGTCAAGACAACTCTCCTTTAAAGTGCAGGTGACCTTACTTGTACCGCCAGCTCATACTGCATTGGGATATCCATTATCCCAGATTTCTGATACTTACTTTTCTACACCCAAAATCCCTAATGTATAATTGCAAATCTCCCGAAAAATCAGTCACATTTTTCATGATCGGGAAAAAAAAAGAAAAAAGCAAAAAGCAAACGTTTGTTCAGAGCCCCCCTCCCCCTTTTTGGTATACCCCTCTAACAAAATGGACTCCGCACCCCACTCAATGTGTAGGTACAAATTAATGAGCTGTTAATGCCCAAACACTGCCAGATTCCAACTTCTGATTGGCTGCAATCTGGTCATTAAAGAGAGGTAATTAATGCCAGATTGCACACACAATGCTAACAAACAAACAAAACAACCCCAAACCTGCTTTTCTCCTGCCACAAACAGCAAAACAAACAATACTGACATAACGGCAGCTTTCAAAGGACAGTTGCAGCTCTGCAGCAGCACCTCAGTTAATGAGTGTATAGGAAAGAGTTTATCTGAAGAAGAAGAAAGTGAAACTCAACAGCCTTTCAGGCACATAAAACTAGCTTGGAGAAAACTCTGAGACGGTGGCAGCTGCTTAAGAAGAAAATTCAGCTGAAAATAAACGTACAAAGAGTTCGGTTCAAAATTTCAGTAATGTGTTTTCCCCTTGTCACTTATGGCTCAGATTGTGAAAAGTGTTAAAAGCTGGAATGCAGATTTCTCCGCCTAATTGTTATATGAGTGATCATGACCATATATTATTGCTTAAGTTTTCTGGCAGTACCTGTAATTTCAGTCATGACGAACTAATACGACTTCTTTGAAATGTCATGTATGCTTCATCACGGATTTAGTTAGAATGTAATATTATACGGCCACGTTCAATGTCAGCAAATAGCTTAAATATAACGTTGAGAAAATATCAGCAGCAGTAACTAGAATATTATTAGCATAACTAACAAATTAATTCCCATCAACCAAGCACAACCACTTTCTTTTTTCTTTTTTTGAATTGATGGCTTATGATAAAAGGTGTCTCCACTGAATTAAGCTCCTACCTAGCTTGCTCGATGAACAGGGTAACTCTCCACGTTAAAATATCTGAAAGCAAACTTATTCTACAAAAATATTAAGAATAAATACAGTAAGCTTTCAGACAAAGGATGGTTGTCAGGTTCTTAGTATGCAATGTAAAACTGTAATATTCTATGTAGTGCTTTAGTTTTCTAATAAGTCATTGTGATAAGGTTAACACTTCAACACAGAACAACATACAAATAAGAATACCCAAAGATGAAAATTACTTTGCTTATGTTGCTGTATTAGAATTTTATTTGCTAAAGGGTGAAAACAGATTTGCAAAATTCACAGTTAACTTAAAACAATAGTTTTAAACCTTTTATTCCTAGCCCTGGCTGCCTTCAGGAAGGAAAGAACATCTGGTTATTTAAGGAACATAATATGTTCACATTTTCTATGACTTTTGTTTCTAATTGGGTTTTTAAATTTTTTTTTATTTGAACAGCTCTAGTTAGAACTATGTTTTTTAATCACTTTATATTTTTCCACTGCCCTATCTCCGTATCTCTACTTCTTAATTTTGCAGCCTTTGCTTTGAAAATTAACAGTGCTCGATGGTTTTGATAAGGAAAAAAATGAAGAAAATTGGCCACTCGTGGGATATTAAATACACAGAGACACACCTTCAGTAAATGCTTTTGGATATACACAAAAACCCTTCCCTTATTTTCTCATTTCACATATACATACATTTAATAGCCCATTCTTCCATAAGAAGCTCTACTTTTATATTCAGAAGGACTATAAGTGCATAGAAGTTACTTTCATATAAATAATTGAGGTAATTATCTGTTCAAAGATTAGAAATGTGAAACAAATACTCTGCTAAGCAGGTTAACTTTATCACCCTATGCAAAAACAACAACGCTGATTTGAGTTTTTCATTCCACATTTTCCTAAGAACTGGAGCTAGCCAAATGCAGAAAAGGCTGAAATTCAATTATTCTGCATTGATCCATACTCATGCCTGTAAAATTAGTATCTCTCAGGCCCCCCTTCAGAGACAGGTGCATTAACTTGTTTTCAGCTATTACGGAGATGTGTATTTCTCTTCCGTGGCACTGGAATATATCAGAGATGTGGTATCTAAAACATCCTCTCATCCCAGCTGCCAACTGGGGTTCACAAAGTGAAAAGGAGAGCTGCTGCATGCATTAGATTAATGGCAAGCACTAATTACTTTTCATATTATTGTTATTACTGGATAATGCTAAGGCTTCTGCTAAGGCTTGATTCCACAAAAGGTCAGGAAATTGTTTTTGTCCATCTGTAAGAAAAAAATGCCACCCATCTTTTAAGTATAGCTTTCTTTTGACATTTCGGTTGCCCTCCTGGTGATGACTGCAGTGAAAAGAAGCAAACAAAACGTGACAGGTTCATCAAGCCAAAGTTTAGCTCTCCTGACAGTCTATAAGACAAATAAATAAGGAGGAGATATCTGTTATGTCAGACCAAGGAAACAGAAGAAATAATGGATGTTATTAGATGTGCAAACCCAGATTATCTCCAGAATTGGAAGTTATGGATGGAAATGTGCCAGGTCCATCTTAACTACTTCACCATTTATGACAGGATTGTTCCTTAAGAACCTTTCAGTTTTATGTACATACCACCAACCTTTCTTAGTCCAAACACTCCACAACTTCCCCTCAGTGAGATTATTTGGCATTTACCTAGCTGCAAAAATAATCCCAAAGACAATATCTATTAACAAACCTGCAAGAGGCAGATTCCTGTTTTTCCCTGTCCATGACTTCTAAACTGTATTTCTTGTCCAGCTGAGATTTAAAGCTCCAAGGGGCAGAGAGCAAGGCTCTCTCAGATATTTGGAACAACACTAAACATTCTTGCTATGTTCAACAAATAATGAAATAAGCCACTGGACCATGCAACAGTCTCCCACAGAAGAGTTCCCTGACTTCACATATTAAAACCCAAGTGAAATCTTGGAAGAAATGCCACACAGAACAACTCAGCCCTGGCTCAGGAGATCTAAATTGCACTGAACCAAATGTAATTTCCCATTAGAACCTAGAAGCTGGTGACGCAGAAATGCACAGGAAAACATCAAAGGAGGAAGAAAAATCATTAAGCACTGAATTTGCTAATCATCACTTACAAGTTACACTACTGACTAAAATCTCTTTGTCTCTTCTTCCAATCTCCTTTTATCTGCTGAGGGAATAAAGGCAAACTGAGTTATCTTTATGCAGATAGCACAAAAAGGTTATAATAATTTTTCCACATATATTAGTATACAATCTGTGTACTGACTTTAGACTTCTACAGCACCGATGATGTCTTGTTGAGTCTTCCCTTTCATTCTGTGTAATGAAAAATTTTGACGGACTTGGAAAATTTTTATGTGTAGGTCTTATAGAATAACAAGACTTCCATTTCAGAAATACGTTGGATTGAACCAACGTATGCTTAAAGACACGTAAGTGAAACTTAAAATCATACCCAGGAAAAGATAAGAAACAGGTACTCAAGTCATAGCATTGAAAATAATACATTTCTTTCTCAGACCAGGAGCTATTTTTTTCTTTTAGAGTGATCCTTGAGAACAGTTTAGCTTCCTTGCTGTAAGAAGTCCAGATCTGTTTATGCAGTCTCAACCCAAAGACCCAAGGTAAAACGAGAGGTGGCTGGAAGTCCCTTAGGGCTCTTCATTCCCTGAAAATCCCAGCTTCCTAACCTTCAGAGTATTTCCCAAGCAGATAAGTACAGCTTAGAAATGAGGAACAACGGTAATTAATCATATTTAAATTGACAAAACAACTAGCAGTCTTTGCATGAAAGAGCTTTACGTACTCATTCACCTGAGTGAAGGGAGAACTACCTGAAAGACACGGTAGGAATCACATCCAGTATTTTTATGAAAGGTGTTCAAGACACACCTGAGAATGTTAATTAATAGGACACTGAGGCCTTATGAGCCTGACAACTTCATTCTGTTGGAGAGAAGAGCGTAAGGAGCGGAATAGTGATCAAGCTTCTTTCATGGGAAGTTGGTGGTTTATTTTTGCCCCCTTCAGCTGGTAGGATATCTTGTATACTGCCTAGGATGCTTCGGAGGACAGTTGAATAATTAGTAATTATTCTATCTTTTAATATATACCTTCAATAAATGACAGATTACATATTGGATTTAGTTTGATATCTTAGCACAATTTTCCTCTCTCTGTATCTTCCCTCTAAAAAATACTTCTACCTTGTTTTGCTAAGAGAGTACATAAATAAATGCTGGGCAGCCTGATTTCACACACTGCTGCCGAAATCTTAAGAAAGATTCCTGAGATTTAACGCTACAAACTTTCTTACACACTGAAAAGGCGATATACTTTACTTCTTGTCATGAAAGAAATCTTTGCGCCCAAGAGGAATGAAGAAAGCAGCTGAAAGGATGCAGATTTCTGCAAAAAACTAATATAGAAACAAAGAGACAATTTTTTTCTTAATCCATAAAAGTGTAAACAATGGTACTGAATGAAATTTTGCAGAAGGCAGTCAGAGTGCAGAAGTGATGAATTTTTCACTTTCAAAGGTGACGTGCATCAAGAAGATGAGGGAAATCAGACTTTACACTGGCAGCCTACTAATGGGACATGCACAAAGACCATGCAAGCAGCACAAATTCTGCTATCTGCCAAAGATCTGAGTACTGCAAAGATTACTGTGTACAGCTTCATCTCAAATACTTTATCCACTATACTGTGGATATCTGCTGTATATTATATCCACACATATACACATGCCATTCTAAAACAGCAAGAGGTTCACTTTTTTTTTTAGTATCGGTGAGTATATCATAAACTGTATACTAGTAATATGTAACATAAAATTTATGAATTTATACATTTTATTCAAGTGAATCTTTTCAGGCTGTAACAGCAGACTCTCGTTTTTAATTGAAAACCATCACATAACTATTATATATTGGGTGGGGGTAGCGCTTCAAGGATTAACAGTGATTAATCTGCAGAAATCCCATGAAAAAGGTCTTACAGATGAAATTGCATGACAGTTTCCATACAGCTTACTAGGTTATTATATAAAATATTAGTTTCCCTCAAAAGTATCCTTTATTATGAAAGATGTCTATGTAGAATACCAGGCAAAGGTATTCTAAAGAGCATAAACATCCGCAGTTACCCGAGCTCCTAGATGACTTTAGCAAAGTAGTAGGATAGTACCCTTTAAAGAGTAAAGGAACTTGTTTCTACTCTTGGTTACCAACTCTTTCCTTCAGCTTTTTTGTCAGGTAAGAAGAAACTTGAAACTACAGTTTAGATCCCAAAATGTAGGTTGTTATTAACTTCACAGTATTTAGGACATTTTATTACAGAGATTTATTCCCTGTATTTACAAAGTGAGCATCTCACCTTTGGATCTCGAAGAAAAAGTGCTCTTAGGATAAGGGAGTGAACATCTCCAATAGGTGGATAATGCATCAGAAGTCCCAAACAGGTCTGATAATTACTTGAAATCACTACAATGAAAATGAAAAAAAAGAAAAAAAGAGGAAAAAAAAGTGAAATATTACTATCTTATTTTGATATTCCAAAACAGTACCTTTTTCAGTAGATTCATTGCAGTTCAGATTCAGCTGTCTTTTTCCACATTAAGTCTCTTAGAACTCAAGCAGTGCTCAGAGTAATATCAAGAAGATACTGCATAATCAAGCTTCATGACTACGCTTGGTCCAGTATCATTAAGGACAATGCTAAACCTACCACTGACTTTATGTCATAGACATTTATGTTAGCTCTAGATTTAGATTCCTAAATTTAGATCTCTGTAGCGGTGCACCTAAAGCCGGCCTGAGCCAGTGGAGGTCAGGGCAATACAGTCAGTGGAGCCTGAAGAACTAGTCCTACACTCTGAAATGGACACTGACTTTTCAGGCACTCATCTGCAGACACCTAAATTTAAGTATGATAATTTGTGAGATAAATTTTACCTTTGGTCCTGCTTTTATGACAACTTTCCCCCACTCTGACAATTCTTTGCTGAAATATCTTTTATGTTGCTCTTACGTACATATCCACATACATGCCCACACACATATATATACACATATGCAAAACGACGTCAACAACTCTTTGTTTTCTTGTAAATCAGAAACTATTCATGAAATGTTCAGGAAAAAGGGAAAAGGCTAGATTTTAATTTCATAAATACTTAAAAATATAATATACCATTATCTTTATTAGAATTTTTTACTTATTCAGGAAATTTTCAGCATGCTTTGCTAAAGTTTATAATTTTGTTATAATTGTGCTTGATTTTATCTGAATCTATGTAAGTATACTCTATGGTTCTTTGCTTGTTGTTGTCGTCTTCTGTTTTGGTCTTTTTTTCCCCAAATCAATCTAATTATGAGTGCAATTATTAAAGACATCTTTTCAGGCAGGTCTACGTAAACTACTACATTTCTTTTACACCATCTAAATCCAGGCAATCCATCTGCCACAGCTGTCAAAGTAATGCCTGTTAATGGTGCTGCACTCTGCAACATAAAGACAGCCTCCAACAATAGTAATTGTAAATAAATTTTTAACAAACTTTACTATTCTGAGAACTTTAGCTGCAGTAACAAATACTTTTAATTAGTCAGGTCTCTATACAGGAAAGGATCATTACAAATACAAAATTATTCTGAATCAATAAAAGGCAAAATAAAGGACTGTTTTGAGGACAGAAAGATTTAAATGTTTCTTTTTTTCTTTCATGTGAATAAGCCTCACATCCTCCTGTACCTTTCCTCCCTCAACAAGAGGATTATGGGGAAAAGATGCAGGACTAGGCAAAATGAATAATTATAATCTGTGTAGGGAACCACTTTATCCATCTTCATTCCGTTGCTGATCCGACAGCTTGTAATTTCATACATCTGCTTTCATTTGTAAAGCACTCACTTATCCTACTCATTCTTTATCTGTTCTGCCTGTTCTTTTTCCTACCCTTTGTTTTTCTTGTTCATATTCAGGTACCTGTTTTTTCTTCTTGAAGTCACAAAGCTGGCATAATGAACACAATACAATGGTCTCCGTCAGAGTTCTTTCAGAGGAGTATAATACGAGCACCACATAGTATATACCCAATCAAACTCTCATACGTAAATCAAATTTAAGATGCTGTACTGCAGTTATGATCATGATGCCTTTTTACCAAAGTAAATAAAAATACTGAAAATGGATAGTAAATTCTAAATACTTTTATAAACGATAGGTGGTAAGACTAATGCATTTCTCTTTCGAACAGATCAGTATGTGTTCTATTCTGCAATATAAAATGGATTAAAATTATCCTTTCTTTATTTTTCCTGGAAGAGTTCTTTGCTGTCTCACAGATATAGAGAAAAGTAAATACTAAAAAAGCTAATTTATCTGAATGGTGCAGACTTGACCCCTGACAAAAAAATTGTATTTTCAACCACAAGACACTTACTCTCATTATTAATTTTTTGAAATGTGTAATAGCGAAGCAATTGAATAATGGGGAAAAAAAATCAAACTGTTGGGCAATGACCTGTGTCCCCTCTGATCCCTAAAAGTTAAATTTTAAAATGAAACCTTACCATCCAAAGAAAGTTAAAAAAACTCCAAGACTTTAATGAGGAAGGCCTGCTAACTTTTATATATATTTTATCTTTAGGATTTTCCTCACATATTCATAGAATCATAGAATCATAGAATAGTTTGGGTTGGAAGCGACCTCTAAAGGTCATCTAGTCCAACCCCCCTGCCATGGGCAGGGACATCTTCAACAAGATCAGGTTGCTCAGAGCCCCGTCCAACCTGACCTTGAATGTTTCCAGGGCTGGGGCATCCACCACCTCTCTGGGCAACCTGTGCCAGTGTTTCACCACCCTCAGCGTAAAAAATGTCTTCCTTATATCTAGTCTAAATCTACCCCCCTATATTCTATTCAGCTGTCCCTTTTTCATGTAGAAATCTTTACAGAGGAGAACTTCATTGCCAGTGCTCTATTTGCTGGGGAATCTTTGGCTTAAAGGGATTACTTTGCTGAAACACCTTTTGGTATTCTTTGTTTCCAAGTGAGCTGTTCTTGGACATGAGCCGGCAATGTGCACTCATAGCCCAGAAAGCCAACCGTATCCTGGGCTGCATCGAAAGTAGCGTGGCCAGCAGGTCGAGGGAGGGGATTCTGCCCCTCTACTCTGCTCTAGTGAGACCCCACCTGGAGTGGGCTCTGGAGCATAAGAAAGACATGGACCTTTTGGAGAGGGTCCAGAAGAGAGAAGAGAACGGGGAGACCTCACTGTGGCGTGGCCAGGGTCGAGGGAGGTGATTCTGCCCCTCTACTCCATGCTGGTGAGACCCCACCTGGAGTACTCTGTCCAGCTCTGGAGCCCTCAGCATAAGAAAGACACGGACCTGTAGAGGGTAGATTTAGACTAGATATAAGGAAGAATTTTTTTAATATGAGGGAGATGAGACACTGGCACAGGTTGCCCAGAGAAGTTGTGGATACCCCATCCCTGGAAGTGTTCAAGATCAGGTTGGACGGGGCTCTGAGCAACCTGATCTAGTTGAAGATGTCCCTGCCCACGGCAGGGGGGTTGGACTAGATGATCCTTGAAGGCCCCTTCCAACCCAAATCATTCTATGATTCTTGTCTCTTCAGGACAAAATGTATAATATTATCCCACGGAGTGGCGGTTTTCTTAAAAATGATAAAGAAAATAGCAGTAAAACAAAACAAACACCCCTTTTCTGAATATGCATATTGGAGTTAAAAGGATTTCTAAGAATCAACTGTAGGATAGTTTCTGGAAGGAGAATCTGTGCAATACAAATTTCTCCAGTCTCAGCAGTACCTGGATGGTACTGAAGTTCGACGGTGAAATATCTTACATTGTGCCCAGCTGCCTTGTAATGAGCTTGGTGCTGGTGTACCCGTGCTTTTCCTTCAATAATTGGCTTGGCAAGAGTCACACCTGGATCTAACTTTTATTGTGAATAACAAGTTCTCACTTCTCCAAAGAAGAATGCTATTGCTATGTCTAGGGAAAGGAGTAGAGAAACTCCTCTACATAGAGAAAGCAATCTTACTGCCTTTTGATTAATATTTGTTATGCAGTGCCCAGAGGAACATTAAATTGCTTTCTCCCTTCTGCTTTAGATGAGACTGACTTTTCTCTGTTGGTCCAATAACCATTCCTGGACACAAACAGCAATAATAGTGGTGGAAAACATGTAAACTAACTGCACCTGTCCTCAACCAAGTCCTAATTTTCTGCCATGTCATTTTTTAAGAGTTCAATGTTTGATGCCACCAATCCTGTATCCAGATGACTTCCTAACCCAGGAAGGGTGGGACTACTTCCCCTTGCTGCTTTACGCATGGCTATCTTCTCTTTAGTAGGCCCTAAACTGAGTTAAACATAGATAATACGAACATCTTGCACAGTAACAAAAATAACAAATCAGCTCCTCTAAGAAGAGGCTGTGGCTCCTTTATTTCCTTCAAAACCTTCAGAGCACTTTTAAATAAGAACAAATATATCCTAACAATGGCCATAGCTAGTCTTCAAGTAGGAACATGATAAAAATATACTTATTCTAACACTGATCAGTCAAAATTAGCTCCTGGTGCAATAATGATGTTAGTTTACTATGCAAAATATAGACAGGTCTTTCAGGTTTTTTCATTTTTGTCCTTCTTGAAGGGAAGTATATAAAATATATATATTTTTGCATTGCACCCTCCCCTCCATTCTGATTTCATCAACAACTGCATATACATCCATATTGGTGAAAAAGAAGGAACATGTTCATGCTTCTGATTTGACAAATTAAAAAAAAAAAAAGTTGTTTTGCATGAATTTTTCTGAAGAAAATAATTTATTAAAACTCACAGATACTTTGGTATACAACCCTACACTTGGCTTGTGAGGATTATCACTCCACGGATAAAGCTCTGCTTGGATACAGATGTAAAACTGAACAGAGCAGTTTACAGAATGGCTGTGTACATGGTTATGTATCTTTAGTCTCTAAAATAATCTAATAATCTAAATGCTCCCTTCACCTTGAATAATATGTCGTTTGAGTAACAGAGGATTTCAAAACTAAAATAAAAATAAAATGAAAAATGTAGCAGAAATAATATTTTCTTAAAATCATGACCTTGAGAACATCATAATAAAGCACAGAAAAAAATCCATCAATTCCCAAACCAGCAACTTCTCCCCCACCCCCAAAAGTGTTGGTATAAAAGAATCTGGATAATTTTTAAACTTTCAGATGCTTTCAGTATTGTATTATTATCATTGCTTATGTTTGACATTTTTATAACATGCTATCTTAGGAGCTCTATTACTATTCCTATTGTTTCGAAGTTTTTAAACTGAAAATTTCCAGATGGTTTATTTATAGATGATTAACATCATTGGGTGTTTTGAGCTAACATTTCCTGTCACCAAATAAAGAAAAGCTTTTAGAAACTTATTTAATTTGAAAATGTTTTTAAAAATACTACAACAGAACTTTGAACTCCATTCAAAGCTCAAATATTATCAGCAATAAAAAAATGAGGAAAAAATAGAAAACTTTTCTATTACAGATATATAAAAAAAGCTTTCTTTTATCAAATCAAGAACTGTGGAAATTGCTATAGTTTGAGCTTGAGTTTGAAAATATATTCAACTTTACAGTATTTATGACTAGGTATTTTGTTTCACCATTCTAATATGCTTAGAGTAACTAATTAGGTCCAACTACAGAACAAAAAGTTACTTACTACAGAAACAGTATATGTATGAAGTATTAGCTGTCCTGATGAGATGACTTTGCATCTCAGCTGGGCAAACGTACTCCACTTTAAAGCTATTTACTACTCTAGGCCCAGGGATTTCAGAGAAAAGGGGGAGACCGATTTCATACAGATGCCTAGAACACATTTTTAGCTCACATTTTTAGTTACCTCATACTGATACTTGTACATGAGCACCACAAAGCAAAACAAAACAAACCCAGAACAACCTTCCCCCCCAAGAAGAGAGAGGCTGCTTACAAACACAGTTCTAAAGTTTTTTTTTTTGAAGGGAAACGATGACACAAAATAAAATACTGATGTTAAGAAACATTTTTACATGCATCTGCATTACGTATCTATACCAAAAATTTTAAGATAATTTCAGTTTACTGCACATAAACAAGCCAGATTTAGATTGCAGAACATAATGACCTGGAATCAGATCATCCTGAAACAGCAGCATTAATTTTGCAACCTCTAAACTGAATTAAATGTCCACTTCTTTGAGAGGAATGTAAGGTAGCTCTATATGCTGCATGTTTATTAAAAAGTAATTAAAAAACCACATGAAGGCAGGCAGTGGAACGACAGTACGTGTAAAGTACATGCACGTTTCAAGATTGGGCCCTAAAATAGGCATCACAGATGTTGAAAACTTCATGTGTTCTAGAATACAAAATTATGTCAAATATGTGACCTTGTTATAACCTAAAGCTTACAGATTGTATATAATTAACTCTGAACAGCATGCTATGGAATTCATATATTTAATGACAGACGTGCATCTTGCTGCAAAACGCATACTTTGTTGCAGCAAAGTTGTACACAGAATTTTTTGCAAAATATGATGGGACAGAAATAAATGCCTCAATCATTACATATCTTCCTCCTCCCATTCACAATGATATAAGCTAACAACATTTTTATGATTTCTTGTTTGTCCCAACTTAATGTATTTATTGGTCATCACTAACCCGTAAGAATTCACCTTTGCACATATTTCAGACGTACTAAAATAAAATAAAATGAAATGATCATTTTTTAAATATGCCACTCTTGCACAGAATAAACGTTTTGTAATTGTTACTCATTTCTGCATTTACATTTCCCTCAAGATATATCTTCGAAAATTATGAGTCAGTCTGCATTTTCACATTTCTCACAGCAGAACAGCATAAAAATATTTCCAGTGTCAAAGGAAGGCTTTACTCAATTCATCAGCTTGGTCAGAAGGTGGAGCTCTATACATACCTGTATCGCCTACTGCACATAAAATCTGCAACACCATATAAAACCACAGAACTACTCAGAAAACAAACCTGCATTTAACTCCAAGATACAATTTGTTTCATAAATACAGCAGACCGCGTCTGATAATAAACGGCTCCTCTCCTAGCATTTGGAACGATTTTCAGTATGTTAAAAAAGTCACAATGGAATTTAGCATTTCTTAAGTCCTCTTTTTCTTTGAAAAATAGGTTTGCATTCTTTTTAAAAGATCGTAAGATAGTTGATACTTACAGGCATCTCGAATATATAACAACATGGCTACAAAAATGTAGTCAACTAAATTCAGGGTGATACTGTCAGCAAATAGAGCATCCCAGACAACCAGAAGGTCCTGAAGTGGGAATTCACGTCCAAACAGGAGCCTTACCCATCGCCTGAAAAAAAGGGAAAAGACGTGATTTGTATTTTTCCATTTTGCCAAGTATGGTAAAGTCAGGATACATATCCCAGGATCACCTACAATCCAAAACATTTTACCAGAAAATTTTGCAAAGCGTGAAGATCTGTGATAACCACTTAACTAACTGTATTTGTGGAAATGTTACTGCATCTACATTAAAGAAGCGATACATTACAGAGTGTAGAAGCTTAACTGACTAATATTATTACGTGGGTGAACCTCAAAGGACAATCCTATAGACCATATTTTTGAGCATTTAATGTGATAGGGATCTAAGATGAAAGGGAGAAAATGTTACGCAAGAATAGCCTGGAACAGCAAAAACAGGAGGGCGAAGCCAGTGGTTTATGAGAAGCCCTGAAAAGCCCAGTCAAGTGAAAGCCAGTTCAGAGGCAGATGCCAAACAGCAGTTAAAATGGACCAGGTCACACTTACTTTGAAGAGGCTTCCTCCCTGTTATTGATGACAGTGTTCGCAGCTCCATGTAAAATATGCTATGGATGCTATTTTGATTAAACTTAATTTAAATATTTAGCAGATTTAGTGATAATCTGCATGTAGACTATACCATTAATTCCTGTTCATATCTGTGCTGTTTTCATACCTAGCAAAATGTGAAAATCTGTCTTACTAAATGCAATATTTGCTTGAGGCTGGAAGCTTGAGATGCAGTAGAAGAAAATTATTTCTCAAGATTTTGTATTTCCAGTTCTGGCTCTTACACTGACTTACTTGCTGACCTCAGGAAAGGCACTTCTCTTTCCTATTCCAGAACGGACCCGCTAGCTTTGTACCTTTTTAGGTAGGATTATCTAAGGTTACATTTGAAAGAGCTAAAGAATAGTTAGTAACATTAATCCTGAAATAGTTATTACGAAATGGACTTAAAAATAATGAATTACGTTTTTAGCTGGGATATGCAAATTACTACGCATGTGGAATCTGTTTATTCAGTGGCAAGAAAAGATTGATTGCAAATTTCTGCTAAGCAAATTAAGTCATTCTTTAAAACTCACAAAAATTTCTAAAAAGGCAACTAGAAATTCCATCAAGATCAGTTTCACTTGTAAGAATTCATGTTTAACCACTTTCGTCCCAGAACTCATTGTTGGTGAAAGGCACCTGCTTTTTTTTTCCTGATTCCAGTAATAAAAGTTCATTTCTAGACAAATTAATTCCAACATGTCAGTTGAGCACAAGCTTTTAAGATAGCAACAATCTGTACAAAAAGACTCTCTCTTACAAAAGAAATTCAGTGGAACTGTTTTGTGAGTCAAGGTTGTGTTCACTTAAACTTTTATTCCCCCTGCCACTGGAACCGTATGTATAATCTGCAAAAACATCCATGTTACACATTTAGAGATCACTACACAGAATTTTTCCCTTGCAAGACATGTTCCCTTTTAAAAGTGAAAATATGCGATTTCAAAAGACAGCATCGTCTCATCCTTATATCAAACATGTACGTTCTAAGGTCTTGTAACTTTTTATGTTAGCGTAGTAATTATAAAAGTCGCAATATTAGCTATTACAAATTACAAACTCTATGATCACACCCCTTTCCTATGAGGACTTATTTTCAGGCCTCAGGAAGAGAAGTCAGAAGAACTGTTAACACAAAAGCAAGGCTTAGCTAGTGCATTTAATACCATGTCTGTTCTATGGGATTTTACCACATAGTGGCACATTACCCTACAGCGCCTAGCCTACAGGAGACTATTATCCTATGGTGACACAAACATTACCCAAACTCTGCGTGAAGCCTATTACTTGCATTAACAACCCCTCCCACCTGTAAAACTGCAACTTTCAAGTTACACAAACTGTTAGGCAAGAAATTTCAGCTAAGCTTGAAGCATTTGAGCTGACTTTGCTTGCAACTACCCAAATCTCATTCAGAAGCCTTGCTAAAAGTCTAATACACTTCAAGGGAAAAAATACACCATGGTGTAATGGGATTTGTTATTAGTCTTTTATTAGAAATCTCTTTTGCTCCTTTACTACTTCATTATGCAGTGTTAATCGTTTGTAGATGCAGGTTTATTCTGCTCAAACAGAAGTCATTCCTTTTTTTCTCCTGCTTTTATATTTTCTCCTGGGAAAATTAAATCTCAGTCCCCAGAGGTATCACATTTCACAGATGTAGACTGCTGAAGAACAACTGGACTTCCTTTTGCAACCGTAGTATTACCGTTAATTATTTGAACCTTCCCGTCTTAAAGGGAGTAAGCAATTCATACTGTTGTAAATGCATATATACTAACTGCTCTCTTATTTTCTTCGGCAGCGTTTAGCTCATAGCGTCTATAAAGCAAGGACCCTATTGCCTATGAACCATGCTGCCATATGGCAGGACTTCACTCAGCTTTTATATTCATAAAAAGGGATCTTAATTCCTTAAAGTAAGCGTCCACACTGAAAAGCTGTCTTTCAAACTAACACGTTTTTATTGCTTTTACAAATATTTGCAGAGAATTTGAGACACACTTAATAATTGCATTGGACATGATAAACCTTTTTTTTTGTTTGTTTGAGATGGCTGTCTGTGGTTTAATTATTGTTATGTCCTGTTAATCTTGCCTTACATCTGTTACACCTGCAGACTGCGAGGCTCACAATAGTATAACTTTTATCACATGCAGTAATACGATTATTCATATTTTACCAGGCATACTTAGCAATTAAAATATACAAAAAAAATACAGATTCTTTAAAGCTATAATACACCAAGGTACTACTACCTACATTGTAGAATATGTAACTGTATCTTCCACTTATGATTCCTATATAATTAAACCAATATTCTCAAGAGATCAGTAATTACTAGCAATAGCTAATGATTCATTAATGACCTTACAATACAGAGAAAGCAGGAGAAAACTGTGCTCTAATAAAGCCATTAAATAAAGCGATGATCCAGCCTTACCAGTTTTAACTAAAACCACAACCATTTTGACCCAGATTTACAGGACAATTCTCCAAGCATCATAAAATCGACATGTTATGTGTTACATATATTTAGCTGGTTCTTCTTGGAAGGCAGAGAATTCTTTAAAAAAAATTAAATAAGCCTAAGAAATGGTTACAGATGAGGCGATACAAACCGTTTAGGAGTGTTTATGAGGACAAAACAACACAATGAAATAAGAAAGAGTAAGAAAAACTATAATGCCAGGAAAGGGAAAGCATGACTCTTAAGCTACTTCTAAATGACTAAATCTAGGACCTACAACTTGTCAACAAGTTGCCTAAAAATTCTACTGTAAGAGCCTGTTTTCAGCCATTTATACTTTTGCTAAACTCAATCTTCAGTACAATTTGCATCTCCTCAAGGCTTGATTTTTTTTATTCATTAATACTATCCATTAGAACAAGGTTAAAAAAAATTCTGCTCATGCTTAACTTATTTTTTCCCCAAGCTTTTCATAAAGAAGGTCTAGAATCAAAACAACAAGGTCTCTGGTATTTCCTTTTTGCCATGTGTATTAAAAAAATGCCCAAATTTGATGATTCCTGGGTTGACCTAAACACAGCAGAGTACAGATTTCCACAGAGTATGTTCTGTTTCTTCCTAACTCTCCTCACCAACCCAACGGTGCATCTGCCATCCCATCCTTCACCCCAGCTGCACCCTCCTTCCTGCATGGGAAATGGCAAAGGTGCGTATCATCCATCTGCAATGGCTAGTGCCACTTAGCGGATGTGACGGCGGAGGATGCTGTTCATCTAGTTTCCAATGCTTGCAAGTTTCACTAGTGGGAGTCTTCCAGAGAAAGGGAGGGTCAGTAGGACTTTGCAGGATGTCATTTCATTCTCAGTGCAAGTTTTGCTGCTTTTTTTTTACAATAAGAAAACTATTTAAATGGATTGTAAGAACTGAAAAGAACACCATCTTATCAAAACTAAGCACTCGGAAGCTGAGAAATGCCAAATTTAACATCAGTTGTTTACTGACTGAGAAAATGATATGTAAGCTCTGTCTCTTTAAACTCCGTCATGAATTATGTTCAAGCAAACATTTGTAGCCAGTGCAATTTACTATGTAAAGTTATGGTCAATAATTTAGGAGAAAGGGTAGACAGACTTGAGCTGTGATCTGCTTGTTCAAAAATAAGATATGGAAAAAGGATGAGGAGCAACATTTGTGTAACACTTTCAAAAGAACTTAAAGCTATATGGAAGATAAAGAATTAACCAGTTCAATGCCCGACAGTAAGCACTACTCTGGACTGACTTGATGCCTGCGCTATGATTTCAGACGTCTGTGTTTCTAACCTACGGGCACTGGGTGGGCTGCAGTTGAAGAAGGCTGCGTATCTCCCTGGCTGTCCTGCAGAGGTACCCAGCAGCAGGCAGGGCTAACACAGGGGCTACTGCTCCTGGAGCAGCGCTCGTCAACACTTGCAGGGATGAGAAGAGCGAAGATAGCTGCAAATATACAGCAAAAGCACCCTCAAAAGAAGACATTTGATACCAGAAACTCTCCCGGATTTGGTAGTTGCCAGACAGTCAGAGGGGAGATGGCAAGTTCAGTCAAAGGATGAAATTTATAGGGGTGTAGGATAGTTTACTTTCTTTTAATGACATGAAGGAGACCAATCAAGACAAGCTTTAGTAACATTTCAGCTTAGACTTGTTACACAGTCCATTTCTCCAGTGTTCTGTCTCCTTTCTTAATAAATCTTGTTTTTATTAAGACTCCTGCGGCTTTATACAGTTCAGGGATTTTGTACAGAATGTCCTAAAGAGATTAATAAAACCTTCAAACGATACAAGACAATGAAGGAAACATGCCCAAAGTATAATCACAACTTGTTCTTTCAGCTACTCTTTGACAAGGGTCTTGTGGAAGGGCAGTACTGCTCATGGTGCACGAGAAACTCTTAATGATCACAGATGCAAAGAAAGGCAAAAATCTAAGTGTAACAATTAACAAAGTGACATTTCTAAAATAAACAAAACCTTACTAAAATTCAGTATTTTGTCAGAACAGAAAGAAGCATGTGAAATCCTAATACAGTAAAAAAACTGGTATAAGAAGTTATGTAGGAAGCTCACCAGACTTTCAGGCATTTACAGAAACTTCTGATGTGTTCAATCTAAATGCTGAGAATTTTACATACAGCATACCCTCACATGCACAGCACCCATAAAGGGTTTACAGTGAGATATTGTTACAGCATATGTTGCATTTTTTGCCTTAATCTACTTAACTTGTGAAGGGAATGAAAACAGACATCTTGCTACAAGATGTGTTTATTTCAACCATAAATTCAAATGTTAATTCTGGATTTATTAGATAAAATTATGTGGCCTTTGTCATTTGAGAAGGCAGACAAGATGATCAGGTTTTCCTTAGGCTTTAAAACATTTAAATATTATAGATTTCTACCACCGTCTCCAGCAGTGTACGTCGATTGTACAAAAGTGTGTGTGATAAGGAGGGAAAAAGTGTGTGCCAGCATCTAACAAACAATTCGGCTTCTCCTTAGACTTAGAGACAATGGAAAGTATATAAAAAAGATTCTTCTTATGTGTACACATACACCTGCCTTATCTGTGTAAGTAATTTCAGGTTTGTATGTCGACTACTATTCTGCCAGAGAACGACATACACGCTTTGGTGTGATCTAGGTGGGATTGTCCTGTCCTGCACTCCCATTCATTTCATCCGGCTTCTCCTGTACTGGCTGCATGAAGATTTGGTGGATCACTGCACCAAACGCACGAATCATGGCTACCACTGTTGGACAGATACAATGTAGGGCTTTGGGGTTTTTTTCTGGTTCAAATTTTGTTCCGTTTGTGGTGGTGACATTCACTCGTTTTTTAAGTTTTGCATAGTTA
>NW_008796217.1:1509889-1514473 GCF_000699145.1 Aptenodytes forsteri
GAATCACTGCACCAAACGCACGAGTCATGGCTACCACTGTTGGACGGATACAATGTAGGGCTTTGGGGTTTTTTTCTGGTTCAAATTTTGTTCCGTTTGTGGTGGTGACATTTACTCGTTTTTTTAAGTTTTGCATAGTTATATCAAAATCCCCTCAACTTTAAAAACTGTGATAAGATCCACAGGCTTTCTGTTCCGCGGCTTAGAGTAGGGACCTTGAAGAGTAGTTATATGCAAAGATAAAGATTATGGTGTTTGAAAACAATACAAATAAAAATGAAACTACACATTTACATTATGGATTATATGGGTTTCAAACTCTACTGTAGGTTTTTCTGACAGAAAATAAAGATTTAAAATTAAATAATAATGATAATGAACACTGTTTATTACTATAAATATACACAAATTTAGGCTAATTGATGGACAAGAACCCGCTACATAGTATACATTGTCACCTTCTTTCCACTGGGGAAAATGGTTTTGATTCGTCCTGTTGAAAATTCCTGCGGTTCTACATATCCTGAATTTTTTTAATATTAATTACTTTGTCATATACAGACTAGCATAACTCTTTAAATACCTTTAATTTTATTTTTACAAATAGATTATGTGACATGAGCATCTAATTGTTATTTGGATTATTTCCTTTCCCATTTGGTTTCTTTAAAATTACTGGCAAAGATTACTCAGTTTTGCATTTAAGAAAAATTCTTTCCGTTTTTGGAAGACTCTATGCATTGTCTTATTAAAGCAGGTTTTTCTTTCTAAAAAATGAGTTCCTGATAATTATCTCCCCCTCCTTACTGTAATTTACCTGTCTTGGCAAAAGCACTTACCGCTGTCTTAAGCCAGACCAATTGTAATATACTCACTTGCAGGTATGCGCTTAATGAAAAAGGTGCCATTGCATATTCATAGCAGTAATGTTTAATATTTTTAGGAATGTACTACAATAAAACCTGTTAGCCTGCTTTGGGTAGGTTTCTGTTCCAGCTCTTAACTAACTTCAGGCACTTGTTTTGGCATCAGTGCTGCCCTTGGCTTCAGACTTTCCATGGCTGCCGCTGTCACCTACTGCTGCTCCCCATCTGCAGCCAACTTCTTGGGTGGTACCAGTAACTACTGGTGGGTGCCTTGGGCACGTTCACCAGAAGTGGTGGTGCCTCTGCTAGAGGGAAGATTATTTTCCTTCATGTTCTTGCTATGGTCTTGGTCCCCAATGTAGTTCTAGCCTATTGTACTGTTTCAAGTGTTGATAGCTGTATTTTGATGTTCTTCTGAATTTGTTTTGGAAGTTCTTTCCTGCGAATTTATGGGAATCCACTTAATGCTGACAAGAGTGACGTATTTTGCTCCTTCATGCAGCCATTGCAAAGTGTACATTTTTCCTGCCACTTCACCCTGCTGTCGTATACACCCCAATGATAAGGAACTTTCTTTAAAATAATTTTTACAAAGAGGATTACTGGTAACTGTACTCACTAAAACCTATCCCTGATTTTAAAATTCTGCTCCACATTTCTACTCTACTCTATAACAAGGGTACCTGGTTATATAGGACATGGAAAAGGCTGAAGTAATGAATGCCGCCTTCACCTCAGTCTTTACTAGCAAGACTGGCTTTCAGGAATCTCAGGTCCCAGAGACGGGGAAAAAGGCTGGAGCAAGGAAGATGTACCCTTGGTGGAAGAAGATCAGGTTAGGGAATACTTCAGCAAGCTGGACATACATAAGTCCATAGGCACTGATGGGATGCACCCATGAGTGCTGAGGGAGCTGGCGGATGTCATTGGGAGGCCACTCTCAATAGTCTTTGATTGATCGTGGCAACTGGGAGAATGTCCAAAGATTGGAGGAAAGCAAATGTCACTCTTATCTTCAAGAAGGTTAAGAAGGAGGACCCAGGGAACTACAGGCCAGTCATCTTCACCCTGATCCCTGGGAAGATGATGGAGCAGCTAATCCTGGAAACCATTTCCAGGCACATGAAGGACAAGAAAATCATCAGCATGGGGGAAGACAAATGATACACAATTCATACCAACAAAAAGCCACGTAAAATATACACCAAAAGATCACCACAAGCAGCTCTTCCCTTCCCCCCCACAAGCCACAATAACCCCATAAACAAAAATAAAACCCCCACAATGACAAGTAGACCACTGGAGAAACTTGCCTAAAGATGTGGTGGTTTTCCATACTGGAATCTTTAAATTCTGATCGGATGTTATTACAAAATTCTGGATAGATATCATGTAAGATTGGATCTGATTCAGAGATTATTTGATAAAGTCCTATAAAGGCAGGAATTCAGACTAATTAAACTCATAAACCTGTATAATCTTCAGTTACTGCTCTGATTTTGTAATTTATTTGATTGATCTTCTTAATGCAAAACTCCAATAATATGAGTGGCTGAAACAAGCTCTCAACCTGCATGTAATTGGTTCAGCTTTTCTTTACCTAATGGATGAACTTTATTTTGACTTTTTTCTCTGACAGAATTCTAGTTTCTCTGCATATTTATATACTTTTTAAAGTAGTAGTTTTATCTGCAGGCTTTGCCAATGGTTCCTCCATCAAAGTTGCAATAGTCCATTTCTAGAAAAGTTTGAATCTAAATTTATTTGTAACAGTAATTATGGACTAACACATTGTAAGACACAAGACTGTTTTCATTATCAGTTCTGATCTCCATCAGTTTTAGCTTGCTGTACTGGCTTGGTTAGCATACAGACACTTCCCCCTACCTCTTCATCCCTCTAACATTTTCAGAGGCTATTTTGGTTTTTAGATACTACAAGACTGTAAGCTTGTGGAATAGGAAAGAGTGAAAAAAAAACCCCTCTCTCAATAGTCTGTTCAACTAATTTGAAAATTGATTTGATTAGTATCAGAGAATTCTGCAACTGGCTCTTCCATTAACACTAAAAACTTCAAAAACAGAGCTAAGAACTTGAATGTGATTAGAAGAAAAAACAGAAACAAGTTTCCCATTTTTTCAGCAGGAAAGATGGGAGAAACTGGACCTTTAGATGAATATTTATATTGTGGATGTAACAAATTATCAGAGATTTGCATTGAATGTAGCATTTAATTTAAAGAAACTCTGCAGTGGGAGAAGAGCACAGTGTCCATTCCTCCTAAAACTTCAAAAGTTAAAATACTTCCAATTTTAGTATTTCACATACACAACACTTTACGAAGGCTTAGTAATTAACAGCTATTACAAGCATTGTATTGACAATGATAGCCTGTGTTTGCAGTAAATACTAAAGACATCCAATTACTGGACTATAACAGTTTACTGACCATTCATTACTATGAAGCATGGATAAAACTGTTGTACTCCAGTAGTTATCTACAGAAAGAATGGATCATAATAAAATAACTAACATAGTTTCAGCCATTACTGAATTTTTTTAAAGGACAAAAGTCCTAGACATTTGTCAAGATCTTTTAAAAAGGTGCTTCAAGTTGACAACAAATATCACAGATCAAAGTTGAGGCACCCAGTTTTTAAATGTTGGCCAAAATACAGAGGTAACAACATGAAGAGTCCAGCTGTTACACCATGACTAATTTAGAAATTATCTGGGCTAAACTGTGCTTTTATTCCATGGAAAAAGACTGAAGAATACTGCTGTGTTTCTGCAAAACAACTAAATTTAAACAGCTCAGGCAATACCCAGATTTAAAAAGCAAGGTTCAGTGTGATAAAGTTATGGTGATAAACTAGTAGGACCAGGGGGCTGCTACATTCTACTGGAAAAAACCTTCTGAAGTCAATGATAAACACCCCTTAAGTGCAAGGAGTATGGGACTTTATCTCTGATACATATCTAAACCCCTAATTTAATGACAAATATCTACACTCATAAGAGAAAAATGTAAGACCTTGAAGGTGTGACTACTGAATGAAGCCCCCATAACCCAAGGGGAAATGGTTACCAACCTGCTACACCACTTAGACACACACAAGTCTATGGGGCCAGATTCAACCCACCCAAGGGTACTGAGGGAGCTGGCGGAAGTGCTCATCAAGCCACTTTCAATCCTTTATCAGCAGTCGTGGCTAACAGGGGAGGTCCCAGTTGACTGGAGGTTAGCAAATGTGACACCCATCTACAAGAAGGGCTGGAAGGAAGATCTGGGGAACTACAGGCCTGTCAGTCTGACCTTGGTGCCAGGGGAGGTTATAGAGCATATCATCTTGAGTGCCATCACGTGGCACATACAGGACAACCAGGTGATCAGGCCCAGTCAGCATGGATTTATGAAAGGCAGGTCCTGTTTGACTAACCTGATCTCCTTCTATGACAAGGTGACCCGCTTAGAGGATGAGGGAAAGGCTGTGGATGTTGTCTACCTAGACTTTAGTAAAGCCTTTGACACTGTTTTCCACAGCATTCTCCTGGAGAAACTGGCTGCTCATGGCTTAGACAGGTGTACTCTTCTCTGGGTAAAAAAACTGCCTGGATGGCCAGGCCTAAAGAGTTGTGGTAAATGGAGTTAAATCCAGTTGGTGGCCGGTCACAAGTGGTGTTGCCCAGGGCTCAGTATGGGGGCCAGTTCTGTTTA
>NW_008796217.1:1514865-1536046 GCF_000699145.1 Aptenodytes forsteri
CGGAGCTTACTCTGGTCCTACAGAGGCTTGACTGAAGAGTCTGGCTGGTAATCTCATGAATAAAGAGATTTCTTCATCATGAGTGTGTCCAGAGAAGGGCAACGAGGCTGGTGAGGGGTCTGGAGAACAAGTCTGATGAGGAGCGGCTGAGGGAACTGGGGTTGTTTAGCCTCGAGAAAAGGACGTTCAGGGGAGACCTTATTGTTCCCTACAATTACCTGAAAGGAGGTTGTAGCGAGGTGGGTGTCAGTCTCTTTTCCCAAGAAACAAGTGATAGGACAAGAGGAAATGGTCTCAAGTTGTGCCAGGGGAGGTTTAGATTGGATATTAGGAAAAATTTCTTCACTGAAAGGGTTGTCAAGCATTGGACCAGGCTGCCCAGGGAAGTGGTTGAGTCACCATCCCTGAGCTATTTAAAAGACGTGCAGATGTGACACTTAGGGACCTGGTTTAGTGGTGGACTTGGCAGTGTTAGGTTTACGGTTGGACCTGATGATCTTAAAGGTCTTTTCCAACCTAAACTATTCTATGATTCTATGAATTCTTACTGCTCTTTGCCTCTACGCAATTCAAACCGACAGTCCTAAATACTGATGATGCATGTGCATTTTGTTTTGAAAATCACTGCAGAGTAGCAAAAACATTTTTTTTTAAACAAAAATAATTACAGGTGAATGATTTTAAACACTGTTTGCTGCAATAAACCTATTGAAACAAAAGAGGCACTTCTAAATTAGTGAAGTTCCTACTGATATCAGCTATTAGCAATTAGGAACTCCACCCCCCAACTTTTCCATCTTTAAACAGCAATGATTAAATTTGGTTTTAAAGTGGAGAAATTATATTAGAAAAACAACTCTCAGTGTTGCAATTTAAGCACAGTTCTTAAGATGATAAAATAAATTTGCTAATAGCTTTATCCATTGACTCAAGATGCATGCAGTAGGTTTAAAAGATACAACGATCCTTTTGTACAATCTCTCTTTAAAAGAGGAATCTGTAACATTTTACTGTCTCATATTGTTAATTCTTCTATAGAGTTACTTCATTTCCCTGTAGAATCCACTTGGACAAGACTTAATAACGATGACGTATTTTAAAATAAAAGGAAGAGAGATAATTTTGTTAATAGCTCTAAAGTAAACAAATAAGTACTGATAAAATGTTACGAAGTTTATATTCTATCTTGGAGACTTCCCTATCATAATTAAATAAAATGCTTTTTCTCCCCATAAAAAATTGAAATCTACAATTGAACCATCTTTCTGTTACTCTGTATTGAAATGTTAAAAAAAATGAACTTTTTTCTGGTATGCTAAATAAAACATATTCAAAATTTCAAGAGATTTTTTTTTTAATTCTTCAGAAGTTATCTGGCTATGTCCAGCAATGGAACTGCTACTGTTGTATTCAAAACAACAAGGCAACATGCCTGTTGTGACTGTACCACCAATGCACATTAGTCTTTTTTTCCTTTCTAATGCCATTTCTCCACCACAGGCTTTTTTTGGTGTTACAGAGAATTCAGTTGATAACGAAGACAGTTTTAGGTTTTCATAGTAAAATTAAGGATGTCAATATATCCAAGAATGTGCATTATAATTTAAAATGGTAACTTTAAGCTAATTAAATTATATATCAGATTGCTTCCTTTATCTCACAAAACTGAATAAATATACGTCAAACATACCTGAAGTAAAAGGACATGGCCTTTACAAAGTGATAATCTTTCAGTTGGGCTTAAAGCATAAGAAATTGAGATTGTGATACTTCGATATGAAGAAAACAAAAAAACTTATTAAGCTATTTGGCAGCCATGCTCAGAATAAAACAGGCACCAGTAATGAAGACTTTATTAACATCAACAAAATCTTACTAAACATACCTTTTGCAGAGGCCTTATTTTAGTATTTGGAAAATTCCTGCTAATTATGCTGAATATGAACACAGGTAAAACTAGACCACCACAGATAAATAAATTCCTTGCCAATGAACTGATAAGAAAAATGTGTAGAGATAATAGGACACCAAAACAGATGCAAAAACCCGCTAGACAGATACTTATTTAAAGTATCATTTTCTATGCATCCAGGACTTTGTCTGGGTATCTTCCATGAATGACTGGAGCACCCAACCTTACAGCAACTTGGTAGAGGAAGGAACTCTACTGGAAATTCCCTGTTTGGAGCTGCTGCCCACAGGGGCCAGACCACCTCCACAGCAGCCCTCAGTGGGGAGCGAATCCTGGCTTTCTATACTCCTTTTCATCACAGTATAACGGACCTATTTCAGAGATGCTTTCCCCTTGAGAGTCAAAATTAAACCGCAATAAACCTAAAATGGACAGAATTCCTACCTACCACCTAAACTGGGGGCTTATTTCTGCAAACCTCTTTGTAATTAAGTATATAAGATTTCAAAATCTCTTTGTGGCTCTCCACTCCAGAGAAGAAATTTATTTATTTTTTTAGAACGAGGAGAGAAGATTTATATCATCACTGAATTCAATATTACATCTATTGTACGCTCTAAAACTAAATTAAGAAGCTGTTCAGAGGCCATACATGCAGCAGTCCATTTCAATCTATTAGTCTGGCTAAATGCCTTCATATATCCAGTGAAGGGAGTCATCATCATCAATCTGCCAGTTTTAGTGACGAGTCAACTACATGTTGTTGCATGCACCGAAGAAACACAAGCGTTTCCTCCCTGCTCTCATACTCCTAAACATAAGAATCAAGTGAGGCTGTTCCAATAGGTAGCACACAAAATGATGGTTTAGCTGCTTAGTGTAAATAACTGTTAGAATCACCACTTTATTTATAACCTCAGTTCAAAGGCAGAATATAAGTTTGGAGCCCAGTTCCATTATCAAGCAGGGTAAGGCAAGGAAGAGTTAACTTCTTTTGCCTGGTAAGTTAATTGCATCATTGTTATCCAGAGTCTTGCTCTCATTTAAACTGTTAAACAAAAAAATGCACACTTTAAAGTTGTTTTATCCTTTCTGTATATACTTAAAAAAAGTTGTTTTACATATTAGTTACAAGAACAAGAACTTCTACTTTTGTGAAAAAAAGTACCGATGACTGGTGGAGTTTTGTGTTGTGTAGCGGCAGCCTTATGGGAATACTGCATCTTTTCGGAGATGCACAAGGGCTTAGTGGTCTCATTTAGCTACCTATGTGCCCCTGCAGAAGCCCTGCTAGCAATAAAACACTCTGGTGGCAAACAGCTAATTCATTAATTAACCACAGTATTTGCTGGAAAGGAAAGCACTAAACAACACTGCACAGAAAGTGCAATTGCCGTTGTTCCAGGTCCCTGTCTGCAGTATGTGCGGCAGAGGCAAGCAATGCCTATGCTGTTTCTAATTATTCCAATTATCATGGCACACTATGAAAACTTGATTAATAACACTGAAGATATTGTTGTGGCAATTAGCCATATGGTTGTGGGACTTTATTCTGTCACGATTTAGCCATTAGCATCTACTTATGTTTGTCAGAACAGAGCATCCGTGACAAGTTGGAGTTCCGCTCACCTTGCCGAGTCCCCGGTGAGCAACACCAGAGAAATGTTTATTCCTGGGAGCCCCGTGCCTGAGTAAATTTTTCATGTGGCATCCGGTCTGACTGGGGACAAATGTCAAGTAGCGTACGCGATGACCCATCAAGTCAGGCTTTCTCTGCAAAAGGTACCTCGTGAACGGCTTGTCAAGGCAGACTTCTTTCAGGGAAGGATTTGACGAGTAAAATCAGTGTCAAATGTCCTGTATTCAATGTTTTCAAGAGTTAACCGTTCAGACAGCATGCACCTACCCTTATTTAGATGTGATGAAATGTTCTATTATGATTTTATACACCTGAGTTACATATTACCGTGTGCTTGAAATGTATATCTCCGAGTAGAGGGACCATGGGACAGCACTACTGTCAGGTTGGTCAGCCGAACTGACAGCTACATGAGCTGACAATTTTTATGAGCCATCTTTTTAAATCACAAAGTATATCTTAAAAAACAAGCTTATTTTAATCGTTCTTTCTTTTCATTTTGTGGTCAGAATAACAGCTCATCTCTAAAAGTTCACCTCTAAGACACAAGGAAAAGCTTTAAAAAATTCATTAATAACGGAAGGCTGCCTTTTTTCCTCCTGAAAGCATAGCAGTAGTCTTACCACTTCCCTAACATTTCTTGCAAATCAGCTAAAGCAAATGTGTTTATATCGGCACGTCACTCAAAATCAAAATGTTTGCAATCAAAGACAACTCCAAACTTGACTAGTTGTCCACAGTTAGGAATCAACAAGTTAGTCCTTATTAAAAGAAGTAGGAAGCACTAAATAATTAGCATCTTGCTGCACAGGGATGCCATATATACAACTGATGAAAATACGCTTACCTATTTTGGACATGAGAGGAGGAAGCAATAACCCAAGTTTGCGGAAATGACAGTAAAATGACACTCTGTAAGAAGTTTTTAAGAAGTACACAGAACTTTGAAGACCCACAGTATTGTAGAAATTCACCGGCTACTGTTAAAAAGAACAATAAGAATTGCTATTTTTCATCTATTTTTCCAATACATCTACCTCTACCCTAATGGTAGGCTTTCCTTTTATAGTCACTATCTTCCATCCGTATAGATCTTTCACACACTGTGAGGAGACAGATACATCATTTAAAACCATAAAAGTAATTGTAAAGAAATAAAAATAGAGAAATTCACCGGCTACTGTTAAAAAGAACAATAAGAATTGCTATTTTTCATCTATTTTTCCAATACATCTACCTCTACCCTAATGGTAGGCTTTCCTTTTATAGTCACTATCTTCCATCCGTATAGATCTTTCACACACTGTGAGGAGACAGATACATCATTTAAAACCATAAAAGTAATTGTAAAGAAATAAAAATAGACAGAGGACTCTGAGCAGGTGTAATATTTTTAATTAAACTTAACTCATTATTAAATGACAAGAATTCTAGTTGGCAAGACTTCTGGGCATAAAATTTGCTGACAAATGTCCATGTAAGAAAACAAGAATGATGTGCACACCTCACACAGCTCACTACTAATAGGGCTATATCAGCAAAATAAAGTTATTGGCAAAAGGGAGGGACTGGATCTGCTTCTCATCAGACATACCAACTTTTAATGGAGAGCTAGTTCTAAGGCTGAAAAAAAAATCAGTAAAACCTTTTTTCCATTTATGCCCTTTTGATTGAGATGATCAAGTTTGTTTTTAAGTAACAGTGTTTGCGGAAAATTATATACTGACTGTCCTAGAAATCCCATCTGTGCACACAGACATTCATATGTGGAGGGGGATCAGGTGTAAGGGAGGTAAATAACTCAAAGAGGGAAATAAGGAGAGAAATATATACTATGCAGGAAGAAAGAGACGAATGACAGAAAAGAGGGAGCAGAAGATTAGGTGGAAGGGAAGTATCGGTGAGGATTTTTTTCATAGGAGCTGTGCAGAACAAGACGGATGACCTAAGGGGTAATTTGTGTGCAGTGTGGGCGCTGGGCTCAGCCCCAAGCCTGTGCAATGGATTCAGCTTTCTCCTTATCCATAGCAGGTGCTGGTAGGTGGTGAAAGCAGCAGCATATGGCCTTGCTCAAAGCTGAACTGACTGTTCTCTCCAAAGGGGTCTGCAGGACTCTCTCCCTGCCCACCACATGGCTTCTGAGATAGAGAGGAGACCCTGCAGCTGGAGATGTAACCCTGCAGAGGGAGCAGAACCACCGTTTTCTCAGGCTGTGTTCTGCTCTTTGCCATGCTGGAAAACTGCTTTCTACTTTGCAGGCCATCGCAAGAATACAATTGTGATTACAATGAAATGAATAATGAGACTGCAGACTATATGGTCTGACGGTTAAGATGATGTATCTGTTTTCTACTTGTTATCCAACCACAAATTTTGGACATAGTATAGTTGAATATATGCTATATTTTCAGCTAGTACTGATACTCGGTATTTAGAGCAAACTAGGAGGATGAAAGAGGAGTTAAAAACTATGCTATCCACATCCAAGGTCAAATCACACCCATGCCTGAAATACAGACAGATCAGATGAGACCACAATCATTCCTCCTTGGCCAAAGTAGCTGTCTGCTAAATCTCCACGCTAGGAAGACGCTCTGTCCTAGGAAAAGATTTTGGCATGTGCAGCAAGGCAATTGTGTTGTCCTGAGAGTTGGGCACACATTCGTTGCCACGCACATTTCGGACTGGCCATACGGGCACCAAAAGTACAAGTCTTACAGCAAGCCATGCTTTAAACAACTCTCGTGTCCCAGCTCCAGCCAATGTTGTAGAGACAGTGGGGGCCGTTTCTTCTCCATTTCTATCTTATTTATACA
This sequence comes from Aptenodytes forsteri, assembly GCF_000699145.1. Lineage (NCBI taxonomy): Eukaryota > Metazoa > Chordata > Aves > Sphenisciformes > Spheniscidae > Aptenodytes > Aptenodytes forsteri. Next base: position 1,521,233 of record NW_008796217.1, read on the forward strand.
GCATTAAGTATTTTCAGGAACTTTCTACTACGTATATGTGGCTTTCTGATTATCCTTGGCACTGCAAACTTGGCTGGAATTTCTAGACCTTATTTTTGTCTGCTAATTCACCGTTTTAGATTAACTTATTGTTATATATGGACCAAAACCAGCCAAAATTATAAATATGCCAGGTTTTACAGCTCTATCTACCTCAAACAGGTGCTCCATTTCAGAAATCAAAAAAGTACTTTTTATTAGTTGTTTCTTACCAACCAGAAGTATTCCTCCAGCAAAGAATTCAAGTTCCAATTTTCTGTATGCTTCTCAGAAATTTCAGGGTAGAAAAGGGACACTAAAAATCCCTCTCCGCCTCTCTGGCAGAAAATCTGTTGCACACTTATACATTTGAAATAACAGATATCTCAAAATGACACTAATTTGAATTCTGTTGTCCTCTTTATACTTTGATCTGTTTCCTTAAAACTGTATTTTAACTTACTTCTAAAGAGAAGTATCTTTTTCTGAGCCTACCACTTTCCAATGCTAATGTGAGAGGTGCACAAGGGACATTTCAGGATTGCTTTTAGGCAGCTTGAAAATGGACCTGACATCCTAATCCTCTGGCATTTCCTACGACTGGCAAATGCAGATGGGGAAAGTGTCAGTCTGATGGGGTAGAGGTGAACGCCTGTTTCATCGGAGGCATTTCCATGAATGCAGGTAGGCTCTTCTGCAGGCGGCTCCCTAGCTTTTAGAGAAATAGAGATATGGGGAGGGATGTGATCAGATACAGGATAAATGATCCCTAAGGGGAGGTATGAAAAGGAAGGGCTGGAGGCTAGCCGTGTCTAAAGGCTAATTTATCTGACCATGCTCTTCCATGTTCCAGCATAATGATGCCAGTGTACCTGAAGGGTAAGAAGCCAGAAATGTGCCTGGTGCTGCATCTGGTCTGGTGGAGCCAAATGCATTTGCCTGTTAAACAGACTGATCATCCCAGGCAGCACTGGGAACCACCCGCCAGATGGACTGAAACATTCCCTTCAGTTTGTGGGAACAGACTAGCACTCTAAAACAGATCGCACTGATTCGTGATAACCTCAACAATTCCTCTAGGCAAATCTTCTTGACTGAATTCTTGCTCGTGGTTGTTTGGGATGTAGGTGGTATTTTATTTGAAGGAAATTATGCTATTGAGTATTTAGTTGGCTGTGACAGGTAGAATGCATCCTTTGAGGAGGTGGCATCTATCTCTGTCAGTTGAGCCACGCTGTGAAAACACTTGCCAACGATTATTATAAACTTCCTTACTGCCTTGGATGGTATTCCACAATCTTAGATACAGGATCCCATGCCTGCTTTTAAAAGGTCACTGTTCAGGATACCAGTCATTTATGGATTTTACTTTCATACAGAACTTACATGGTCTCCAAAGGATCTGTTCACAGGGAGTTTAGCAAGCTTTTGATGTCCAAAACAGGCTGACTCAGCAACAGCTCTGATTTGGATCACAGAATTTGAAAATGTGGGCTATCCTTGCAGCATTATCTAATTTTATTTTTTTTCTGTTAGAAGCTCCAAGTCTGAGGTTTATACCCAAAGGTTCAAAGAGGTTTATACCTTAAGACCTCACTCATACTTGAGGGAAACAACTTGTACCACAAAAATGATTGAAGCAGTCACATTCAAATCTATTCAATTGTCTGCCGAAACTTATCTTTAGAAAAAGCACATCATCTCAGACCTCACCTTGGCTTTGTGAGAATTTGTGGACTCTTGGGAGTTCATTTTGATTCTGTCCAATCATTAGTAACAAATACGACTTTTTTAATCTAGCATCAACTTTAGGAAAGCTCTTGGCAAGGACAGTAACAACTATAGTATGGAGAAGAAAAGAAGTGAAAGCACATCCATCTTTGGAAAGCAAATGTAACCCACAGGACGAGGCACCAATTTAGGAATTGGGAGACATAGCCATAGGCAAATTATTGTCCCGTATCATTTTCCTCTCTTTATGGAAGATAAGCATAATAACTTTCATCAAGTACTATGTATTAAAATCTTTATCAGAGAAATCCTTAAATTAAAAAGCAGTATTTTAATATTGTGATAAAACAATTACGAGTAATCTTTTCATGAATACCACAATATATAAAATGATGGGTTTTTCACACGTCAAACCCAGAGACTGAGATTCATACATATAAAGGATATTCTTTTCTTAGCACTGCCTAAGGTGAGTGAGGGTAGTATTTATCAGTTAACCTATCAGTATTAGAAAACAACAAAGGTCACAGTTTCTGACTCTGAATGTGTCCTTCAGAAATACAGATTTTACATACACACATCAAGAAAGGAAGAAGCTGCATATCTGAGGCAAGGACGGTGCACAGTATAAGACACAATTCTTCTACTGGCAAAGAGGCCCTTTGAAGGCCGACTGGTCAAATGAAAAGATGTTATTTTAGAGACATTAACAAGTTTGAAAATAATAAACAAATTAAAAAAAAAACCCTAAAAGACACCAGTTTTATGGCATGCTATACTTTGTCTCAACCTTCTATTTCAAAATCTGTAAATTACTTCGACCCCCAGTCAAAAACCACCTTACCACTTGACTCCCCTACTAACAAACCTCTACTCCACAGGTATCAGATACTTTTCAGATTCACTGGCTGATAACTTACTAATTAAACTCAGAGCAATAATCTTAACTCAAACTTAGGTTTTCAGTTTGGTAGGTCTACTTCAGAGATGAAGAAAAGCTTGCATGCGTGAAAGCCTGTGTACTTTTTCAACCATAATGGTTGCTTTAATGAAAGATTTTATTACTACTTACACACCTTGTCTTGCTACGTTATTAGCCAACCACGTCACTGTGAACTGTTTAATTACTGGTATGAGTAAATGAAGCATGTACCTTCAGGTACATATTTCTTGTATTTGGTCAGCAATACTAGCCAAGAGATGAAGATACCTGCAGTATAGAAGCTTTTTTCCCCTGGTGTCTCAGAAAACTTTCTGAAGTCCTGATGGTGAATCTTTTTAATGTCTAACGATAAGTTTATTTTAAAAATACCTTTTTACTGTCTCAGCCAGACAAGGGCTCTACTGATGCTGAACTTGCACGGAAACTACTGATTTACCATCACTGCCTTAAAACTAGACATCCTGCAAGACAAAGGGACAAACTGATCCTTTGAAGTGATTTGATAAACTTTTTCTAAACCAGTTGGAATTTACAGAAGGCAAAATGGTTCACTTAATTTTTGAGTTTTTTGAGGTTATGCCCCTTGTATAACCTTTTGACTACAAGTCCCCTTCAATTTAATGTTGATAATGACTATTAAAACTCAAAGGCATTGAACCAGTTGCTGTCAGTTGTGCCACTGCACAGAGAGATGCAAAATTATTAATTATGTGAAATGCAGATTTACCAAGATAGGAAGTAAACTCTTAATGGCAAGGATATAGGTGACTTGGGTGCTAATGAACTTATGCACCCCGGATGATTAAAAACTGGAGTGAAAGGAGGATGACAACAATATGTTCCATTACTATTAGCAATTTTGTACTTATTGATGATGATGCAACTGAGTCCAGTGTAGCTGCAAGCATGACATATGTTTCCAGGAACTGAGGCCAGAGGAGGTGTTTTAACCAAGAAGGTACCAGGCAAAAAAGCCTCAATCTGCACTACAAATTGGGCAGAGTACAGAATCAATGAGCTAGTAGTGGCTTTAACTGACGTAGACACTAACTTCGTGGAGCTTAATGACTTTTCTATTGTATAGTTATAACATTGAGTTTCATTACCATGCCAAACTGCTCCAGTATAATTCATTCAAGGCAAAGAAGAATGATGCTTCAAAGTGGAAATTTGAAGTTACACAGTTAAAACTCAGGAAATGCATACACCTAATTCCTGTCACATTGTGAAATCCACATTCTGCATGTGCATCTCCTTTAGTTCTGATTTTTATCAACATATGCATGATTTTAACACTTATTTCTATTAAAATATGCATCATAAAACATAGCAGATGCATGCAGACAATTAACATATTGTATTAACTTCTGCATTTTTTATTCTTTATTGAATCCTCTGTATTGCATTAACTTTATTTTGCGTTTTCTCTGTTTTCCTTTCACTACCATATAAATAATTTGGTTTTACTAACGTTATTCTAAATGGTTTCAATTGGATCAATTCACTCCTCACTGGGGTGAAGAACTGAGGAGGGGTCAGCACGTACCTTAGCTGCTGAAGTCAATTTTCTGCTACACTGAGTCAAGAGAGCAACACTGCATCTGTTTGTATTGTTCTGTATCGGTAAATGAAACTTTCCTTTTTTTTTTTTTAAACAAAAGCTTGGTATTTGCAAAAGCTGTAAGACTGTGGAGACCATAATCTAAAATCATGAGAGCCACAATTTTTATGACTACAATCTTCTTTTCCTGGTGTTCAGGCTGTGGTTTTGGGGTGGATTGCGCTGCATGCGTTCTGATGAGACATTTACAATCTCCTTTATGCAAATTACCCCAGCAGCTGTTTAAGAGCTGTGGTTGTCAGACCAGGCAAGGAGAATGTGATTTGGTATGTCACAAATGGGGCAGGGCTTTATTAGGCTCTGCTAGAAAGTTTTAGCAGATGCCTTAGCACAGATTCAGTGTGATCCTGTAACCCCATTATAACTTTATCGCTTATGGAAAGGAAAACACAAAAAGCTCCCAAATACTGTGGGGATTCTTGAAAATAAGCACTTCATACAATGCCTATTTCTGAATTAAGAGTAAATGATAAATGTAATCTTATCATTTAGAGTGGAAAAAACTACAGTTTTCCCCAAATAAATCATATGCAGCTGAAGGAGTTTTCCTGGGGAAAAACCCAGCAATAACACATTTAATACTAAGAGAAAATGTTATGAGTAACCGATGAAGACTGTTTTTCACCTTTAAGAGTGACTCATCATTAAGCAAATGCTACCATTTACAGGTATAAACATTAAGATCCTTTGATAAGACTGCCAGTTGAAAATACTACATCTGGATTAACACTGGACATCCCGTGGTCAGGAGACAGATTAAAAGATCCACAGAGGATTCTTTTAGGACTGAGAGATAGCTCCATCTCATTTAGTCCACTTCCCTGTCATTGTGAGTTAATGTATTACAGGTTTGCTTTTTATTAAGATTCATCTTATACTGATGTTTCTTGTTCTTCTTACTCTTGCCATCACACAGCTCCAGCACCTCACTCCTAGAACAGGTAGCAAGAATTACAGCCCCCTTACAACCTTCTGATAGTCAATGTATAAATTTGAGGCCATTTTGCATTATTTTGCTTTTGGCAACGTTGTCCAACTTTAACTCACTCACTTTCTTACCCAGTATTTATTCCCTGACACATTTCTAGAGACCAATCGTATCCTCTCACCTTCTGTTTGACTTGACTATATAAGTTAAACTCTCTTAAGCGCCTCTTGAAAAATGATGATGGTCAGAAGAATGGGGAAGCTAGATGCCAGCAGCTATACTCGAGCAGTTTGGATTCATCTTTCTCAAACACAGTTAACCAGAAATGTATATGGCATTTCAGATGAGGTCTTACTACTACCTGTACAATGGCATCAACACTTTCCTATCTCTTCTAGAAACACAGGTAGCCTGATAGCATTTGTCTTTTACACAGCTCATCAATTTGGTGGCTCCTAGATGTTGCCACTCACTTTCATCCTGTTATCGAACTTTTGGGGGAAGTAAAAAACACAATCCCCTTTTCTTTTGCTCTATCAACCTGTAATTTACCAGTTATGCCTCATCTGGCTGGGTGGACAGACATCACTAATACTGCCACCTAGTGACAATATAACATAAAACTGTATTTAGAGGGAAAAGTATTTTTTTGGTTTTAAGCCTCTGTAAAAATCTCTCAGAATACTCCAGACTTAGTTTTTTAAATGCCAAAAAGCTGTAAATTCTAAGACCTCGGAAAAGCAATGTGACCAGTCCTTATCTGAGTCTATTCAAGGATTGAGAGTTGATAGAATTTGAATTTTACATAAATACTAAAATAGAATACTTTTAGAATATAAATATATGTCATCATTTATTTGAGTTTGTAAATATGACTACAGTTGTCTGCTATTCATCTAATGCTAGTTAGAGCTTTCCTTTAAAGTTTGGGTTAAGAATAATTTGGGTTAAGAACAAAAGAGAGTCCAAAGGACATGACTTGGAGTGAAGGACCAGTGAAAACAGTCGTTTGTAACAGAAGTTGAATTTTGACCTCAATTACATTATTTGCTATGGCAAATATTACAACATGTGTAGCAGGCATAATGAAAAATCCTTCCAGCTGCCATTTGCAAATGTTACAACAGTAAACTATATACTGAGGGAATTAGGCAAAGGATAAAATTTTGTAGCAGAACAATTCTAAGAGAAACCTCAGTACAGTAAGTGTATTATCCTTAACATATCTGTGTTGCATAGGAGGATATACTACATTCTTTCAAGATTGAAGATCCATGCTCTGAAAATACTACCTCCAAAAGACAACTGAAAAGTGAAGAAAACAAGAACCTGAATCTACTTTCTGTGTGTGCAAACACATAGTGCAGTCCTCCTAAAACCTGGTTGCCAAGCAAACCCATTAGACCATAGACCGATGGTTGACTTTAGGACATGGACCACTCAGAAGAACCACTAATGTAAGCACTAGAATTGAAATAATTTTTTCAGAATGTGGGTTTTTCTATGAGGAAACTATAAGTAACTGCCCCAAATGGCTTCAAGACAGTATGATTAAAACGAGCAAAATGTAACTAATTAGCGTTTCACCTTTTCATCAGAGTATGATCAGAATAAACTTCTTACATTAGCTCAAAACTGGGTGGGGATACAAAAGATCTATTAAATCTCTATAAACTACAACGTCAACATTTTCTTTTCCCCAAGGACACCTTTCTCCCACTCCTCCTGTACAATAACCTCTTCAACTATTTCATCTGATCCCACAGAAATGCTGACTTCCCACTTACAGCAAATTCTTGAATGGTTTGTGCCAGCTTTATATAGAGGGCTGTCTATTACCAATTTAGTGTCTGTCTGAATTGAAACTGTCCACAATTTTCTGGGATTACTTTTCTTTAGTCATGATTCTTTTTGTTCAACATTTGTCTGAACCTGGCTTGTTATCTTTGTAAAAGTGGCTGAGGAGGAAGAACTACCATCTTGAAATGACCATACACTATATCTAGCTTTGAAACCTGCAGTATACGTTTCCCAAATCAGTCTTCTGGATGCCCAACCGTAGTTGCTTTCCCCTGTGCAACACCTCTCCACCTGGAAGCAATGGAACTGGTTGGGCACTCATCTAAGCATGTATTTCAACCTGCCAAAAACACCTCAGGCTTTCTTGAAACCTAGTTCAGTGAAGGTAGCCCCTTCTCCATTGACACCAATACTCTCTCCTCATATATCCACCTACTAGCAGCTATCACTATCTGCTTGAATGGGGAAGGAAAGCAGAATAGCTCTGCACAATAAAAGGTTCTGCAGACAGCCTTCCTTAGGTCCTTCAGACCAGACGTCCCACCGCTTCCCCTGCCCACCTCTGGTGAAGTCTGGCAGAGGCAGGGCACTAGGAACTCTGGGGACTACCACGGACTGGTCAGAAGTGCCTGGATGAGGAGCTTCTGTCAGCCCAACTGTGTTGGCTCCACCTCCATCAACACCAACCGTGGCACCTGAACAGCAGTTGCCACTGTGGTGTTTTTTGTAAAAAGGTGGTTGTACCACTGACAAGGCCAGAAGGGTCAGGGAGGGAAGAGCAGCAAGGACGTGTTCCCAACTGGAAACACGTACGTTGTCCTTCCCGACATTGGCAGTGGTTTCAGCTGCAGATTGCTGATCCCTGGCATTTCAGGGTCCTCTCTGAGGTTTGTTTTGGCTTTATGAGTTAATCACATCAGGAGAAGTCATTTTAACTCACATGCCTTTAGGAGTAATTATACATTTAAATGATTAAACAAATCAGGAAGAAAACATATCTACTGCAGAACGAAAGCAGTTAACATTGAAATCCTTTTTTATATTAGTATCACAAGTCGTTTGTAAATAACATGCTCATTTTAGATATGTAAGGAGTTCTGCCATGCCCCGCAAAATAAATTATATTTTATTGGTGCCCGGGTGTTTCATAACTTCTATTTATTTGCTGCAAGAGTGGAGAATTAAGATAGAGTAGTTTATTTCACCAAAAGACTGACAAATGGCTCATTAGACACTTATGGAGCTGAAGCTAATTGTACGATTTTTTGTTGTATTAATTGTCGCTGCTTGCTTAACTGGCTAACATTGGTCACCAATACAGAGCTTTTTCCTTTCAATCTCTGAAAGAGAGGTGAAAAAAAAGGAATTTTAAAATAAACAGAACAGTATTTATTTCCTAATATACACAAAAATACTATTTGGATTGAAGGAGCATGAGGGAGGAGTAAGAGAGGATTGATGTGCTGGCTGTTCCCCACTGGGGCCACCAATAACAATCAATCCCAAACAGCAGTCACCTCACATCATCTAACAGCTTGAATCGCAGATATTCAAAGATTCTCTCCCCTTTTTTTTTGTTCAGATTAAATATCATTTACATTGCATACTTTTTTTTTATTTCGTCGGAGACATAAGGTCAGAATTGATTGAATATGTACTACCTGCATATAATGATTTCCAGTTTTTTACAATCATGTGCTAATGCTGCACAGTAATGGCCTATGGATGAAGAGACAGATGTACTACCAGTCATTCGCTACACATTTGCATTAACAAATCATCATTTAATTGAAGCCCATCCAACAAGTTTATGCTACTTAAATAAAGTTCCTTTCAATAAAAGATGCCACAATGACACATGGTTGTTAACTGCAAGGTAAATAAAAAGTAGTATTTATTTTCTTGTCACTGGTTTAGGTAAGTATTAAAACGTACACTTATTAATTTGTATTTTGCTCAGAAATAAACCACCTGACATCTAACATAGCAATCCAAGCTAGTACTACTATGAGATGAGATAATTCACTTTTAGAAATAATCGTTTTGTAACACCACAATTTCATGCTTTACAGGTTTTTATTTCCCCCCAAAATATATAACAGAACATAGCTTATATAAAGGCTATACATGAGTTGTGTGTTAATACTTTTAGGCAAGCTCTAATAATACAAACCTCAAACCCTGCTGTTATCAACATGGGCTACAATTTTTTTTATGTCTCATTGTTGACTACAAACATTGGCACTACACTTAGAAATCTAGTTGCCTCCCTCTACAATTTAGATATTACTGCTTTCTTTTTAATACTGTCTAGGGAACAATTCAGGTAGGTTGTGATGCCCCTACATGTTTCAGATATAGAAAACCGCTATCTATTCATTTCTTCTTTCAGAACGTGTTGCAAAATATTAAAATCTGAGAAGAAAGCATGTCATAAAATGAGGAACCTATAAAACCAATTTTCTCTTCTTCTAGAGATGGTTTAACAGTACTTTCAACATATTCATTTCATGGTACATTTTTGCATCTGCAAAGCAGAAGAAAGATATTTTGGTACTGTCTGTTAACCTGACAAACAATACTTCGAAGCTAACATGCAGGGACAAGGAGATATATTTTTAATTGTGTTTTTGGCTTAAATCTACATTTTCTAGAAACCAAAATCTTTTAGGATGAAAGCACTATATAAATGAAAGATGGTATTAGTAATAATAGTTGACATCCTTTACTACGCTGGTATTGGCTTACATCTAAACACATCATTGCAATCTTTTATTTACCTAAATACAAAAATAATCAGCTATTTCCCTTTTCCTGACGATTCACTGAAAATAAAATATTTATTAAAAAAAAAAAAAGCAGTATCTTAGGAAAACTAGAAAATACATTCTGAGGGTGGGAGAAGGCAGTGTTTTTCTAACCAGAGAAAACAGACTTTAAAGATGAACAGATACCTTTTCCTTCCCTGCAGGACTGCGTGGGGATGTGAGGAGACAGGGCAGTCTCCAGGTAGACCTTTTGTTGTTGTTATTGATGATTGAAAACATAGAAAAAATTTCACCATACCAAAATTGAAACTACAATGTGAAATTCAGAAATATATCTTAAAGCACACTGCAGCATTCAAGAAGAGATAAAACCTAAGATTTATCTCCTCAGACAAGAAGCAGTGTATAAAAGCTACAAAATGCAAAATGCAATCCCTTACAAAATAAACAGACATACAAAAAAAACCCTACTGTGATTTGCCTGCATGTTCTCCAAGCTTTTTTTATATGCTAACTCAGAACAGTAATTACAGATCTTGCAAGTTGACTTCTGTTTTCCAGAACTATGAGTTGTACGTAAAACATGCCTTTTCATCGAAACAATTACCATTAATCAAAACAGTGAAAGCTAATACCACTTAAGTCCAACCTACTGCTGTGCCCAGCAATATATCAAACTGTCTGTTGTCAAACACACTAAACAAACTTCAACAGACTGTTTTCACTACAAATAAGAGAAAACATGCTTGCTAAGTATTTTTTAGTCAAACTGCAACCTCAGTAATCCATTCTGTCACTGGATTTTAATTTGAAGTAGTCAATCACAGTCTCAGAAAGATCCGTATTTGACTACGGAGACCCACTGGGACTAAAAAATGAGTACCTGCAAATGATTACTATAGCCCCACATTTGTTTAAGGATTTATATCCATGTACTCAGGTTTGCTCCTTTACTCTATCAACTTCTTTCAACTATGAGATTTTGAATTTAAAGGAAAGAAGAAAAGTTAAAACTATGTACTACTTTTCACTGTTACTGTCCTAGGAACACACCTCTAACAAGTTTAACAATACTGTATTTTCTTCCACGTTCATAACCGTTTAAACTATTACTAGCATTTTTTGAAATCTTCATTACAAAGAAACTGCTACCTTAGAATTTGCTCATACATTAACAGAAACCTATCTCCAGCAAGTCAAATTCATATGAAACACAGACCTCATCCACGATGACATATTATAAATAGTCAACGAAAATAGATATACTTACACTTCTCACGGCACCTCCCCTGCCCTACCTAAGAGTCATCACTTTTTTCTTAATAAAGAAATACAGCATTTGGTATCTGACAGAAAAAACTGTTTACCAGTGAAGTCAGTCTTTTTTGCAATCGGTAATCAATGCAGAAACAGAAGTTTTATATAAAAGAAGAGATACAGAAGGACAGGAATATTGGAGTTTAACAAACAGATCAGGCCTTTATTACCAGCAAGCTCCATTATGGATTTGTGAGCTTTGTAAGCCAAGCTCCCTCAAGTGTAATTAAATTTTTATTTATAATGTGTTTGTGACTGTTAACTTCGTGTTGCCTCTGCTTGTTCCCCCCCAACCCAATGCGAAATAGTATTCCACATTTACTGCTGCAGAGAGCGGCGCTTTATTCAGTTGCTGAATTCATCTCTAGCCTTATAAGAGATGAGAAGTACAAATAAACATATTGTGTATTATTTATACACAAACACCCATGTCTTTAAGCATAGATATATACATATAAACTCCTGCATGCAGACGCTCTAAGGCAAAACTGAGGACAAAAGAAGTACATGTCAGTTAAAATTGAACACATGTGAGCAAGCATCACTTTTTTCCTACCAAGAGCACTATTTATCACATATTTATATCGTGGAGAGACAGGAAAGCTTCAGTAAGACAGGGCGATGCAGCACTGCAGAGTACATTTTATGCTGCAAGCCATGTCTGAGATTAGTGTAAATGTACCAGGAAAAGGTTCTAAACTCCAACAAAGCCAGTATCTACGCTTTATTTTTTTGTTCATTTATGAAGAGGACTTCATGCAAAAGCCCTCTGACACCAAGCTGCAAGCCATGTCTGAGATTAGTGTAAATGTACCAGGAAAAGGTTCTAAACTCCAACAAAGCCAGTAGCCAGTATCTATTTTTTTGTTCATTTATGAAGAGGACTTCATGCAAAAGCCCTCTGACATCTGACACCTATTTTTTATTTTTTGTAGCGTCTCCAGCAGCTGCTGTTAAATACCAGCTGGTCTAGCTGATTAAAATTACCTCCGAGTTGGTATTATAAAGATGCCTGGGCAGCGTTGCTGTATTAATGGATTATTGAGTGAGCGATGAAAACCTTGGCCAGCTGATGCGTTTTATTACAGATAGGCTTTATGATGTGTAATCACTGTAATTTTTATAACTAGAGGAAACAGGAAAAAAAGAACTTTCTTTCCCCCCTTACACATACCGAAATCAGTTAAACCAGATTTTTTTTTTTTCACCAGTCTGTTACTTAGGAGTTAGCTAAACAAATAATTTGGTTTTTAATAGTTTCTGCATATGTAAGACTTTATCCGCACCCTACACATACAGAAAGAATGAGAAACTCTATGTTTAAGGCTACGCTGTACCTACCTATTTTACATATGTTTAGGTTTACACATTGGGTATTTATTTAATCCTTTGACTGCCAGGCAAGCACTGCAACCAGCTATGCGAGATAAACCCTTGTGCATTATTTAATGACTGAACTACACTGCAAACACACCTTATATTCTCCAGGTTCAGCAATTCAAGCAGCGAGGTCTTATGTCGGGTCTCTCCATCTCCTCTCTCCCTCAGTCTCCTTCCCTCCCTGCCCCAAACCTTCACGCAGCATGTCCTTTAACAGTCTCTCAAACTTTCTTCCCCCTTACTAACCACATACTTACCACATTGTCTTGTTTTCTGATGGTGGTTTGGTTTCCTCCCAAACTTACTGTGGTAATCATGAAAATCATGTAACTGTTACCAGTTTTTGAGATTTAAGAAAAAATAAATGGCTGGGCACTTGGAAGATTCAGATAAATCATGTAACTGTTACCAGTTTTTGAGATTTAAGAAAAAATAAATGGCTGGGCACTTGGAAGATTCAGATATATTGGTGAAACATTTTATTACAGATGACTTCTCTTGTGAGGTGATTCAGCAGCCAAGCCAAAGCTACCTCTGCCCGAATGGCATTTACTGAAAGCATCTCAAGAAAAAATACTGCAATTTTTCCGGGAATGGACACACACCAAAAGCCAACTAATGATATCTGAGATTTTTCAGTGGAATAGGAACTGCTGAAATGTAAAAACAAAGTAAAATAGAAAAAAGGTCTTTATCAGTAACCTTAACTTTAATCTCTTAAATCTCTCTTAAGGAAATGTAGCATTGCTCTTCTTTTTCCAGACTAGATAATTAATAGTAACTCCTCCACAAAGTTTAGAAAATAGTTCTCTATAATGTTCAAAAACTGAAACCATTTACAGAATTTTATAGGACTCTATGAAATACTGCTGGGTATTATTCCAGCCCACAAAGTACAAAGTGTTGAATTTTTGGGAGACGCTACTACATCCTATACATTCACCTGCAACCTCTATGGAGAATTTTTTACTCAGGCTGGTGGAGTTTATGCAAAGTACTGCAGACAGATCATTTAAACCATTTGTTAGAAGAAAAAGCTGCTCTAAGCCCGGCATTTAATAGATCAAAAGATAATTTAAATCAAAGATGCATCAAAAAGTAGATCAAAGATAATTTAATTGACAAGGTTGTTAAAGGCGAGGATTTTACAATGGACAAACTTTTTTGATTTAAAGGTGAGTCTTAGAGATAGTTCTTGGTCCATCCAAGAGTAAAATCACCTAGGCACTCTCCTCTTTTCTTCGTATCAGGAGAACCTAAACCATCTTATGGTACAAATGTGTGTTGCCACATCCAACACCTGAAAATCTGAATATGTGATATACATCTCCGATGAATCACCTGGCTGTTCTGAAACACTTCTGCACCGCCACGACTAGCAGTTGAAATGCTGCTAGTTTCTGTAAAAGGAAGGAGAAAAGCATATCTCATCAGGTCGGGATGGATGAACAGGGGTTTTTCCACTCTTCCTAACTTCACCATTTTCTTTCTGGAGAACATCTGAGCAGGGGTAAGGGAGATGGGCAAAGCCATTAGGGCAGGTCAAGGAAGAATGTGTAAGGTGAAGCTACACCGAGCAGTGAAGCTGCACGGCTCCCTGCAGTACGTAACAGTAGTTGTGCTAGTCCAAAATGCCTCAGCTTACAGCCGTGCCAAGTGCGGAAGGCGGGAGCCACCGCGGGCTGCTCACAGGAGCATCGCCATCCAGCACCTGTTACGTCTCCATTTTACGTCTGGAGCCCAAGTGGATCCTGCAGTCAAAAAGCTCTTTCGGGAGGGAGGTGCATTTTCATACTTGGTCCAAAAACTTTTTTTTTTTTTTTAAATTAAAAAAAAAAAAGGGTGATTTTGGTTTGGTAAAACCCCCACATTTCCCATTTTCTCCCCTCCCGTAAAATACTTAAGCTGGAGTCAGGCATGGGCCAGTGGATACTAGCGGGCATTTTTACTGGCAAGTATATACTCACCACGTGGTGAAACACCCAGAGCTTTCTCTGAGTAGTTATTCCACGCTCATATAGTATAGATACGGTGATGAGCAAAGCAGGTGACTTTTATCCCTCTGTCTGGAGGCAACCAAGGGACCGCATTTTGCAGCCACGAGTGAAAAACAATCCCTTTCTTAATGACTGCACAGCAATAAAGGCTCTCTGTCCCAGCTACCTGCTCTCCATTTCCTCCTACGGTGCATTACACATACTATTTTAAAAACCTTTACCCTTTAGGAATGGTTTCCAACCCAGGCGAGCCGGCGGGCTGCGGAGGCTGCCATTTGGGTTGGTTTCCTCTAACGCGGCGGCTCGGCCGG
>NW_008796217.1:1536207-1554416 GCF_000699145.1 Aptenodytes forsteri
CCCGGACTCTCCGGCAGCGTATTTTTCATGCCTTTACTGAATTTCCATCTTGAGCAACCCTAGTAAGAATAAGCAATAAACCCATCCTGACTCCCGCACTGCCGTGAGGTCTTGTGCCTATTTCTGTGCTGAGGCACATTTAACGTAGGGCGTAGAGAGGCCTCTCTCTTGGCTCTAACTACGGACGGGCTAAGCAGCGGCGGAGGATAAACAGTGCTACAGTTGGAAAAACATCTTATGGAAGACGAAGACTCAGTTACGGTGGAGATACAGTGCAAACATGAAACACTCCCAAGGTTCCCCCAGAAGGACTACTTGAAGTAAGATTTAAATCAACGTCACCCATGGGGATTCACACAAAGATAGCCAACTGGAGGCACTGAAGAAGTAAATTATTTTATCAGAGAAGGAAAAATTAAAGGAAGGCAGTTCTCTAAATGCTAAAATTATTACAATATGCTAAACAAATATCTCCGCATTTGTAGTAAATACATATACATTGATACGCTCTGAATTAATGGTCAATTTAACATGCATGCTAAATTTTACGCAAAACAAGATTCTTAATTCACTTGGGTTAATAAACATAAAATTCTGATAATTACAGATACAATAATGTCATATGAGCACTTTAAACATATGCTGTGGGAATTAAATCCTGGCTATTCCTGCCCACTGAGGACCAGTTTTTAATCTTCGATGCATGATATGTAGTAATGGATTTTACGAGTTGACTTTTTTGAATTTGATGATCAGGTTAATGAAATTTATAATGATATTTTTCACACCAAGTTCAAAATAGTAGTTAACTCCTTGGCAGAGGAATTCAGATTGGACATGTAATGGATGTACCAGCAACTGCTGGTGTGAAAGGATTAATCATCATTTTAGACTTTTATTAAATTAGATAAAATGGGATAGGCATGAATCAGAATATATAACAATTAATCACTGGACTTTATTGAGTCTTTTAAAAATCTTACTTGCTCCTGAGTTGATAACTAATCTAGGCCATTCTGTACCAGTTTGACAAACTCTCCAGATAATGACTGTGACTAGAACATTAATAATACCGTCATTTAACAACAAAATATTTATTCTCTATGCAAATTAGTTTTTTTAACATTTGCAGATGCTAAAGGAAATACCCGTGTCTTAGTCACCCCAAAACCTTGTGATTCAGCTATTCTTTGCTGTTGAAATCTTTTGCTTTTATATATTTGCTTGTTTTTTGAAATTTAGGTGATGGATACGCCAGTGTGCACAGTTGACCAAAATTTTTGGTATATCCAACTAGCATTTAATGTAAATTGTTACAGATATACACTCAGGAATTGCTAGAAAATAAAAATTACTAAACTTTTGAAGTTTATTTATTGATCACCGAGAACCACCCCAGCTAAATTACCATAAACCTCAACATCACAACAACTACTAATCCAGCTAATAGGAATTAAGGGAGATGGAAGATACATAATAAGCATCTGGGGGATATGGAATTTATCCCATGAGTGCAGTAAAGAGCTCATAATTTAAGAGTGCCAAAACCCAAGTGCATCATGAAGGTCTTTCCTCACAAGTGACATTAATTGCATATCCCACAGATGCTTATTACATATTCTTTTTATACCTCCAAGAAGCAAAATATTCGTTTAAAGTTTAAAGGTTTAGTACTGCTTAAGCACAATGTAACACAGCTGTCTCATGATGTCACAGGGAGTATCAAAGGCTGCAGCAAAGAGTCATAATGTAAGAAATAGTTTAGACAGAAGATAAATCAAGGGATGCGTTTCGGCAGGAGAGTCCCAGAGCTCAGATGTACAGTAAAGCAGGATGCATAACTAAGTACTTTGGTTGGATATGGGATTGCACCATTAAAAAGGTTTTTCTGATTACGGTTACTGAAATAAGAAAAAGGAGAATTAAATCTATTTCAATTCTTTTAAACAGTTTTTCAATATACATAACATGTCAAACCGTTAATACTAATATATGAATTGCTAAGGTCAAAGATGCCATTATCTTTTCCACTGTTCAGTCTATACAAATATAAATGTGTCATCGTTAACGTTTCTAGATATTAAGCACATTGGTATGTTGCAAACTTTCTGTGGGAATTCTATTGCCTGATTATTCTTTTGTGATTTCTCTCACAGATAAGTAAGACAATGAGGAGAATTCTTTGATTCAAGATGTCCCATATACTTCTAGTTAACTGTATGTGCATTATTAAAAAAACCCAAAACCTGATATTGCCGATTTTGCATGTCATTCCCACATGTACCTGTTAGGAGAAATGGAATAAACCACAAGGCCCAAGCTTAAACTCCAACAGCTCACACAACATTATTGATGTAAGTTGTAAACAACTAAGGACTGTGTTTAGATGTTGTCTGGAATTTTGATTTAAGCACTGTAACGATATTTAATAACATACAACATATTACTGCTGCTACATTGCACACGTGGGTATGTGTATAGATTTTTCCACAGTATCAAAATATTTTTTACAAACTTCTCCACCTCTGCTAATAAAAATCTGGTAGCATTATTGGTAGGAGTAACAGCAATCAGAAGCAGGGGGAGTTTCATTATATTATATTTTATTACATTACATTATATTACAAACTTAAAGGACAGAAAATATGAAATTTCTTTTCTCTCTCCCCTCTCTCAATACCAAGAGCAAAATAAAATATATTGCTTGTGTGGCATTCGAAGATCACTGTATTGGACACTTTTTCAGACTTCAAGGACAAAACCATTTATATAAAGGTAATCAGAGAAAGCATGCTAACATGGTCCTGATTTTACATAAGGTGATAAGAAGTAAAGAAAAGCAGATCATGAAAAAATTACAGATGACAATGTAAAGGTCTATGAAAAGAGATGCTCTCTCGTGGACTTCCCAAGCTGATGTTATATTGGGTGATGCCGTTTTGCCTCTCTGAAATTTGGGAAGAATTACTGTCCTGTTGTCAATACATTCAACACTGAATAAGAAGGTCTAGGTGCATCCACTGCCTTCTTCCCTTATAAACAGTGATACCTGGAAATTCAAGGAAGTCATCAACGGCAGTTGATATCAGGCTGCAAATGGTATGTTAGGAGTGTTTTCAGAGGAAGAAAAAAGGCAGCACCCTTGGCTTTCTGTAAAAATTCAAGTGTGACTCATTCATTGATTTCAAAACATGTATTTGAAACCAGCTTCTACTCTTGTCTGCTTTTGTTCTTTTTCACTAGGCAATTCTATTTTGTGGTGCTGTGCACAGATTTTCTCTTCTTGCCAAAAAGTGTGGGGCCTTCATGCTAAGTTACATAACTTAACCCTTTAGGGCCTCGTGCTATCACATTCAGTACGAGGGGTGATGAAATATTCTCATTATTTTTTCAATATTAGTTTGGTAAAATAATTCCAGTTTTAGAAATGTTTCTCAAAATTCATTTCTCATTCTCTACCTAGACTAAAATATTGTGAATTCATACAATATGCAAAAGTTACACAAAATTGTGCACCCTAATTAACAGCACTACTTTTGAGCAACCTATTCCTGTGACCTGTGTTAATGGATTTTATTCTTCGGATATGGCTGGGTTTTTTTAATATTTCATAGGATACTTTGAAAAATTCTTGCTCAAAACCACATCAGAACCAGAAAAGATACTCAAGGCATGCACCTGTTTGGAACGATTTTTTTTTTATTGCTGAAGCTTCTACAACTCTAGCAAGATGTTGGAAAGAGGTTCACAAGGTCATGGAGAACTACTATCCAGCCCATTTTAAAAGTTAGGACAGTCAGTTTGTATTATTTTCAGGTCAGGACCTTTTCCTGTTGCACACACTTCCAGTGCCGCCGTCTATTTATCCAATTCGAGAACTCCCAATAAAACAACTGTCAGAGAAAACTCAGAACATATAATCCAAATTACATAGGTTGTCTGCAGAATTCCACACCTTTCCCCGCCCCCCCCCCCAACACTGACTTGGCTACCTGGTGAACTATTACTTTTGTGGGGAGAAAAAGCAAAAAGGAAGCATTCTTACCAATGCTGACACTATACTGCCTTTCATTTTCCCGATTAACTGCATTCTATTGGGCAACCAGACACCTTTAGAGAAAATGCAGACTGTCCATATTCCTATAGAATTACTATTTCGCTAATTTTCAACAACATTTTCATTAAGGATGAATTGTGGTTTCAGGATATAATTTTCTGCTAAAACTAAGGACTCAGATGAAAATGACCCTGGAGAGCTAGATGTTTGTCCTCCTAGGCCGAGGGAGACTCAGACTGAAGAATGTGCTATTCCTGAAGTTGACAGCCCACACCTTAAGGCAGTTCACTAACCATTGCTTTTTCTCGAACGCAAATCCTGTCATTCTGCTCCTCACCCATGAAAATCCAAAATGGCCTGGTTTGTTCTCACATGGAATAATAACGAAATATTAAAAACTTCTGAGTTTTTTATGAAATCGAACTCCTGTGCTTCCAACAGGCTTACGTTGTGCATTTAAGTATTTCATGCTTGTTTGTTTAAAGATTTCAAACAAAATTCTATCTGCACTACCCACTTGATCCCAGTTGTGTTTAAAGACAACAGTATAACTTTTAGATTTTATGATTTAGGCACTAAATTGTTTACTATCTCTTGCCATTGCTCTTCTTGAGGCTGCTCTTTGTATTCTAGCAGAGGTTCCTCTTCACGTGGCTCTTTTTTATGTGCAACGAGATGATACAAAAGAACCGAAAGATTCTCAGGGCAACCTTCTGTCTGTCTCAGTCTTCAGACTATCTTTCGATAGTCTTTTCGATAGGCTTTTATCTTAAGGACTGTTGACGGGATGATCTTTCCCTGCTGGATGGTGCACACGGTTCTCTTCATTACTTTATTATCATTTCTAAAGGTGTGTCTTCACAGGAAAATAAAGGGCGTGCTAGTGACATATGTTTGCATGCCCATACTAACTTGATTCAGATAGACCAGGTAAGAATAAGCAGTGAGGATGAAGCACTGGTTAACCAAAACATGAATTATCCACAGGCCTGGATTCTACGGGGAATGCTTTGGTTGCTAGCAAGTGCTTAAGTCCAAAGTGCTGTATTCTACCTACTCACATCATGTTAACATGGGCATGTTAGCAGTTTCATTTTTCAGGCATATGCTGAGATAATTGCCTTCTGCAACAGTTACTTGACCTACCTATTGCCTTTTCTGTACCAAATTCCAACATGAGTTTTCTAGACTAAGTTCTGTGTCATTGAAAGAAACAAAATGATACACTAAATTAAACAGTACTGGCTAACCTGAACAGCTGATATGATTTAAGTATAAAGAAAGCAAAGAAGAAGTAAATACTTGATATATGGCATCTTAAATTCCTTACTAGAGCAGAGCTTCTCCATTCATTGTTCAGCTTTTATAGTCAATAGCTATTGACTACAAATGTAAAAGGAAAAAAAAAGACAAAGCCTTCCAAACACCTGTATATATTCCTACTAAATTCATTACAGGTTTCAGAAGATATTTATTCTATTCAAATCCACTGGTCTCTAAGCCTACTTATGTTTAATGCCACCAGATGGTTTTTTTTTAAGGGTATGTGACAAAAGTCAAAATGGAAGCTTTCTTGCTTGTTTCTTTCCCAGATACAGATAATTCCCTGTACTTCATATGGGAAGCACATCACCTGCATCAAGGAGCAACATAATGACAAATCTGCATTCCATCCTCACAGCCATCCAGTACTACTCATTATCATCTCAGCACATAATTATGCGGCAGGAGAGTAAAACTCAGATGAACACTTTTGACACCTCAACCAATCCTTCATTCTGTTTATAGAGTGGGCTTTTACATTATGTATATGTTAAAATCTTAAGTCTAAGCTAAGACTAAAGTACTATTTGTGACAGTCGGGAAAAAGGATAAAATCGAAAGTTCATCATAATTTTCAACCTAATACACAACAAGAAGCAGCACAAAATGAAATATACATTTTTTTCAATCAACGAACCAGAAAGCTTTTTGGAGAAACTCAACAATGAGCAACTGAAATCTATCACTTAAGAACATGAAAGGGCGAATAGCCTCACTTCAAAACAGAAGAAAAGCAGCTTCTAGAGTTTAGTAGGATCTGCTTGCTGCCTGAAAGTAAGATACCTACCCTGATGCTTCAAGAATTGTCTGCATTTGTTTGCACAGAGCAAATCCTCTGAGTTAGTAAACCATTGCAATACAACTGGTATGTCAACAGTAGGTGAGGCAATGCCTCTCTCCATCAAAATATATTGTAGCTTTCTAAATTAGCTTCAGATGTGTTTTCTTCTGTCACCTAACTTTGAACTTACAGGTTTCTTCTTATAATACTTTTTTCACTATGCAAGATAGAATTCGTAGTAATGTCTTCAGATGTCTGAATCAGCCCCCAAAAGCTTTATCTAAAAACCCAGTAGACTGTATCTCTTCTTAATTTGTGGGACCAACAGTGGATGGTAACCTTTCTTAGAAAGGCCTGTTCATCTGGCATTAAATCCTTCACAAGCCCTCTACTGACAGACGAGCTAGGATTTATATTCCATTAAAATCTGCTTTATATGTAATACTTTGTTTAAGTCAAACAGAAAATAATTACTGGAAATCAACAGCAATACCAGTTACTACGTTCAGGATTAATTTGGTCCTGGACATTCAAATGAGAATTATTACTTTGTTCAGAAAGACTTTGTATTTGCTTAGTCTTAGCTACTGCTAGATACTCATTTATTTTAATAGCAAGGCCAGATTTTGGTGGTTCCCCTACTACATGCACAATAGCTCAAAGTTGCTTTCATTGTAATTGCTGTCCAACTAATTGATGACACTGGATTAAAAACTACAGAGGAACTGTAATTGGTTTGGACCATGCCATAAATTCTCTCTCTCATTTTTTTGGTGAAGTGTGAGAATCCAAAATAAACCCAGGCATCCTGGATGATCCGTAAAGTTCTCCTCAGCAAGACTGATCTTTGATCTACTTTTTATGGAGATCATGAAGATTTCTTACTCTGATGACTAGTGGGATATTTTTTTTTTTTTTTTCTGGATACAATGAATATGATTTCTGTTCCCATACTGCACAGGTAAAATCCTTTAAATTCTCCCTCCAGAGACCAATATGGTTATGGAAAAGAATACTGCCTGCTACCATAATGGCATGGGAGAGAAACTAAAACAGGTGGATGCCCCACAGCAGTGCTCATAGCAAAGCAACTAAGAATAGTAATAGTGGAGCAGCACATCTGCTGTTGACTTTGCTGTAACATAACCTTTCTAACGCTATCTTCAAATCTACACTCGTGCCCAGTTACCCTGTAACTTAGTTTGCATCCTTCTCTTTTTTTTTTTTCTTTGCTTCATGAGATAGGCTTCTTCCTGAAGTATAATTGTGGTATCAGCCTAAAGGGCTGAAACTGCCTCTCGAACTGCAGTAGGCAGTATGTCTATCTGATTGATCATCACAAAGCAGAGTGGCAGCGGGAGGCAAAGTCATCGGCACTGAATGTTCTAAGAAGGCCTTTTTTGTACTGAGATTAAGCTATCATGAAATATTTACGCTCACTTCTGCATGCGCTTTATTGTCTGTTGGATATGTGCTTAGAAAGAGTTTGCTTAACCAATATAATACTGCCATCAGTGTTATGATGCAGAAGCTAGTGAGTTTATGCCAACGGTTAATTTTTGTTCTTAAATAAAGCTTTTTACACTTATGCCTTGTCATTATCTTTGTGTGCATTATTTCTATACAACCGTATCATATATATTTACATGATCTGGCTGTACTTACTGCATGCAGTTCTATGAGAATTTCATTTGATGCAATATAATTCACTTTGAAACCCTCAGTACATAAAATAAAGTAGTAATAATGGTATTATGTGGGACTTTTCCAATTGATTCATCTTTTCAATGAAATGTAAAAGAAGTCCTCTACTACAAATTACTATAAATGGATGAAAATGTCCTAAAATACAGATACATGAAGAGCTTCCTCAAACTGTGTCCTTTCTCAAGCTGAGAGCACAACCTGCTTAATTTGCCACTGCAAACACTGGCCACTGCAGAAAGTGCAGAATGGTTTTGCAATAATTATTTTGTACTTTAACATGAATTAGATGTAAGGGTCAAGGAAATTAACACTAGAATACCATTTAATCTAGGGCATTAATCATTGTTAACTCATCTAATTTTACAATTAAACTGAATATTCAATCTGTCAACCCTTCAGAGTATCCAATCTTTTTGTTCAATCTTAGCATTTTTTTGTTTTTACTTAGAGAAAAGTTTATTATCAGGAAGCATGTCACTGAACTGTTAATGTAATCAATTCCTTTTAATTTTCAAACCATTCTGGTGCTTTACTTTACAAAGTACAAAACTAGATATGATTAGATAATTATTATAGTTTGGTTAGACTGTACGCAATTCGTGGTGCTACCAGGAACATGAAACAATGTTACTCTGCAAAACATTATCTTAGGGTCTAAAAACAAGCTAGAGACATGGCAAATAAAGAAGACTGAAGAACGATAAGGCACAAAGCCTTTATCTCTGTATTGCTGGTTCCATTTCGGCTGATATTAACAGCAGCTGAATAATTATCACAAGGATACGCAGCGGCTGACTGCAAGTGAATGAATGTGCGGTCTCACAAAATTTCCAGCTACAGAAGTTCCTGTGCTAAGGCTGCTGCTGTGTATGACACCAACCTGAATGGCCAGAGCACAGAAGTACGGCATAGCCAGGACCCTAGTACACCTCGCTATACCTAACAGGGTTCTGTTCCTGATCAGCAATGAGATGAGACAGCCAGGTAATGCAAAGTCTGTTCACCGATGCCCTCCAGGAGATAAAGAAATCCACTCCCTTGAGCTAAAACTTCACAAAATGTAAACTACCCAGAGAAAAGACTTCTGCTAAACTGGCAGCACCTCCCAGCATGCAGCCTGGCATACCAGGCTGAGGCTAATGACACCATGGTTTGCAGAGGACTAACTGATGAAGAAAAAATAGAGATTTTTCACATTGGTATGATAAACACTATAATGCGTATACTTTTCCACAAAACCAGCATACAACCTTTGCACTACTGGAAAGCAACCAAAATTAATGAGTCGTAGAAATGCCTGTTAAAGTTGGTCTTGTAAGCAGGTAAGCATAATTTCAAGAAGTGTGTAACCACATTTTATTTTGAAGGACAGTTTCTGAACATGGAAGTGTACAACAGACTAGGGTACCTGACCTCCCAGCAGAGCAAGTCTCCCTAGTGTTTGAAAAATAAAAGGACTATCTGTAAACATCAAAGGTTGAAATCAATCGTATGAAAATACAGAGAGTAAGTAAGAATTGTTTCTACCTTGCCCCAGGAGGTTATAGAAGGATGCAAAGTATAAAATACTGTATTTTTAAATAAGTAAATTGTATAACTTGTTCAGGCTAGGGGAGACTGCCAGTAAATACAAGCCTTTTGTGTTGATTCTTTTCACCAGGAACGCCGTTAATATCTTTTGAGGGAAGTTCCCAGTCTTCCTTCTACCATTTGTGTATTTTTTGAGTGATATCAAGGCTGACAGATGAGTATTTATTGTTGGCAAATCCAACAAACTTCAGCAAAACAATAAACTTCAACAAAAAGCTCACATTAATTCTGCGCTTGGGTTATGTTTAGCAATTATTAATAGCCTATTATGTTTAAGAAATGCTGTTTCTAGTTCAAGAAATGTTAAATACAGGAAAAGATCCAGCAGCTGAGACTGTCAGCTGGCTCACTACTGGAAATTACTATTCTGAAGAGTTCAGACATCATTAAAGGTGAGAATAATACAACACAGTCATGTTCCTTTCCCTTTCTTTTTCTCCTGTCCTCTGTATTAAATCAGAAATCAGAGAAGGATATGACCTCACAGGCAACCTACTTTCCTCTTCTGCCAATGCAGACTCATTCTGTATGATACTATCCATTTCTGAGAGCTTTTCAAAGCCTGTCTTTAAAATATTCTGATGGTTTTTCCTTTGTTAATTTTGATATATGATTTTACAGTCTAACAGCTCCCTGTTAGTAAGGTTTTCCTGATAGTCAGCCTGAAGCTCTCTCTCATAATTCATTCCCTTAACTGTAAATTTCTTTATTCAGATTCAGTTCTATTTATGCCACACCAGACTGCACCATTCTTCTGTTATTATAATGTTATGTTTTGAGCTAAAGTCTAATTTTTTCTTTCAATTATTTCTCTTACTGAAAGGCAAAATCTTATACTGAAGTGAATACCTACTGTACAAATTATTTTTGCCCCAAAATATGTTTGCAAATTTCTGAGGTTTATCTTATTTTATTTTCTGTGTGTTTTCAAAAGCCTTCATAAAAAAGAAACACTGTCTTTTTGTTTTCCTTGATACTTATACTGCCTACTTATTCATTACTACCCCTGAAGTTTATTAAGGATGCTTGCTTTCTCTTCCAGACTAGTGAAGATATTAAGACACAACTCTACACTATGCAAAAAATACTGTAATAGGACAATCTGTCCTCTTCATACTTTTAATACCTTGAGTTTACTTGGCTTATTCTTCCTCTCCCTGTAACCCATTCCTATCAAAACTATTTAAATAAGTTTTGTAGAATTACATTTATCTTCCTAATATATGTTATTTGTAAGTCTGGGACTACTACTTAGTCTTAGTTCAACTCTTCTCTTGAGGGTATGCTATGTCTCAGCATTTTTCCATTTTACTATAACATCAAATTAGACTTTAATGTTAAGTATTGCAGTTATGGCCTGACATTTACACAGTCACCTTTTCCCTCCCTTTATAAATTTTCTATTGAGTTGTTAAATGTAATTCACAGTTACACTTGGAAATTCATGCCTATAAATGAAACCTTTTTTTTTTATTTAAGGCAAAGCCAACCTTATTTTAAATCATTGCGAAAAGTAAAAAAAAAATTAAAAGCGTCATTTTTCTGTCACTGTAACTGCACATATAGCTTGCCAACTCTTTAAGGAATGATCAAAATGAATCAAATGTCCAGAATTCCAGATGATGAAGGCAAACTTCTTCCTCAAAACCACAGTCAATTCACAGTTACTCATGGTTCATCCAAGTTGCACGCTCTGTATTGACCGAGACTGACTATAGCAGCCATAACTGGTTTGGATGCAATGCTGTGCAAACACGTGGACAAGGCCACATCCAAAGTCGCACCTGGCCCAATAAGGCCCCCTGGAACGGGGGTGCACAATACACGACCAGCTGAATGGATCTAAGCCAGCTTAATGGAAAAAGGACTACCTGGGCTGACTCTTCATTATCTCCATGCCTTAATTTTTAACGTGCTCCACCACACCTGTGTTACCAGTATCCAAAACCCCATTATTGCAATAGGGGAAAGTTCACTGATACTGAATTGGTGATAAAATTAAGTAAATAAACCATTCAATGCTAATAATTTTCCCCTTCCCCCCTTCTTTGTGTCCTATTATCCCATGTCTTCTTACAGGAAAACCACAGGTAGAATATGTACTCGATTCAGTACGTACTCCATCACTGCAACTGGGAGTCTTTGTCAAGTTCTCTAATATGTAGCTGAGTGGACTTTATCTGCACTGGGAATGCCACTGTCACAAATACAACAGTGGGGTGTCATTTACTTGTTGCCAATTGAGTAAGTTCTAAGAGATAAACAGTACTTCTTTTCAGCCCCGTTCCTCTAATCCTAAATTTAACGAAAAAAAGTCCTAATATAATGAAATAAAAATAGAAGGAATTAAATTAAATAATGCTTTGCAAACACTTACAGTCCATAAATCTGTGGAGCAATTTCCAGACGGTTCAGATGCATGTACAGCTCAATATCATGTTTCTTCAGCAGATGATCCTGAATTTGGTTTACCTTCGCTACAATAGCAATAGATGGGCCTAAGTCCTGTGGCCTTGCAAATGGCATAGGTGTAATCATCATATCCTTCTCCTGCAGACACAGAAAACGGGGGAAAAAAAAGAACATCCCATGAAGCTTTACTGTCTAAAGGGATTGTCTACAAGAGATTTGTTTTGTTGTAATCATTGGCTTCCAAATAAACATAAAAATATTAATAACTCATTTCTTTTTCAGGAAAAGAGGAATCTCAAGTATCCCCTTCTGTGGAAGGTATTGTGGGATTCCCCTTCCCAGGCGTGCCAAGGTTCATTGCCTCATTCTGCACATCAATTTTTACGTGCGTGCTTTACTTTTCATGCTCTGACAAAGTGTTGACAGCTTTATTTTAGCTTTAATATCAGCAGACTGAGTCAGTCCAGAGCAAAGCAGATGAATGGTAACTTAGTAGAGAATATATGCCCTCAGAGGACAATAAATTGCATACCAAATAGGAAATAACTTATTTTCAAACAATCCTTTCTAAACAGGCTTCCCTTGCTCAGAAAATCTGGTGGCTGTACTTCAAAATCTACACAATTTTGATAAAGCATCAGAAAACTGTTAAAATAAAAAAGAAATAGAACAGTGAGATGAACCTGATGGTTAGAAGGTAGTTGGTTGGACCTAAAGGTTGTGCAAAACTATGTCACGATCTAGAACATGACACACACCAAGTGAAAACAGAGGAAGAAAACTACTGGAGTATTAGCATCCCTGAACCTGATACTGCTTTAAATTTGTTCTTCTTGCAAAAGAGTGAAGTACTATTGAAAAAGAGACAGAATGCTAGAAAGAAATGCAGCAAGTAATGAACCCCACTGAATAGGAAACATGTAAAAAGGAGGATGAGAAATAAAAAAGAACAAGTCAAACCTATCGAGAGAAAGATTGGGGAAAGGGAAATGGAGAATTAAGCTGCTAGGAACAATGTTAAAGTTATAAAAGAGGGAAAATTGGAACAGTAAGAAGACAAGATTTTGCAATGACTTTGCTGCAATCTGTCATCATGGCTCTCTGACCTGAAAGCTTCACTTTAAAAAATAGTTATTGTTTTTCTACCCTTTTGCTCGGTATATTGATAGAGAAGCATTATCAAGGTCAAAGGGTTAATACTTTCAGAAGACTTCATTACAGCTTAAACTGTTGAAAGACAAATTCACTTGGTTCAATACAGTGAAAAGCACATTATTTTTAACATTCAATAACAAAGAAAGTTTTTTTTGTTGTATAAACTATCCCCAAGGTTGTTTCCTATGATTATAGTCCCTCTTCAACTCCATTCTCTCTGTATCAGCATTTTAAGAGGAAGGAAGAGAAGTACCCATATTTCAGAGTCATTTACAACATGGTTTAACATTCAGCGAACATCTAATAATTTCTACAAAAAAGGCTATTTTTTATGTTGACCTCCTTTGCTTGAAATATTTTTTCTTAATTATTCAGTTTCTGTACTGCAGAAAATATTGTATGATGCTGAGAACTGATTTCAGGTAGAATGTTTCTATTTAAGGATCTGATAGATTATAAATTGTATCTTAAAATCTGCTTAATTGTTGCTTTGCTATGGCAATTGCAGCAAAGGGACTGATCTGTCTATTACAGTGCGGTGATTTTGCCATGCTATTGTGGTACCCAGACATACTCATTTACGATACCCTAACAAATCTCTTGACAAAAGCTCCCTCAGACTGTCAAATAAAGCTCACTGAAATGGCATCCTTTCATTCAAAATCTTTTCTGTTCTACCAAACAGAAATTTTAAATAAAACATCTAGCATATTACGGGCTAATAAGAAATGTTGCTACTTACTTAAATACTGAAGTTCTTCACAGCTGCAGGTACGTTGAGAAAGGATATTTCTCCTACCTCCTTTTTAAATTATTCTATTAACTTCTTTATTACCAAATCGGGCAGCCTTCTTTTCACCCTGATTTTTGTTTCTCCATTGTATGGCTATTTCTTATTGTTGTTTCAGACCCATTTCATTATTTTCTTGGTCATGCGCTAGAATGCAAAATACTGAAAAAGGGTATCCACTAATCTCCTTCTAATCTATATAGAAAAACACTCTTAAAGTATGATATGATAACATTGCCTTAACGTTAAATGCCAGTCTATAGTAATTTTTTGTATAAACATATCAATTCATTTTTGAAACTAATCATAAAAGTCTGTAACTGTACGTATTCATAGACTGTGCATGTTCCATCAGTTGGCACACATCTGGGGTATGAACTTTATTGTGGTTTATTCAAGTTGAGTTTAACTTCAGCTTGACTACTGCATCCACTCATAACCCTGATGACTCAAAAGATCTGTATTTTTACGCTTTTCTCGCTTGTAGGCATAGATTCTTGTATAGCAATCTCAACATTAGAATCTTTCTACTTAGTTGAACTTGTAGTATGAGAAGACTAGCTAGTTACCCAGATTAGCCTTTACATGATTAGTTGTCTGTGGGTTTAAAGCCATCTTTACAAAATTAGAATATAGACTCTTATAAACACTGGCTCAAGTGTCAAAAGATTCTGAATATCAAAACTAATGCAAGCTTCCTCTTACGGAGGAGTGCCAAAACTGGAGTTACTTGTCACTTGCAGCATTTGTGCACCTTGGCATAATGCAGCACTGACACATTGCTGACTGTCAGACTGACTATCAACATGGCTAAGTGCATCAAATAATATATGCTGGCTTGCCATTTTTAAAAGCATGAGATAAGTAAGTGGTATCCATCAAAATGCAGTTCATCAGCATCTCAGAAATTAACCCCATTGACAGAAATCTTCAAAGCATGACAGAATCTGTGGGGACGGCAGTTGCAATCAGTAATCAATGCCTTGACTGTCCATGCCTCCTGATTTGGTGTACTCCACCAAGCAGCTTAGCGGATGACTAGAGTGCATAGGACATGCCTGTTGTCTCCTCTCATGCAATTTAGTTGAGAAAACGACAATACGTTTAGTCAGTTGAAATTGCTCCAAAACATCACATCAGCTGGTGTGAAAGGAACAGCCCAAACAGAAAGATGCTCAAATAAACTAATACAACCAAGCCGCCAAAATGTTTAACTAGAAATGACTCACAATGCCTGTGCCTAAAGCACAGAAGCCAAGCGGACAGCATGATACTGTGCCCCTGACCATACTCACTATATATTAAGCTGCCTGATGAGACAAAACATCCATTTTCTTTCTGTGAGCTTCAAGTCTTGGAAAACATTTGAGTGCACGGGTTTAGTCATCTACTGCTAACACGAAATATAACTGATCAATCCCAAAGGGATGCGGTTCACAATAAAAAGACAAAAAGAGGGACAGCTCAGGGATGTGCTATGCTGTTCACAGGACAGCATCAGGTTCACCTCTAAGAACAGTTTAAATATGGATATCAGCGAAATGCAGCTGAAAAATTCAGATCAAGTATTAGGAACAGAGTCACCAAATCCTGCCACAAAACATTACCTACCACAACACGAACTGGAATGGCTGGCGGTCGATACTAATACAATTTATATATTCATGCATTTAGGAAACAAATGCTGCAGCAGTAAAGAGAGGCTAGGACATAGCACAAGTATAAACTGTGGACAGATTTCTCTCATTAACCACTAGGGAATGGAGTAGCTGGAGAATCTCCTCTAATGGCAATTGGGAGTAATGGAACCAACTGTTAGAGGCTATAAAATGTAACATGTCTCTCAGAGCACATGCTTTCATTGCTTGCTTTGTGAAGATTCAGACTTTATTACGTAGCTAACCCTCAAAGTCATGACTGTAAAAGGCATACGTACAAGAAAGGATTATTAAAGATTATGCATGTTTGCAAAGAACAAGAACAAACAACTAGATACTAATCCATGCGCTTTGCATTGTTAATTTTTTATGCCATGAAAGGACTGGAAAGGGCAACGTTAACTTTCACCTTCTACCCAAGCACTGCAAATCTGTAAGCAGACCTAGTTATTTCCCAGAATAAAATTCAACCTCAGACTTTACCACCTCTGTTACAGAAATTGGAACAAATACATTTGAATACACTGAATTCTGAAAAGCTACACTCAGAGAAACATGTCTCACAGCTTTGTTGTTGGAATAAAAGTGACTATGTAATAAGTTCATAAAATTTGTATCTCATACGCTTTATCCTTAGTTACTGAGAATTATGTAAAAACCCAAATCCAAATAGTAATTTATAACTGTAAATAGCTTAGGCCAAGATGCTCCATGCCTAATAAAATATACACACAGATACATTTAAACATTTAAAGAAAACAGAAGCTTTTATGTGAGTCTTGGGTGAACATCTTTCCTCAACAGACAGGCAAAACCACCTCTCAAACTAGTACTCCCTAATTACAGTTTGCAAATACAGGTTTTGGTGCACACATGTGGACATCCAAACCCAACCAAATTCTTATTAATTTTTTGTTAACTCTAGATACTCACGCCATGGTCTATGTGAAAAATGCTGAAGTGAATCAAGCTGGAACTAAGTTTGGAGGACAACTCTTTTAGGATATATTACACTGGAAGTCTTGGCAATACCTGTAATATGGCTATGTTTTGCTAGAGCCTTCTACATACACTCCATCCCACAAATAATTTTTCAGAATTAGAAAGAGAGAAATGTAAACAGGGAAAGAGACAGGAAAAAAGTATTCAAAGGAAATCTTGAGCAATTGACTGAGGGAATTGTCCCTCATGCCACGCATGAAAAACAGTTACAGGCAAGGACTAGATGGTCCCTAGAAGGTCACTGCAAAGAAGTGTTATGTAAAACTAAACTCAGAACACAGAAAAAGCTTTTCTATGAAAAGAAGCAACACACTAAATACAGTGGTGTCTGTATAGCTACAGAGGAGATACGAGGGCACGGACATTCCCTCTGTTTGAATACCCTGAGGTCAAGAAGAAAAAAAGTAAGGAAATGCAGTGATGAAGTCAGGGAAAGATGCACCCTGACCTTTGATGGACAGTCTATGATTAAAGTTTTGGTTTCACAGCAAATTGTTTATATTGTAAACAGTTGAAAACAATTCAAGCCTCAATACGTTAAACACTGCCTATATACATGTATTTAACATGATATTTGCACAGGTTTTGGGCATGTAGATGTGCTTATGACAGGCATTCTTCTGAATGCTACACAAGAACATCACTCATACATAGGAGAATCTGTGTTTGCACATTTGGCTTTTGATTACCAAGTGATCTTTCAACAGATAGGAACTCTCAACTGGAAGACTTTCCACAAGTGCTTATGACCAAATTCTGAAGAACCTCTAAAGAATATAAACTTGGTTGAATGTGCTTTAACCAAGTTGTTTAAGAGAAGATGCCTTATTAGCTTCAAATTACTTCAATCATATTAAAAATCAAATTAGCTTAAAAATACAATAAATACATTTTAAAGCAATATTTACCTTCTGACTGTCATGTTCAAAAGTTGAAAACCAATGTTCTGCAGTTTTCATAAGACGTGTGAACATTGCACTGAAGGGGAAAAACCCAGAAACTTGGCATTAATAGTGTATTACAAATAAAAGCAAATTAAATGTAAAGGAAGTTGTTAAAACTTACTAGGCATCATGTTCCAGATATTCAGGATTCAAAAGAACTTTCATTTCCTCGCTGAAAAAGGCAACAGTGAACAATCCAAATGTGAATGTTTATTTTTGGTCAGCGTTCTGCATGTACTATTATGTATTTATAAGCCAACTTTCATATAAAGTGCAAATGAGAAAACTAGCCTTTTTAATTAAAAAGAGCAACTCCATTGAACAAATGAAGTCTTTCCTTTTTATAAAGATCAAAAACAAATTAGCTGCCTTGTCTGCACTACAATGAAGTAACCATCTAATTATTCCAAATAACAAATTACTGAATGTCACAATGTATTATTTGAATATGCTTGATCTAGAATAATTGATTGCTGCACAATCTATCACTGTTTGTCCCAAACAAAAAAAATATGGTTACTGGTCAAATATGCAGTATCAAAACATTAATTTATTTTGGTTTAATAGCCTGTATTTTTATTGTACTTTAACAACAATTAATCAGTGACAGCACCTCTTTTCCATCTACTTTGGTGCTTAGCTCTACTTTTTCAGTGGGGATGGAACAGAATGCTGTGCATAACACATGGTTATTTTAAGTTAGCACTGAAGAGCATCTTCTAGGTAATTTCAGGATATCTAAGGACAGACATTGAATAAAAACACACACTTGTAAATAATCTCCATCCTT
>NW_008796217.1:1554623-1564893 GCF_000699145.1 Aptenodytes forsteri
TAAAAAAAAAAAAAAGCTTTACGTATAGGGCAAGGAAAAAAGCATCTGAATTTGGTTGACAGACAATCATGTGTGATGTAATATTTTATACATATGTGTATGATTACATGCACACACACACACAGTTCGAGTGAAATGGAGAATCAATAGCTGAACTTAATGTTACTACGAAGTCAAAGGATAGTCAGATATTGCAGCTACAGCATTGCAGGTGATGAAAGAAATATAAATCACAACAATTTGTCTACACGGAATTTTTTCTCTTTTAAGATATGAGGAAAGAGAGTTGGTAACATGTCCGTTCTATGACTGTAGTTCTCTAATCTGCCTCCTCTCTGCAATGACAAAAACTAAACCATTTCTGGCAATAAGACTAGGGTGAAACAGTAGGTAGGTATGTAAGCTTTTTGATTAAGGTTTTCCTTAGGTTTCTTGTCTCCCCTTTTTTTGCCAGCTAATACCTGTGAAGGGGGCAATGTCTACACATTTAATCCCCCTTTCAGAAGCTGTAGTAGAGAAGATGAAATAAGGACACTCCCATCAAAGCACGAGGATGCAACAATTTCTGATATCAATTTATCAATTATAAAGAATTAAGGAACACATATTTATAAGTTCTAGTCCAGCCAACTTACTTATTTTTTTAAGAAAGTGGATTTTTAATACTATACAAATAAAACACAATGCTTGCCTTGGTTGTGCAGCTTCACTGGCATGTGAAAAAGCTTGGTGGTCACAATGCAGGATAAAGACAATGGGAGCTAAAAGTTCATGCATACCCTAAACGTAGAAAGAAGCAAAAGTATAGTAAGATTTTCCAGTCATATAATAGTTCCTAACGCATAGCATCAGGCAGCCAGCAATATTAGGTGCAGACTAACTAAAAGCATGAACATTTACATTCTTAACAGAACGGTTTCATAATCAATGGCTTTTATCTTAAATTCTGATTAAATCGAAGTGTTTATTCTTCTATAATATACAGAAGCAAGTTATTCTCCCTTTTTCTGACATAACAGACAACAAATTGGCAATGGTAGGCAACCCTGCACCTGGCAGTTTACTCCAAGATCTATGTTCATAAATATGAATTTTATTTATGATAATTACAATCATGATCCACAGTACAAAGATCTGCAATAGGGAGAAATTACAAAATTTAAAATTATTTTTTATTTAATAATGTTCCAAAACCATAGATAAAAGCATAACAGTAACCTTCAGAGGAGACAAGGGCAGCTATTTGGGAAATTAGAACATGAAGCTTCCATTCCTACAGACATGAGAAATAAAATGAGTTTTTTTCTTTTTTTTTTTTTAATTGTTATGTCAAATTAAAAATAAACTCATTATAACACAATGCATAGGAGACCTGGTACTGTTCATATGTACACATTACATATGCAATCTATATTAAGATACAGAAAAAATACAGAAACATGCAGGAATCAGGACAGAAAAAACTGTTGGATAGTCGAGGACTTGGGCCAGCATTAGAAGCATGGCTGGGCCACCCAGGCCAACCATTGGCGCTTTTACGCGGCGCTCACCAGGAACAAAAAAGGAGTCTTGATTTGCCTTGATTCACCTGGGGCTTGTCAATTTGTTATCAGGAGCAGAAGCAACCGCTTCAGGAAACAGGCAATCCAGTTGGCAAGCAGCAATGCACTGGCAGGTAAAACTACAGCCTGCAGAATGAAACCTCATCTTCAGCAGACATTCATCCCCTTCCCTCAGCTTAGATCAGAGAAAAGGAGGATTTGGGGTATCATAACTGGGGAATTTGGTTATGTCAGGGGCGTTGGGCTCCTAGTGGTAGACTAGGACGGCAGGTAGGAACTACGCAAGCTACAGGTAGGGCTGGGGGTCAGCCATACAAAAGAAATGTGGGGAGCCCTTCGGTGATGGAGAGGATGTGGGACGATGGGTTGAGACCTGTCTGTCTGCCTCTGGACACAGGGATCACTCCAAGGGGAAGGAACTCCTGACCTCAGCCCAAAAACACCAACTACAGCCAGGGCTTGGTGCCAGGCGCCCAGGCTACCCCTACTGTGTCTCGCTCTGGGTGGAGTCCTTGCCCGGCTGTAGGAGGAAGAGTGTGCTGCCAGCAGTGCTCCAGTTCAAAGGTGCAACTACTTCACCAAGTGGAGCCTCAGTCCCAGCTCCAGGTGAGTGCGCTGGGCAGACAGGGGTGCCAGGAAGACCATCTTGTCTATCCGGTTGGCAGAAAGAGCACTGGGGTTGGCCTGTCAAGCTCAAAGGCGTTTTAGGCTGCTGTCAGGAGTCAGATGATGGGTCCCCACACAGGAGCTGTTCTACTTTTATGCTTGCAGTTGCAAGCTAGGAAGTCTCTCCACTTACTTTTCCAGCCCTTTCAGTGATGGACAGACATGAGCAATGAAAGAGTTACACACTTGTGCAGCTACCCTGCTGCTTTGCTTGTATATCAGTTGATATTCCATGTAGCATTTGAGGAGTACTCAGTATCAGCTTCATATGTACCAAACAGATCCAGTAACTACTAAAAACCTTTCATTTTTATTGGAAATAATGGGGATTTTCCTGAAGTGGGACAAACTGAGCAGAGAGGTAGATGTGGAAACCCTCTCTAGATCATTATCTATTCTGAGTGTGCTCGGATGCATTTTAGTGAATCTTATCTGTTCGTAAGAGGAAATTCCAACACCTAGCAGCGTTGAAGAAAAAGCAGTGTGTTATCAACTGAAATCCTAGGAGATTTAATTTTAATTTCTTCAGGACTGAGATGGCTGTTATAGCCTCAACTGTAGGGTTGCAGCAATAGCAGTCAGTTGACTGGGCAAAGCTGAAGCCAGCAAAACTACTGAAGTTTGGACGTTTTCTTTCTCTTCCTATTTCTGAACCTTTAGGGTCTACTTCAAAAGATGAAGGCTAAATAGAAATTCAGTTAGGGGGGAAAAAAAAAAAGATTAAACCCAATGTAGCCACTTGATTTCAGGAGCTGATGTAAAATTCCCAAACACAACACTATGGGTTAGATTACAAATTGACAACTTTAGATTTCTGAAAGTCTTATGGTCATACCAAGAGGGAAAGGAATAGGAGAGACAGGGAGATAGGTCCAGGGTTAGACAATACATGTAAGTGGCAAAAATATTTAAATAAACTGGAGATAACCTGGGTTGTACTTTCATACATACTCACAGCCCTCGGTTAATTAACAGCTCCACATCTAATCTTTTATTCACCCTGCTATACTAAAATGAAATAAGAGAAATGGAAATGCCAAAAACTTGACTACCTAATAAAACTACCACCTAAGCTGTAAACATATAAGCTGAAGAAAGAGGACATAAAATAAGAATTAGTTAAAAAAGATAAAAGCACATCATACATTCTTCCAACATAATAATAGATCAACTTTATAATAAAGTAGAATCATAATGTGGCTGCCCACATACAACAAAAACAAAACAAACAGATGATGAAATATCAGGATTTCAAAAAGATACCTCTGATCTTTCAGTTACAAGAGTACTTCAAATGTTTAGAGATTTTTAGCTTGGCAAGAAAAGCCACCAGTGTAATATGCATAGACATATTTTTTCAATGCTGCAGTTTACTAAAACTCTTTAGTGTTAATAAATAAGTTGACAGAGCTCAGATAATTTTATGACACTTCCCAGCTACAACAAAATATTGATTTCATAATACAGTCTATGGTTTAGAAAGAAAACCAGATATATAGCATTTCTATAATGAAAAGTGAATCAATGCATTTCAAAATTATATTGACTTCTCTAAGGGCAATCAAATCATGAGTGAACAATAGTTAGCCTAGTGATTTAGCTTAATTGTCACTATTTCATTTCTGAGTAACTAGGACCAGAATTTTGGCACCAGTCTTACAGAAGAACGTTAAGAGTAATTTTTACATATTCTTAAGTACAATATACTATTCTCTTTAGATTTTATATTTACAGCTGCTATTTAAAAATTCAACAATCCCAGTGAGGATTCTGTCTTTAAAATCTGTAATACAGCTTCACAACATGCTACTCCATTTGACTAGGGGCAGAAATATCTTTTTCCTCATCAAATAAAATGTTACTTCACACTGGTCAAAAAACCACAAACCCTACTACAAAGACAACTTTCATGCATATACGCATATTAAACAAACATTATTGATTGCTTCTTGTAAGACTATATGCTGATGCTATGTAATAGTTTCAATAAAATGTTGTAAACTTCAGATACACTTTATTTACATTTATAAGTATGCAAATTGTCAAGGAACTGTAACTTTGTCCAGATATTTTGAAAGAGAAACATCGGGTCCTGTACAGATGCTGACAGACAGAAGTATAAGTTTTCATTTATTGGCCAAGTGTTAGAATTCTGATAGCAAATGTAGCTCTTGTATGTGGTCATACAAGTGAGACACAGGAATTCTCATGGAGAACAACAGGACCAGTCCCATGATGGATACTGAATATGAAGACAAACTCCTTAATTTAGGCTTTGTATTCAAGTCACTGTGGAGAGAGCAGCTTGGAGGTGATCTGTTATTGATGAATTAATGGTAACCTTCATTATTTTCAAGAACATATGCTAAGCTTTGATGTAGTGGAAATTATTATGGGAAGTGGGGCTTGAGTCAATGGTAAAAACAGAACCAATAAAAATAGTAGGACAGGAAGATTGACTGCAACATAGGTATTTGCTAAAAGAGGGAAAAAAACATATCCTGTCGCCACCACAAACTCTATTTCCTATTAGCTAATTCAGAGAAGGGTACTGATGGACATGAAAGAAATGTTATCTAAAAAGAGAGGGACACGGGGACAAAAAAGCAGGATTGTTACTAATAAGCTAACAGGAGCATTAATTTAAAAACAAACAAACAAACAAAACCACCCTTTTAAAGTGAGGTAAGAAAAATGAAAAGCTCCTAATAAAAGTGACACATGTCCACAACAAGAGAGGAAAACCACAATCATTTGCTATTTTGTGGACTTGGCACAGCACCATGAGACTTGGGTGATACACTGAACACACTTCAGAGAGATTAAATCAAGAGTTTTTCATTATCCAAATTTATTTCATTTTCTGCACTTCACCTCTCCCTCTTAGTCCTGTGGCAACCCCTTCCTGAAATTACTGCACTACTGATGCACACCAGTTGAAAACAGAGGTAAAGAAGTTTTCTTTGTCAACAGCCTGTAGGCTCGCAAAATTGAACCTGTTCTTTTATCTGCCTATGTTCATTTAGCCCACCAAGCAGTCTTTATTAAAGCTGAGGCATCAGGCAGTCAAAGTTCATTAATACCATTTATATAATCTCTGCAGTTTCAATTAACTCAGCAAGACATTCTACTACATGATAACAGTCTCATTAATTCAATAAAATCCCATAACTATTAACAATATGGTCTATGTTAAACGGGGTGTCACCTAGTAGAAAATAATAGCTTTAACAGCTTCTGAAGAAACTCAGGGCTTTTTTTTTTTTTTTTTTTTAAATTCCCTCTGGCTAAATATTCTCCTTATGTAGAAAGGTATTATTTCTTGGTAAGGAATCAAGAGGATTTTAAATATGAGCAGAGGCTAATTAAGTCCTTTTAAGTCATATCAAAGAGTAAAATAATACTTCTTGTTCAATAAATGATAGACTACATTTGCTGGAATGCGTTCTTCCATTTTCCCATCATCAGTACTCTGTGCTATATTCACTAGAAATGGGAGGCTGAATACTGCTGAAGTGTTTTCTTTAGCAGTGCCCTTCAAAATACAGCTCACAAATCTCATTTTTTCTTTTTATCATGCAAGACTATTCCTTACTTATAGTCTGTCAAACATGAGAAATAACCAGGTGATGAAGATTTAATATGTTTGGTAACTACATATTTGATTTTTGATATAATCTGTAAGACAGTTCTTCAGAAGTAACTGTTCCTTCAACTCATGTGTTGGTCTTTTCATGAAACACCACTAATTTCCTGGCTTGAGGACAGGGTGGTCACAGACTATGCCTGAAAGCATACAGCGTCTATTAAAAATCTTCACATTTACTGAACCTCTGTATTTTTGTAATGAATTTTTTTTTGTCTATGTGAAGTTTGCTGCTCTACCGTTTATCCTTTGTCCATGCACACGATATCCCTCAGTCTGTCAGTCCCTACTCACCCTACAGTTAATAGCCTGGAGAAACAAATACAAATATACTTACGTAGATAACTCTGCATATTGGTCTTGCTACATTAATTTAGTACCAAGCTTATACTCACTTCAAAACCTTCAGAACAAATGTTAAATTAATTTAGCCCGCATCCCATATGGATGCATAGTTAGTGAAGCTTTAAGGCTTTCTTTACCATTTTATCAAAAATGGTTTGAGCA
This sequence comes from Aptenodytes forsteri, assembly GCF_000699145.1. Taxonomy (NCBI): domain Eukaryota; kingdom Metazoa; phylum Chordata; class Aves; order Sphenisciformes; family Spheniscidae; genus Aptenodytes; species Aptenodytes forsteri. Next base: position 1,561,005 of record NW_008796217.1, read on the forward strand.
GGCTCTCCATCAGGTAACACTGTAAAAGTGGTATTTGTAGCACCCTTATCCTTCAGTCAAGAGGCATTTGTCAGCTGCGTTGTATTTGGATGCTACAGGGTTAGATAAAGGATCTATTCGCTAACGTACCGCATGGCTTTAGCACTTTGAGGAAGAACTTAAAATATTACATAAAACTTAAAATAGTAACTTTGCCTAAATTTCAGAAGTCACTATTTATGTTTTTTGTTTATTCAGTACCATTTTTAATCCTGCTGCATACTTTCTTTCTTTACGTAAGCACAGAAAACCTTTCTTTTTCTTTTTCTTTCTTAACCAACACTGAAGAAAAAGATGGTGTTTATTAAGAAATTTGAAGTTAGACAACTTAGCAACCTTAAAGAAAACAATTTGAGGGACTGTCTTATGAGGAAAAAGCATATGTTATTCAGTGAGCTTACTCTTCTTACTATCCAGCTGACAAGCAGCTCTTTGATTGCTTTAGCATTATGATATAACTTCGGATACAACAGAACTACATTATTGTCAAACCGTATAGAAGATGTTGAGTCAATGAATGCCACCTGTACAGTATTTTCATTACCTGTTTATAAAGCAACTGCTCATTTTCTCTGGCATAGCAGAACAGAACATCTGTAAGAATTTTTCTCACGTTCTCTTGCTGGAAATACTGCATTTCAGGAAAGCTGAAAATGAAGAAATACAGTGAAAGTAAACAATATAGCGCACAGAATCTCAGTTGCTGGTCTTCTAGAAACCCTTTTAGGTAAGACAGCACCTCCCTTGTCTGCTTTCCCACCGCTCTGTGAATTGTGGGTGCTGCTAGAGTAAGAATACTTCTAAAGACTTGTTATATTTGGTTTGCAACCGAAATTCTGAACCATATTCTTTAATATACATCAGTCTGCTACATAGATACGATGATATCACCAGTTATATTTAAATAAGTAATCCCTTTTAACATTATGAAAACTAGAGACCTGCAAGAATGAAATACAATGGCAGATTGTTTTAATCGTCAACTTCTTACACATAGACAATCTACTGAAAATGAATGACTCGGAGAATCTAATCCAAATAAAACGATGTACCATATGAGTATGTTCCCAACTGCCTAAAGGATCAAGTTCCTTTCCTCCTCAATGTCATGAAAACAAGTTGAACTGAAGCAGAATGAAAGGAGATGGAACGAGAGGCAATAACTGAAGCGAAGATCTACCCTACTCTGGCAGGGCAAATATCTTTTTAAGTGAAATAGAATGAAGTGGAACTAGTGTGAGAATAAGGGAAAAAAACTTCTGGGAAAATCCTGTTATCTGCGTATAATCCAGGAAAATGCAAGTATTTACAATCTGTAACTATTCTGAAGCAGCTCTCACCTGTGCATCCTGCTCCTTGACTGTTGGAAGTAGGAAATAAAGTGGTTATGCAGGATGCACTTTAATGAATAAGTGCACAAACAAAAGTGTTTTCATGCTTACCGAAGTAACTAGATGGCAAAAAATTTCATAAAGCAACCACCCCAATCCACATCCAGCTGTGTGGAGCAACAACAAATAAAATAAAAAAAAAATCTGGAAAGGTGTAATACCAAAAAGAAAGGAAAAGGTAAAGTTGGACAAAGAAAAACAGAGGAATGCTTAAAAAGACAACAAGAGTAGGCCTCAGGCTTGATTGCTGAAATAAAGGCTATAGTATTGTCAGTTTTAAAATGAAATCACATGGATTGCAGATAAGTTTTCTTCAAGCAAATTTTATTTTTCCTGCTTCCCAAGTCTGAGCTACAATGCTAAACTTTAGACCAGTTATATTAAGGCTGTTGTAAAGCCTGTCATGGAGAAACAATATAGGGAATTATAATAAACTACTTCAGATAAAATTATTAGTGTTAATAATTACTGTGGTCATCTCACAGAGGTGATGACAGGTAAGCACAGAAACATAACTAATTAAGGCTAGAAAGGTGCTTTGAAATCCTTGGATGAAGGACCTGAATCAAGAGACAAGGCAGACAAGACACCGTGGCTTAAACGCAGCAATGCTGAAGTCCTGAGAAAGGCACTGGGATGAGGGGTGTAACATTTTCCTGGCACCTGGTGGGGGTAATGGTAGACCATCATTTGGAAACTTGTATGCACTTGTACTAATCATATTACTGTAAAGGAAGGACACAGCTGAGACCAAAAGTGCATTACAGCAGATGGCAATCGACATAATTTAGGGGTTTGAAGAGATTATTTCTGAAGGACTGTTATTCAGGCCTGCCCTATGAAGTTTAGGAAGAGAAGGCTAACAAAGAAAACTCAAAAATACACAGAGATATCTGTGAGGATCTAGTAATACCAGAGATTGTGACAGAAAGGATAATAACAAACTCAGGAATAAGCTGGCTGAAGTATTAATTATAGTAAATGTAAATACAAGAGATCATGAGGGAACTATCAGTTCAGGATGGATTTTTATGGAGAATGTCATTTTATGATTAAAGCACTGTTTCAGAAATACAGTATCCTCAAATCAGGCAAGGTAAGAATACTTTTCACGAACACTAGAATATTACATTTAATTACATTTCTGAGAAAGACTGTATAAGGACATGGGAATTTTGCTAGACTGTTTTACCACAACTGCTACAGTTAAACAACGGCACATTCAAGTCCCTGCTTTCTGAAAGTGGAGACCAGCGTGAGTTAGTTATCGTTTTTTAAAACCTTCCTTTAGTCCATTTAGGGGCTCCTACACCAGAGGCAGCCAGACTTCGACACAGAAGAAACTTAGGGCGGCAACCAAATAAAAGGATGCACAAATACTTTATGAAACAAATTTGGTGGCAGACAGAAATGAGGCTCTTAACCACAGCCATGGAGTGACCATCTTTTCTTTCATGAACAGATTCCAGCCCCTGCCATTCCTCAACCCTGTTACTCAGCTGGAATGGGGAAAGCTACTAAACCAGAAAAAATGGAAGATGCTCTTGCAGCTGCAAAGGTTTGGTAAAGAATAATAATAACCGCCCCCCCCCATTGCTCACTTATTTCTTGAAAAGGCATAAATTGATGTATAAAGGTAGCTCTCCCTTCCAGCAGTCCCTCCTCTTACATAGAAACTAGATTTTGTCTCCCGTGGTCACAGTGGATTGCTGTTTCTTCCCATCACTTCTATATGCTTAGGAAGGATGTAGCTGCCTAATGGCTTCTCCACTGCCTTTTTTATGGGTGGGGTTGCTTTTTGTTTTTTGGGAGATGGAGAGTTTGAAACAGCAGCACCCACCACTGCTCATCTTCCCACAGCTTCCATTGTCCTAAACTGTGACTGTTATTCCTGAAGCAGAAACTAGGTAGACCAACATATAAAAATACTACTACAAAAGAAAAGAAATCCACTTGATTAGTCTACTGGGAATGCCCCCTAAGCATTTTGTTTTCTTAAATACTGGAGAGAGAAAGAGGGTAATCAAATCTAGCCATTTACAATCCTAGATGTACAAGGTGATGCCAGCAAGTAGACTGGTATTTTGATTTGACTGGTAGCTAGATGCTCTTGCATCTGCCAATCTGCTGATTTCCATTTCTGCAGAATATTTTTAAAAATTCTTCTTTATCACTTACAGATCTGGATGAGGGGATCAGGTGCACCCTCAGTAAGTTTGCAGACGACACCAAGTTGGGCAGGAGTGTTGATCTGCTCGAGGGTAGGAAGGCTCTGCAGAGGGACCTGGACAGGCTGGATCGATGGGCCCAGGCCAACTGTATGAGGTTCAACAAGGCCAAGTGCCAGGTCCTGCACTTTGGCCACAACAACCCCATGCAGCGCTACAGGCTTGGGGAAGAGTGGCTGGAAAGCTGCCCAGCAGAGAAGGACCTGGGGGTGTTGGTCGACAGTCGGCTGA
>NW_008796217.1:1565434-1577453 GCF_000699145.1 Aptenodytes forsteri
AGAGGTCTCTTCCAACCTTAATGATTCTATTCTATTCTATACCTTCTTAATCATCACAAAATAAATCAGCATTGTTCCTTGGTACATCTTTTGAATGACAGTAGTTAATCATTCCATTCTTAGGTCTGTTATGAGTTACTGTGGTGCTAGTTCATACACACCTTCCTTTCTTAGTAGAATAATAGAATGCAGTATTATAGACATATCTTGGTTGGTACTGCTACCTACATCTAAAATAAGGCTTTTACTTGCATTATAGTAAACCTCCCTTACCCTCCTTCCCACCCTCAGTTTTAGAAGCTTCTCACTCGAGATAGAAAGAGATGGTGTGTGATTCCAGCTCAAAAGTACATGTTTCTAGACAGCTGAAGGAAAATCCATTCTGAACCTCTCAACTACCGTAAAAAATAAGTCACGTGATTAATCAGAAATGTTGATCACTAATGAGTTAGGACTAAACAAAATCCTTCCCTACTTCCCTTGTAAATATTGGAAGTTCCTATTGTGCAACAGGCAAAAAATTATATTTTGACATTATGGCTTGGATTACTCTCACCTGACTTTAGGTGACTACAGTTTAGTTAGGTACGGGTGAGCTAGAAGCCTTTTATAATTGCTGAAGAAAAACATACTTCTCTACAGTGTGATTCATCAGACCTATACTAGACATTTACTTTAGGAAGAGACGATTTGTGTCCTAGAATTCTTCAGGTACATAGACTCTAAAAGATGATTAGCCCAGTTGTGAGCATCTATGTTTTACAAATCTAATTATTAGGTGAGATAAGGATTCACAAAATGCATATGAACACACACACACACGAACAAACTTTATCACAGTTCCCTTTAGGTAACAGAATTCTGAAACTTAAAACAATTTAAACCAATACCGATTTTAAAAGCGTATTTCTACCAACTTTTCCCATCTATTATTACTACACTTCAGAGAATTCTAACAAAAACATAGAGTAAATTTTTTACTGCTTTGATAGATGGGACTCTGGTTTGCTACTTTGTGTGCAATTAGCATCACTCTACAGCATTATTTACTTGATGCTGTTGGGTGATGGAGTACTGAACTCGATGACAAAGAATATAAAAATATTTGTTAAGTAAGAAACAGAAGCTAGAAGGTAATGATCATGGTAACTGAATATAATAATTATTTTAACCTTTAATAAAAAGCATTGTAAGTTAATGACAAATCTTTAAATTCCAACTCCAGGAATTTATTTCAAGAATGGAAATGAAAAGGACAACATTAAAGAGAGGGTACTTACATTCCAAAGCCAAGGAATGTGGAACTTACTGCTTCTTACACTAACCATAGTTTACAAACAGATACATATGTATACACAAAATGCACACTATGTTTTATGATTAGGCAAACAAGTGTATATAAATGCAAGTAGTTTATCAAATAAATTCATGTTACTTCGATAAATTTTGCTCCTTCATTGTTTGACTTATGTTGATATTGATGACAGATAATGTATGCTGCTATTGTTTCAGGTAGACATTATTTTGTATAAATACATAAATGGAAATTTCTTTAGTCACTATTACTGATATTAGTGACTATTACTCACTCTGCTATTTGCCAGAGTGAGAGCCTGGACTTTGTGTATATATATATATATGTTTTTTTAAATAAGTCTTACATCCAACATAACCTCCATACAACTTTTCATTCTCCAATTATAGTTTAGATATGTATATATTTTAATCTTAGAACATCCTGAACTGTTTCCTTTAACAAACAAAAAATACCATCTGTGAGAATGCACATGAAAGCATACTCAGATTTTAATTATACATCTCATGGCAAAATGCATTCAAGAATGGGTCTAGGGACAGACATATAAAATATTCCAAAACCAGAGAGCAATGATTTCTTGTGCATGACTTTGTTTCTGTAAATGAAAATGTGTGAGCTTGGGATTTGTAAAATCTATGACTATCACCACTTTTTTCAAGTTATAAGGAAAAATATTTGCAATACAGTAAAATTTCACATGGTAGCAAACCAGTAATTGAATTTAATTAGATTTACACATCAGTCAATGCTTCCACTCTGAAAAGAAATGTTTTCAGGAACTGAGTGTTCTAACTCAAGCAAATTCCTAAACAGGAATGACCTAAGGGCCAAGAAGATGAAAACATAATCACAGTAATATTAGGACAAATTTTAAAAGGCATATGTGACAAATAACACTAGAAAACTGACAAATAAAAATAGAAATGCTTAACTTCTCTAGATGAGTGACATTTCCCTTACTAATTACAAACTGATTTTTTTACGATTGATTGAATAAGTGTTAAGAATTAAAGAAAGTCATCTGTTCAATCTTCTATTATGATCATAATTTAGTTAAAAGACCTTCCAGTTTCTCTTACCTTCTCTTTGCTTCACATGGAAAACTCTACTTTAAATTTCACATAGTAATACATTTCCTAATATCTTAATTTAGAAGAGCTTTTCTCCAATGACACCAATAAATCTCCAGGGTTTAATGTTTAACTCTATTTTCTCATATTTTACTCCAAGAAAGCTGTATTTTTATACATTTAATGTATGTTTCTACACATTCATGTTCAACAATCCTGACATTTACACTAACCGAAGTCAAGAAAACAATATATAATGTATACCACATAAAAAAAAGCAGAATCTATTTGTATATATAGAAATTTCTTTAGAGATCTACATACGTTCTTGTCACATCTTGTTCAATCATTGCTCGAAGCTCTTTATCCTGGAAAAATTTATTCCAAAGACTCTGAAATAAGGAAAAATAACTGCATGAAACAGAGATGTCTACTAATACTTAAGGCTTATGTACTACACCAGCAAAGTACTGTACAAATATTAACTAATTAATCCTCAACATTCCTGGTAGATAGGCATATCAATATTTTATGGGTGAAAAAGAATGTTGGTGACCAGCCTAACGTATCTGAGACAGTCAGTTTAGATCAGAGATTAAAACATTCAAGTTCCTGGATCCTTGTTCTAGGCTCACTCCATTCACTCACTGGATGGCTGCAGGTCTGAGAGTTACTTGTAAGGGATCTATAAAGAATATTTAGGAAGGCAGAGTAAATTCAAACTTACCGGAACCAGCAGCTCAACTGAAAAAAAAATCAGTAATTCACTCAGGGAAAAAGGTCTATATCACCGTACTGTGCTACATTTCTCCTGTGAATGTATGGACTCTAACTGGAAGCTGCTATAATTTCCACACTAAGAAGTTGTTTGGAAGTAAGCTAGTTCATCTTAGTGGAGGCAAAATCGAATAAGGAATGTATGATGATCAAATACCTGTTATGAAAATGACATCATTGTAATGGTACATACACATAGTACAGATCAAGACTGGCCATTCTAAAAAATTTCTGATAGGGAAAACTGGGGTATTTAAAGCTCACTGTCAACATAAAAAAAATATTAAATAAAAGAGTTTGAACTAGGTTTAGCTTCTTCTATATCTGTGCTTATGACCATTTCCATTCTTTTTCTTTGGTTTCCATGCCTTGTTTACCTGAAAGAAGTCAGCAAATGTTGTTTGTATGCTCCAGAAAAAGTATTGTAAAGCCTATTTTTATTGTAAAGGGATGGTAGCTTGGCCATATTGATCAAAATACAGCAGGAACAAAATCTATAGCAGTCTTTTCATGCAGGTTAGTTTTCAGATAGCAGCAGCACCAGTGAATGAAATATCATACAAAGAGAGTGGCTACAATGCTTCCAGAATTTCTTGCTACCCTGTAAACAATTTATTGCCATGGTGGCTTACGCTCCACAGAAAGAAAAGAGAAAGTAAATTAATGTTATCTAGCAGAAGGAAGGTAAAATAACAAAAAAGCAAATGTTAATCAGCTTCTACATTTGTGTTACAAACTACGGAAAAACCCCCAAACTTTAAAAGTATTTATATCCTTGACAATGTCTTAAGTAAAACTAGTATCTTTTTAACTCGCAGCTCTTTTCATGCAGCTCGATCACACATTGAAACTCCCCTGCCCCTGCTCCCACCCCAGTCCGTCAGAGCAAAGGATGAAGGAAACAGAATCCTCATTGCGAAAAGGAAGCAAAACCCAGGACACCGAAAGGGTAAAACATTAAGTCACTGCAGAGGCTCAGAGGCCCTTCGGTCTGCATTCCCACGCCTGGTTTGGCCCATGGCTTTGTTTTATAGATTAATCCCCTGCCACATACTCTGACATGTTAACCTTTGTGTACTATCTCCTAAAGACATCATAGGCAGAAAGAAGGTTGTGCCACTGTGTAAAATCACAAACTGCAGCAGAAACACTTTAAATCTTTTACATTTGACACAACTTTCTGTCCAGCTGGATGCAAGAATTGTTTGATGGCATACACAGTCATGCTGGCTGCAGAGCCACCAATGTGCCTATGATCAATACTTCCACGTTTCCACAAGCGAACCCATCTCTCCTTCTACGTTAAATATGAAGCAGAGTACCACACTAAATAAAAAAAAAATATGGGCTTCCATTTTTCTAAACAAAATGGCAACACAAGCAGTACCACCAAAGATATCTGTGACGGTCTTTCCAGGTGTAAATCTCTCAAATGCAGCCAAACAAATTATTTTCATGGTATTAAGTTATTTTGAAAACATGATAAAAAAGAATTTTCAGAAATGGTAACATAATTAACGGAGAAGCTTAAAGATATGTGCTATAAAATCCCTAAGAGTTTTTCAGGTATAATAAAATGCAGCGTAAAAAAAAAAAATGCCTAAAATTAAGCTCCCAAATCTACACGTAAACCCTCATCAAAGTGCATGACTTCGAAAATACCAAGCTACTAGGAGGTCCCACTAATTTCAGTGAGAGCTGGATGCTCTGCACTTAACGACAGTCAGGCCAAATACTTTTACCACATTTTCAGTATTTCTTTAAAACCTGGACCTGTCATTTTGCAGCTGGCTGCTTTCTGATTAGAAAAGAAACTTTTGTTTCTTTTAACTGTATAAAGAAAAAGAACTAAAAAACTTGGAAGAAATGTGTATCTTGCAGCCTGGTGCTTTAGACAGTAACTCAGCACGTGTACAACTCAGACATACAACAATTCTATTTTTGCTGGAGAAAAACTTCCAAGGCTGAACAGTCTTCCAGAGGAGGGTTCTTCAGTACTTGCTGTTAACAGCATTCCCTTCATATTGACTATTTAAACACTCCTTCAATTAGAGCAATTTTGCTTATAAAATGAAAACACACAGCAATAAAAAAGCGTTTCAGTCAAAGAAAGGATATGCTGTGAAACTGGACTTATAGTCCAGCACTGATTTTTTGTTCATCACAGCCTTCCCTGTGATAAGCCCTGAAAAATCAGAATATTAACCTGGAAATGAACATTTCTGGTTGTTCAGCAGAGTCTGTGAACCACTGTTAACACAAATCAGTTCGGAAATTTAGGAGGGAGATTTTAGCACCTGCCATTTTTCCTTCTTCAGCAAGAACTCACTGATGTCTGTATGATGATGATGAGAATTTTACTAGCACATATGTTGATAGAACCAAGGGTCAACTTACCCCCTCGTCCTGAGAGAGAGGGTTGTTGATTATCAGATCTTGCTGTCCTGCTTTCCGAGGGTTTGTAATGTGCTGGGTAAAAACAGAAAAAAAATCAAATCCTCTTCTGTTATATTGTAAGTATTAATACCTATGTCAACGCATGAGAGTAGAAAACCTATTTTGTACCAACTTACAATTTCTTTGATCTTATTGTAAGAAGTTCTTAAGTCTGAAGTGGTTTTAATCCACTGACTTCTGTCTTGGGGTAGAACCTCCAGAAATAACTATCAACAAAACAAAATAAATCCATTAAGTTTAATCAATTTAACATAGCTTTTCATATAAATCCTACCAGACGGCATACACCATCTCAGAAAGGAGGAGCAAGTACTCTACACAGAAGGAGAAGAAAGCGAAGACCTGTAAAATACTCCTGGCTTTAGTACTTTCCAGTCAATAAATAAGAAGCTAGAAACAATAACAGTTCTACGGTAGGAAATAAAGCATTAAAAAAACCTGAGGCCACAAACTCAAGCTCTGTAAACTGTCACAGCTTCAGTGAAGTTGATTGAGACTTTGAAGGCAGAAACAAAATGCAAAGAAGACATGAAAATAAATATATAAAACTAGAAGCTATTTACAAAACACTGATGAGCTAATGCAACACACTAAAAACCAAACATGAATGCAGAGCAGAAACTAAGCACCCAGAGATAGACTCTACCTAAGGAATGTGGAAAGGGAAAATCTTAGTCTATAGAAAAGTAACATGTTCTAGAATTCTGCAAGACAGTTAAAAGAGTCCATTTTGCAAAAAGTCCTTGAGAATGCCTACATCTCAGTTCTTTCACATTTCTGTTTAAAAAGGGTTAGAAAGAAACCTCTATTGGAAAATACTATTTAATTGCATATAAAATAAGGAAAAAACCAGAGTATTTTCTTGCTTTTTAAATATTTTTATTTACACATTATAAAGTGTTATGAAACAGTAAATACTGACAAACAAAAAACATTCCCAAATTATTAAAAATACTTAAATATTTCAGAACCTGACAAAAAAATTGCTAATATTTTTAAAATAGGCAGTCTTAAACAGAGCCCTAACCCGTATCGGGACATGCAAATAAACCCAGATTTATTTCTAAAATAAAACCACTCCTTTATTTAAATAGTGGACAGTGAGGGACTTGATGCTTTTGTTAGTTCAGGGTTTTGAGTTACAGCCTCCTAATTTAGAGGCTCAAGAAGAAGCAGACTGGTAAAACAATGCTTGTGGCATATATTCATCTGGCCTCCTGAAGAAAGTATTTTCATGAACTTTAAATTTGTTCAATGCTACATACATTTCAAATTTCAAACTTCAATTTTCAAATTTCTTTCATTCATATACAAAGAGTATTTTCATTTTCTTTTTATAGGTCTTTGTGCCAAGGTAAAGCTTGAGAAATTCCAAGTGAGGTAATTTCAATTATCAGTGTTAACATACAGCATCTCTACTAGGGAAAATGTTCTCTACTATCAAAGTTAGTGCAGAACAGAAGACCTGATGCCGGTGCAACAAAATTCTTTTGGACTTCATACAGCATCTCACTATTTCTTTGCTTGCTTTCTTCTTCCTTCCCCTGCAACTTTTAAAAAATACAGTAAGAGACCTCTGAGGACCTGTTGTTTTTTACGATTGGAAGACCTGGCTTCCCTCTCTATCCAGTCATTACAAGATGGATTGGTCCTCATTTTCTCAATTCACTGGGAAAAGCTGCTAGCAGAAGCATCGGACTGATTTTAAAGAAGTCCCAAGTTCCACAAAACATAAATGGTGAGACAAACTTCCTTTTTATTTCCAGTGCGCAGCTTCACTGCACAGAGACTGAGAAGAGAGATGGCTGTGTGGCACTCAATTCTAAACACATCACCCAGCACAAAGAGATTCTTTCCCAGGAATCTTTTGCTATCACCTGCAATTCAGCTTTAAGGCAACTCAATATGATTAGCAAATGTCCTATGAATTATAAAAATGAGTAGGAAAACATTGGGATGAAGTCTCTTGGAAAATTCATGATTCTTTGCATCAATAATCTTCCAGCGCATCAGGTAATGTGTTGATATGTTGCAACCACAAACTGTAAATAAATATTTTCTCTTCTTACCTTCCAGCAAACACTACGGAACCTGCTGCTTCTCAGCTGCCCATTAATCCCCTTCAGCCGTATAGTTGCCAAGTAATTGTTGTTTACAAATAGTTCTTCCCATTCTTTACTGCATGCAAAAGCAAAAGGAATGAACATTTAAACAACAACAACAAAAAGTCTTAGCTGATGTAAGGACTATATGACACTACACAATTTTGGATAAGCAGAGGAAAGGAACTTTTTTTAATGTATATATTTAGTTGTGTACCATTTCTAAACGCATGGCTGTCTTTTTGGACACAGTTCTTCTTTGGATTTAATGAATATGTAGATCGCTATAATTATGCCAGCTACTGAAATTCATAATGTCTATGGAGGCTATTCCATTTCCTCTAAAATGTTGGTACTGCAGTTCAGTGAATAAACAAGAAAAATGAATATTAATATAAGCACATTCCTGTTTCAGCTGTAGACAAAGAAGTACCTATTCCAAAAATATGCAACAGAAAAGTATACTGTTGACTGTATTAGCTCCTCACATGACATATTTGCTTAAATGAACCTTCTTTTCTTCTTAATGTCAAGCTGGGCAGTTAAGCATAATAGAAGATGACTTTCTTTAACATTTAGAGCTATTTACTATTGAAATCACTCCTACTTCTTTCTACATGATCAGTTTTAAAATTTTAACAGGTGCTAGCAAATTTAAAAAAACATCAAAAAATTAAAAAGCCTCACTGTATAAACTGTTAAAGGCAAGCTTGAGTACCTTGCAGTACCTATGGCTGACTAGATAAACAACCTAAATATGCCTCCCAGGCATGCAGGCACCAGGGGCCTAACACCTGTGCCTCATTAATATACAAGTAAATCTGCTCTACTGGGAAACAATTGGAAATTAATTGTCCCAAACCATCTACTGAGTTGAATAAAAGAATTAAATCTATATTTCCTGCACCTTCTACTGAAACGAATCCCAAGAACAGGATACGGCATTTGATGGTCTTAGTAGCCCAAGACTTGCTCACAGACTTTCTGCAACCACTCTAAAATCCAAAGGGTAATTTCAATGTAAAGAGCTGGGTTATGTGCAAGGAAATGTGTTTCAGATTTATTTTCAATGCACGTCCTTAAGGTGAACATCTCCCTCTCCCACTGTCACATGGGAGACTATTACTTCTCCCTGGGAGATCAAATGAAACCAGAAAGAGGGAAACTACTATTGTGACTCCAGGGCAAGATCTCACCAGATTTCCTTCGCTAAGGAGGGTCACAGAGTGGGTTGTACTAAACACTAACAAACTCTGGTTTTGCAAACTGCCCTAAATATATGCAAGCTACAGTTAGATAGTTTTCAGCCTTTTAAGCTGTGTTGTGAGGGTGACTTTTTTTAAACCTTGTTTTAGATAAAACTTGTTCAGTTTCAGAACAGAATTATATGATACAGTCGCTGGGAATAGTTGGGGAACAGACTTGGCAAGCCAGGAAATTATGGTCCTGTTCCTCTGAGACAGGAGTGAACTTACAATCCACGCTGAGACCAGAAGCGTTGTGTTTGTGAATGCATCACCTTTCAGCTAGGATGGTTTTCTAAAAAAACACGTGTTTACTTCTGGACCTTGATTATTAACTACTTTGAAAAGTGAAGGTAGTCCAGGTAAGGACAAAGACGACTAAAGTAGTGTTAGGTTGCAGGGGTTAGGGCTGCTTTCAGCTTCTGCCAACTGCCAATATTCCCAAGTGAGCAAAATAGCAGCAAGTAACTCCAGCGGTGTGGGGCAGCTTCCTTCCTTCCTGCCACATCCCCCATTCTCCAAGTCAGAAAGACTGTCTGGTCATTTCACTGGCTCCCTACCTCCGATACATCCTCGCCTTCTGCAGTGAGCTGCCTACGATTGTTTACCACAGTTCTGTCTCCTTTAAATACAACGTATGGTATATAGCAGACACAGCTTGAGAAAAATCTGGCCCTTTCTTTCACAGTCATTTATACTTCAGTAACTACCGTATATTATGCCTATCTAAATAACCCTCCTGTTTCTATCATGAATAATATTCTTCGTTTGCCATTGTAAATTTTGTAGCATCATTGGCCATTATAACTACTGCCAAGCTGCCTCCCTAAGGTAGCGATGCTTCAAGAGTGACACATTCCCCTGCGCACACAACAGGTCAGACTCTGAAGCTATTCACATTGTTCTGCAAGTGGATGACATTCCCACAACGTCTTTGAAAATGCCGGTATGTCAGCTGAGTTAGCAAAAGGTTTCAACCAGTGTAACTCTGAATAGAAAGAACAGAGAGGAAAGAAACTCTTCAGGTTATTTTTTTCACCAACTGCTGGGAGTGATTGCTACACAGTAAGAAAGTAATTTCAACACTACTTAAATTGTATTAGTGCGGATACTATGCTTTGTCTTTTTTTTTTTTTTTTTTTTTTTTTTTTTTTTTTTTTTTTTTTTTTTTTTTTTTTTTTTTTTTTTTTTTTTTTTTTTTTTTTTTTTTTTTTTTTTTTTTTTTTTTTTTTTTTTTTTTTTTTTTTTTTTTTTTTTTTTTTTTTTTTTTTTTTTTTTTTTTTTTTTTTTTTTTTTTTTTTTTTTTTTTTTTTTTTTTTTTTTTTTTTTTTTTTTTTTTTTTTTTTTTTTTTTTTTTTTTTTTTTTTTTTTTTTTTTTTTTTTTTTTTTTTTTTTTTTTTTTTTTTTTTTTTTTTTTTTTTTTTTTTTTTTTTTTTTTTTTTTTTTTTTTTTTTTTTTTTTTTTTTTTTTTTTTTTTTTTTTTTTTTTTTTTTTTTTTTTTTTTTTTTTTTTTTTTTTTTTTTTTTTTTTTTTTTTTTTTTTTTTTTTTTTTTTTTTTTTTTAATTTGTAATACAATTCCAAACATGTTTTGAACAAAATTACATTTAAAACAGCCAAAAGAAATTTGGCAAGATCATATCTTCTCCGCATCCCCCCTTGGCTGCTGGGATCACTAAAAAGAAAAGTTATGAGCAACTGAAAAAAAAGACTTGGAAGCTGGAATCTGCTTCAGTTTTAATAGAGCTGAAGGAGATCTAAAATCCTTTCTGAACAGCATTCACTAATTCATTTCTCAAATATTTTGAAGGAAGGCTACTAAATTAAGCCTTACAATTCTAGAGACTGTTTCAATAATGGTAACACCGTGTAGTATCAACAAGCTATCAATTCTAAAAGGATAATTTTTAAAATCATGTAGCCCTACTCTGTAAACTAATATCTATGAGCCTTGTTAACCCGGGCTTGCAGAAAACTCATCGGTCAAAGTGAAATGAGCAATGAAGATTGGAACTCAAGTCTACCACATTACATTTGCTTCACTGAAGTGAAAGACTTCAAGAGCCAACTGGAACCACTTAAACTATGAACAAGCACATGCAATTGTTTTTAATCAAACTAGAAAATTAAATGCATAATCATGTGTTAATACCACCTTTAGGTTGTACAATTAAAATAAAGGCAAATGCTAATGCTAATGTTTTCTGCTTATTTTGTACATATTTTTCATTTCATATTCTTATTTAAATATTCTGTCTAATACACTATCGTACATATTGTAAAGTTTTCATAATATAAGGCCTGAATGAGGAAAAAGTAATTGGATTAATGTTTCTTTAAGAAACTTAATTTCACATGCTGTATCTATGCAGCAACCGTCCAACGTAAAATATTTATTCGCTTGAGTTAGGGACAGTTGCATTACTTAGAAGTGGGAAAAGTGCTCAGTATGTACAAATGAAAAAGCAAGCAAATCAATGGAAAGGATGAAGGTTGCAGATTCGTTCTGCAAGGTTTGTTCTTAGTTCTCAACTGTTCCTTTCCATCTTTTGAAACATGCATTTACGTCATAACTACAAGAGTTTGAATCTGTCTGCAAAAGAATTTTATACTGGGGTCCGCTCTAATACACACACTTTCTTGCTTATAAGGAATGAGGTCATCACAGAAACATGGTGGGGTGACTCTCACAATTGGAGTGCTGCAATGGATGGCTATAGACTCTTCAGAAGCGACAGGCGAGGAAGGAGAGGCGGTGGGGTGGCCCTGTATGTTAGGGAGTGTTTCAATTGTCTAGAGCTCAACGATTGTGATGATGATACGGTTGAGTGTTTATGGGTAAGGATGAGGGGGAAGGCCAACGAGGCAGATATCCTGTTGGGAGTCTGTTATAGACCACCCAACCAGGATGAAGGGGCGGATGAAGCGTTCTATAAGTGGCTGGCAGAAGTCCCACAATCGCTAGCCCTTGTTCTCGTGGGGGACTTCAACCTCCCGGATGTCTGCTGGAAATACAACACGGCAGAGAGGAAGCAGTCTAGGAGGTTCCTGGA
>NW_008796217.1:1579745-1642585 GCF_000699145.1 Aptenodytes forsteri
TCGATGATCTTAGAGGTCTTTTCCAACCTCAATGATTCTATGATTCTATGATTCTAGGTTGATCTCCTAGCAAACCATATATAAGCATATTTATTCTCCTCTTTCCTTCCAACAGGACGTCTTTTGTGGCTCTGATGCTTGTTAAGACAATTACGAACATTAGATTTTATCTCCTAGCAAACCATATATAAGCATATTTATTCTCCTCTTTCCTTCCAACAGGACGTCTTTTGTGGCTCTGATGCTTGTTAAGACAATTACGAACATTAGATTTTCAGAGATAAAAGTCCAAAGACTTGGAAGAGAAGTGTCTCTCTCTGATGACACACTGTAAGGAAGAGAGCACAACAAGCAGGACTTTACATCAGAAAGTCTAAGTAGAATTTTACATGCACTTAAATACCATTTTTGAAAAGGTATTTAAACCCCTGAGGTCTAGCATCTTAGTAAAAGACACTGGAATGCCACTATGGCACAGCTCTAGAGGAACAAGCAGTTGTAAACTTGTTAAGAGAGTGACACCAATAATGTAACAAGACGCCTGGAAAATAATTCTGGAATTCAAATAGTAGTTCCCAGAGTTTTCCTGAGGCAACACTGAGCTGTGGTAGCGTTGGGGAGAGGTAACAAAGACTTTCTTCCACTGATAGCCAGTAGTGGAACATCAGCCTCTGTCTCTGCTGCTAAATTTCGATCTGCAGCATAATGGCAAAACGAATGCATCAGCATAGATACGCAGAAGAATGCAACTGTAGCCCACCTAAGCTCATCACAATAGATACTCCATTCAGAAGAGGAAGAAATACAATTGAGGAAGAGTGGTACAGCACAGACAGTGATCACCGCTAGTTAACTTCCGCATTTACCTATTTACAGGATAAAGCTGCTGAAGTACACAAATGCAGATCCTTCCAAAGCTTAAAGCTAGTGTAAGAAGCATTTTTGTACTATGATGTTCAGACAACATCAAACTCTGTGGAAGACACTAAAACCCATAGAAATGTAAAAATGTGAATAGCCACATCAAACTACAAACTCTGTCACTGAAAAAGGGCAAAGATTCAGTTCTGGGACTGCAGGGGCTCCGACCTACCAGGTAAATATTACTGTCCATAATTATTTCACTTTCAGTTGAAACTGCAGGCAACAAAGAAACCAGTATCTATCAGGTCATTAGACAGTGGGTATAGTTATTTTATCTCATGCATTTTTAAAATATTTTATGCCAAGTTTTGAAATCCCTTTTTTTGTGTCCGTGATGAAACAAGACCAATTCAATATTTACAACAACATTTAGATAACAAGGAATGTTTCTCAGTTCATGAAAGAATACTGCAATACTATTGAAAGGTGTGAACATTTGCATACATATTTGAGATTTCAATCTAAATCTTGAGCTTATTCTACCCTCTAGACCAATATTGAAGGATAAAACGGATAGTCTCATAGTGATCCAAAGAAAACTCTTGAGCAGTGCTGCTAGTATTGGCAAAATCATCTAAAACAAAATGGTGTGCGTGCTCCCAGAAAAGCCAATTTCACTTTTTCATACTGTTTTATGTTAATCTTCAGAACGTGCTTTTTAAAATATTGAGACCCAAAATCAGCTCCCCAGAGGCACCCAATGAAGCAACAGGCTACTGAACAGACCATCAGAAAGAAAACAAATTCTCGAATTATTGTGTCATATGTTTTGCAATATGAGGTCTTTATTGATAGGAACATCAATAAGTGAATGTAGTATCTACACTTAAATAGAGGCAACAGTTCTTTTCAAACATACTGTATAAATGCAAGAAACATGCATAGTTTGTATTATTTATTATGCCATAAAATGAACATTTGAGAAAAAAGTGAGGCAATGGCCAGGAATGTAATGAAAACAGAGTTTATTCTATAAAAACGGGGAAAAAACAATTGAAAGGTAGTATCAAGTAATAAGCAGTAAGTTTCTAAAACAAAACCATTTCTGAAACACATGGATTTTTATTTGCTACCCTGAAAATCCACTTGACAGCCTTAATGTGAAGGTTTATCAGTATGCTTGGAAAATATATGTATTTTCCTCTGTTTCTCGAACTCCTGCCTCAGGATACGAGGCAGAGTTAACAGCCATGTAAGTGTGAATATGCATGGCTGTGCTGCTGGGAGGCTCAACATTCATAGGCCAGGTATTTCTAAACAGTTCAGGTTTCATCCACTTTTGGCTGACATACAGTTAAAAAGGTTTGCGTGAAGAAAGGTAGAATCACTTTCTTAATGTAAGCATTCCAGCAAAAACTTCAGGTTATTACCTAGCTATGCTCTTTAAGCTACCGGCGTGTGTGTAGTACAGTCTAGGGAACTGAAATAAGGCTGCACTGGCAGCAGGACGCTTTGCCAGCACCTCTCGTAACAGCACTGGATCTGAGGCAGAACCCCAAGATACCTTTCTCCACACTCCAAATTGTCCACTTTGCCTTGGTGGTTCTCAGCCAAAGAGCCGGGTTTGGCCATGGGAGAACACCTAACTTCCAACCCTGTAATTGTTTAGTTTTTGTAGAAGAATTCTTGTTACAGTCATTTCAAAGTCTAAATTTCATCAGCTCGTTCTCCTCTACTCATTACTTTATGTGCACATTTACAGAATGGTGAACTAAAATTTAGGTATTATGTTCAATTATTTTTATTTTTGTATTGTAACTGATTTGCCAGTTGCAGAGCCAAGGCTTTCTAGTTTGAATCCCCCCCCAACACATTTGAAATCCTTTGCACGTACAGGCAGAACATTTACTTTCTCGCTGTCCTGACTGAAGTTCCCTGGGCAAGGCAGGCCTTCTCGCCCCACCCAAAGCCTGCCATCTAAATGCTGGGCACCTAGTTTAAGCAAGGTGGCTAATCTTCCTCTATAGCAAAGGGTGAGATACAAACACGCAGTGAGGGAGAGTCACCCAATAAACTTTTAAACATTTAATGTTAGTTCCCTCCACCTTTTTAGTTATGATGCACGCTGCGGAGAGACTATATCTGCTGCTGCCTTGTAACTGGTATTTCCACCATCAGATTTTTCCCTTCTGCTAATTCATACCCACAGCTAACCAGAGCTGTGTGAATTTTGTGTGTTCACATGCATGCAGCTTTGTTATAGGAACAGACATGCATTCTTTAAGAAAAAAGTTAGAGCTTCCTGTAGTACATAACAGAAGTTAAAAGCTACAGCTCTACAAATCATCAAACTAATAAATGGATGTAACAAGGAGACTGGAGATACTTTTTGCAGAAATATGTCCCAAAATGTTTCTGTACTCACACCTGACTAGTTAGAGCAGGTCTAGAACTGGCGTAGTCATGACAATATTTAAAAATATGCACCTGATTCAAAACTCGGATGATTTTATGATGTGCAGGGTGACAAATGCAAAATTCTACTTAATATAGTTAATTCCATCTTAACTTTGTAAATCCGTCTATTTTGCATGCAATAACATAAGAAAATGAGCGATTTCATGATATAACTTTAATCTCTTGAACTGACTAGCTTTTATTACCATCATTAAAAACCACGTAGTCTTACTAAAAGCAAGTCTTTGCTCTTTACATTTATTTCAATTGTACATTATTTTGAGACAGCTTTTGTCTTCAAGCTTCTTTGGATTAAAAACTGTAATTCCTCAAACCTGCCATCTTGTATTCAAGTTTTACATACAGTTCTAGGTCATGGTGTTTTTTAAAAAAAAACCAAAATGAAATCACTGACCAGATGCATTTTGAACAGTGTAGGAAAATCAAGCCATCTGGTTTAACCTTCAATAGTTCTGTTACAAAGGTGTAGCACACAACTCTTCCATTTAAAATCCCACTGACGGCACTGAGCCAGTACTGAGCAAAGAACTGATCCTCTCCAGGTTCTCTTGCTGCTAAACTCAGCCAACAACTCACTCACAGTTCTGTGGCAGATGTTCTTGCTTTTATGTCACTGCGCATCCCATGGACTAGAAGCTAATGCCAGTATGTTTAAGATCTTTAGCACCAAGGAAAGTATGGTGCCATTCACCTGTCAGTGTTAGTCACGTTCCTGCAAAGGTGATACGAGTTCTGAGTTTTAAATGAATGACAATGATGAAGTTCATTGCATTACTTAGACTGACTGACCTTCAGAACTTTTAATAAATATTTCAACTTCATTATTGCCAGATATGGTGTTAGAAGGAAGAATTGTGAAAGGTTTGGGGGCCAAAATGAAAATCACAAGAGCAATCCTGTTGGGTTCCTTTCTCTTTTGTCAAGTTTATGAAAGGACTAACGGTGCTTACAAAAAAGGAAAATATTCATTCTAAAAAAAGGAAGAACGAACAAAATACTTCTGAATTTTTTTGTAACCTGACATTCCTGATCTCAAATGCTATGCTGCTCATGCCATTCACCCTAGCACTGAATCTTTGCTTAGAAAATCATGCTTTTCACTCATACAGACATTCTTTCTTCTGCTCTTGCCACAGGTGTTTCCTCCTTCTGATTTAGAACGAACTAATTCCATTTTTAGGATTTTGAATAATAGGGTTTACAGAATCACAAAATGGTTGAGGTTGGATGGGACCTCTGCAGGTCATCTGGTCCAACCCCCCTGCTCAAGCAGGGCTACCTACAATTAATTATCCAGACAGCTTTTGAATACCTCCAAGGAGAGTGATGCCACAAGCTCTCTGGGCAGCCTATGCCAGTGCTCAGTCACCCTTACAGTAAAAAAGCATGTCCTGATGTTCAAATGGAGCCTCCCGTGTTTCAGTTTGTGCCCATTGCTTCTGGACTTGTTGTTGGACACCACTGGAAAGAGCCTGGCTCTGTGTCCTCTATACCCTCCGTTCAGATATTTATAGACTTTGATCAGATCCGCCCTGATCCTTCTCTTCTACAGGCTGAACAGTCCTAGCCCTCAGCCTTTCCTCATAGGAGAGATGCTCCAGTCCCTTCATCATCTTTGTGGCCCTTCCCTGGACTCCCTCCAGTAGCTCCATCTCTCTCTTGTACTGGGGAGCCCAGAACTGGACACAGTACTCCAGGTGTGGAGTAGAGAGGAAGGATCACCTACCCTGACCTGCTGGCAACACTCCTCCTAATACACTCCAGAATCCTACTAGCCTTCTTTGCTGCAAGGGTACATTGCTGGCTCATGTTCAACTTGATGCCCACCAGGACCCCCAGGTCCTTTTCCGCCAAGCTGCTTTCCAGCCCCCAGCGGATATTGGTGCCTGTGGTTCTTCCTCCCCAGGTGCAGGACTTTGCAGTTCTCCACGTTGAACTTCATGAGGTTCCTGTCAGCCCATTTCTCCAGCCTGTCAAGGTCTCTCTGGATGGCAGCACAACCATCTAGTGTATCAGCCACCTCTCAGTTTTGTGTTACCTGCAAACTTGCTGAGGGTACACTCTGCCCCATCATCAAAATCATTAATGAAGATGTTAAACAAAGCTGGACCTAGTATTGACACCTGGGGTACACCACTAGTTACCAGCTGTCTAGACTTTGTGCCACTAATCACAACCCTCTGAGCCATTTTTCATCCCACCTCACTGTCTGCTTATCCAGCCCATACATCAACAGCTTGTCTATGAGGATCTTATGGCAGACAGTGTCAAAGGCCTTCCTGAAGTCCAGGTTGACAACATCTACTGCTCTCCCCTCATCTACCAGGCCAGTCATTTCATCATAGAAGGTTATCAAGTTGGCCAAGCACCCCTTGGTGAAACCATGATGACTACTCCTGATGAACCTTCTTGTCCTTCATGTGCGTGGAAACAGTTCCCAGGATCAGCTGCTTCATAACCTTCCCAGGGATCAAGGTGACGCTGACCAGCCTGTAGTTTGCTGGGTCCTCCTTCTTAACTTTCTTGAAGATAGGAGTGACTTTTGCTCCCTCCAGTCCTCAGTCACCTCTCCCAGCTGCCATGATTGTTCAAAGATTATTGAGTGCAAAAGTAAAGGAAATCCATAATGAAAAACACTTAAAACATTAGTAAGGGAAAATATGCCCTCCAGTCCTCAGTCACCTCTCCCAGCTGCCATGATTGTTCAAAGATTATTGAGTGCAAAAGTAAAGGAAATCCATAATGAAAAACACTTAAAACATTAGTAAGGGAAAATATGACATCAGCTGAATATGGCGTCAGTGGTACACATGCTAATTTTCACGTACAACAGAATAAATCAAGCGTAAACCAAAATGTTCGCTTCCTAAACTACCATTCTCCCTTCCATGGTCTCCCGTCATGTACTAACTTTTTCCTTTTTGCTACCAATCCGTCAAGAAGCATTCTGCCAATAAAAGATGCTAGCACTCAATCCTTCCTTTCTGATTCTCTGTTCAGAGCATCTCAGGCTTTAAGTAAATTTGTTAAATTTGCTTTCCCCTATTTTCTAAGGGATCACACCGCATACAAACAGAAAGCAAGCCTATATTACTGTTTCCACCTCTTTAGAAAGTAACATAATTTTCAAAGGAAAAGTTCAAAAAAATCCACAATTTACATCTGTTGAAACATGTAGATCTTAGAAAAAGTATACTGCATATAGGATTTCAGTTCCTCAATAACAACTTTTTCTTTCTTGTCTTATGACATCCTTCATAAATTCCTTAGGATACCAGGCAAGGAGGGCAGAGTAGATCAGCTGTGGAAGGAAGAAGTCAATAAAAGAAGTTTGACAAGACGGAGATGGAAATTATATAAGGGTCCTTAAACAGGAAAAGAAAGGGAAGTAATTTTGAAAGAATCCAGAGAAAATCAGAAATCTTCTAAGCTCTCAGTTGGTGTGACAGTGATCTTCTTGGATTTGGAGAAAAAAACTGTTGGAGAAAACCTGTGATCAGTGCAGAGAGTGACCTTCTCTTGCTGGAAATATGAGGTTTGCAAGATGGAGTTGCTAACTTCTTCACAAACAGGGACAAAATGAGAGTACTGGCAGAGACTACTACATCCAGAGAAAGACTATAAGCACGTAATCTTTCAGAAGAATAACAAAATTCAAGGAGAGAGTTTACAGGCTCTCAGACAAAATTAACTTGTAGTGAAAAGGCCTCTCTGCACATAAATGGCATCAACCAAGATGGCATCTAGCAAATGGTTCTAGGTAAGACAAACATGGATGCCAGCTTTACCGCTTCCTTGTGGAAAAAGAGGAGGGATGCCAGCACTGAGAATTCTCCTTACAGAGCAGAGGTGCAGTGCCACTTCACTGCTTCATCTTCTATTCCCAAATTTTTGTATCTCTAAATATTTGAAAACCCCAATAGAAACAAGCTTGTTCTTTACAGCTCTTGATTATGTGTGGACACATAGTGGACAAAGTTAGGAAAAATAGGTTATAATTGCACAGGGGTGGCTTAAAAGTAAAACAATAAAGAAACACCACCTGTGTATGAACAAGACCAAATAGACTTGTGTAGATGGGAATGGGCTGTTTCCTAATGGATTAAAACAAGAGTTTTCCACAAGGTGGAGGTATACAAGTTGCCTACATTTTCGCACTACATTTAACATATAAGGACAGAGGCTATGTAGCCATTTCTGGCTCAGCTGCCAAGAAAAGCCATAGGTCAAACAGGAATTAAACTAGTTTCACTATCCACTTTTGGGAGGGGGTAGAAAAAGGGAGGAACAGCTTGCACCCCTTGCCGTCTTTCTTCTGTATGCGCAGTATCAGTCCTGCGGTTGTTGGCTGGCACACAAGAAACATGCCTCAGCCAGCAGGAGCACATTGCCTTTTTGCAGTAAGAAAGAAAACATCTGGTAAGCAGAATCTGTAAGAAGTCAGGGGAAGAAAATGGAATAAGAAAATCTTTCTTACACTAGATTTTCTGCCTATTTGAAATATCAGCAGAAAGAAGAATATACATTGTCTACATAACCCACAACTTTGAGCAATCATCACTTGTCATGGAGTTTAAGCCACACAGGAAAGAACTTTATCTTGATACATGGGGTAGAAATTAAACTTATATACAAGTGCAGAGATGTATTAAGAAAATCCAGCATAGTAGTCATGGGTCTCTGAATCATAAAGTAAGTTAACAACACAAGTATGAAAAGTGAGCTTTTTTTAGGCTATATTTTTATTAGAAGCAGTATTAATGTATGAATCCACCTTGGAAGAAAATAAGTGTCCTTGAGATGTTAGATTCTATCAGCCAAATTGAATGTCTGCATCAATGGCTCTCCCTAAAAGTCATAATTAGGTCATTAAAGTATATTTAGAAAAATAGCCTGTAAAATAAAGTTAAAAAATACTCACCTTCATTTTATTTCATAGGTCACTGTTATACCATCTAATAAGATAATTAAAAACATGCAAGCAGCTGGTACTGAGGCTAAACAGATTAATGTAATAGTCTGTAGTCATATGTGCTGGCAAGGGGTTCACCTCTTTGGCGAGGAGAAGGTCAGCTGCCCTTGGGAAGGCAGGAGAAAGACAGTATTTCTACTTTCCAGTGGCACTGCATTGCAGATACTGAAGCTAGAGACCCACACCTACTTTTCTTTTCCTTTTAGTGAAGTCCGGCCAATTTGCACATCCAGAAAAGGCTTTAACCACAGCAGGAAAATTATAAAGTAGAGCAGAGCTCAAATATTTTCCTCAAGTTTCTTATGTTTTAAAGATGACAGTTACTACATGTCTAAATCCTTGTTCAAATTTTTCTAATAGTGAACTTCAAATTTTGGTGACATAGTTCTAGGAAATAATTTTCATAGTTTCTTGTTAGTAAAGCTTCTTCTCAAGTACACAAAGAATAGTTCCATCATAGCCTGAAGACCAACTAGAAAATTCTCTGTGACCTGACAGGACGCATTCACAAGCTCACAGAATATTTAGAAATATGTGCCAGTCACATGTGCTTTTCACTCACATTACTTACAAACTTTATGACCTAAAGGGAAATGCTCACTATGTGAACATAAGCAGCATTAAATCTGTGCTGTGATCAACACAAGCAAGAGCCACAAACTCTAAGGTGACACCATCATATTAAAAATAAACCCATACAAATAGTTCCGGAGCATTATAAATATATCAAAGGATAATGATCTGACATCCTTTATTATTACATACACACATACTTGGAGTCTTGTACTGGATAGTGTAAAATTGTCCTTTAAAATAAAAAGTGTTGGAATCGAGTAACCCCTCCCCCCCCCCCCCCCCCTCCCCTTCAATAGTAAAACACATTCACATTCAAATATTTTTAAACATTTGGAGTTGCCTCTTCTCCTAAATAGATTGTAAAGAGACTGCCACTGATAAAACATAAAGCAGCTTTTGTTTCAGTAAAAATTTCCAGTAGAGTTTTGCATGCATTAGCCTTCTGCAAGCATGGCATCTACCATGATCCAAAGATGCATTTGCCTCTTTTAGGGCAAAAATTCACTAGCCAGTCTGTTTTAAATATGGTAGACTAAAACACATCGGGTAAACAAGACTATCATCAGTTTTATCAAGTTACTAACTTACTGAAACAATATTCATTGACAGCATCCTAAAATAAGTCCAAATCTCTAATGAGTCCTTAAAGAAATAACAACTATTTACCATCATTACCTTTCAGGTAGTTTAAGATTCACTTTTCGTCTTTCATAAGGTATTAGCTGCTCATTTTTATTTAACATGCAGCACAGAACTATAACTATCAACACAATATTCAACCCAACTAGCAAATTTACAGTCAGTCTCATTATATGATGGAACTTACTTGCCACTGAGCAGAAAATATTCATTTCACACCTTAAACATTGTAATACTACTTAATAACAGTGCTAGCTTGCCAACTATTAAAAGACAGAGGTTTCTTTTATATATATATGTGTATACACACAGAGACATATATACACGGCACTATCTTGCTTTATCATCTTGCCTCTAATTATAACAATAATACTCTGGCAGTGGTATATGGGACTGCTTTTAAAATATTAATTAACTTCAGTTTTGTAAGTTGGGCTGTAATCCTCTCTGACAGGATACGATTATTATTCAGTGGAAGTCGTAGCCAACGTTGTATTTATTATATGCACTTTGGACTAAGGAATATGGAGATACAAAGGCCAGCTTTAACCTCCTCTTATTTGTGGAACATTAAAGATGGCTGAGGATTCCCTACAGTTTAGGCTGGGCTAGTTTAGCACCCTGGACTGGCTCACTGAGAGATGAGTGCCACTGGATGAGTGGAGAAGGGGTAGGAAGAAAGGGTCAGACCCAGCTTACACTCTTGTGGAATCAGAGCCTAGCTGAAGCTGGCTTCTTCTTCAAGTTTTACCTTGGCAGATACAACAGGTGGGGCTCCTGAGTTAATGACTTTCAGCTATAAGTGTCCTGGAATTAATGGCAGAGCGAGCTCTCAACTCCTTCGTTTTGCTGATCTGGCTAAATTCTATCTTGCCTATTTTTCAGAGACTGCTTCATGGTCTCTGTATCTCCATATGCTCCTCACCTAAAAAACATGAAGATTATTCTGGGTGGTATTTTTGAGCCCTTCTTTTAACTTAGATGGTATGTTGCATACATTAAAGAACACAAATATGACAAGAAATCGAGTCAGGCAGAACCCTGAAATGGATCCACTAACGTATTTTTCTCAAAGTGAACACGCTAACTACCCTCGAAGGGTTTTATGTCATCACAAAGTAGGTTTCATTAGAGCAGACTTACTAGAATACAGAAAATTGGAAGGATTTGTAAATCAAACCTCCCCTGTCCCACTGTGTCCCTGCAGGCACACCTTTTCTTCCCAGCCTTGCTCTCAGTCCAGAAGCTTCCTCTGGATGTTTTAATCGCAACAAACTCTTCGCTGTTCCCTCTAGGTCCTTATGGAAAGCCTTTCTTTTCAACATCCTCAGGACCAGGCTGTTTGCTCCCTGCTCTCCTCAGCAATCTCTCAGTCTCCAGCCTGCAACAGGTTCTCCAGGCGTTGTGTCCCTCCCTGCCACCCCGCACCTGAAGGCTCCTCATGCCCAGCACAGCTCACTGCCTGCAAGACGGTGGAATATTCCCCACCCAGCCGGCTGCAACCAGGACAGGGCAAACAGGCAGGTTTCCCCTGCCTGCCTGCCTACACCTCTTTGAAGTACAGACTCCAGTGGACAACGAATAAAAAATGAAAAGATGCCATCCATCATAGTTCACTAAATGAATCCAAAACAATCATGTGGTAAGCTTGTTTTGTTTTACCATACTTAAGCATCAAAATCAGATGCAGTCATTCTGGGGAGCACAAATCTTACTATTAATTTACCAGTCACAAGGACAAAGATTTAGCATTTGTAGCAGAGGCAGTATTTTGCCGGCTGAAAGATGAAACTACGCATCTGCTGATCACCCTTCTGTGCTTTCAAGTACAAGACACCCTCTGGTACGTACCCAAGCAAGACTCAAGCTCAGTGACAGTGCTGCAAGAAGTTCCTCGGCACCATTTTTCTTTAACTGGTGTTTACTACCAACAGAATCGAAATATTATTTTCCTGCCAGAAAACCTCAAATTTAACAAATTCTGGCTTTGGTTTTTGACCTGAAATAACGAGCAAATAGAGTTCCATGTGGTCCATAGATCCAGTTACTTTGGAGGAGATCAGAAAGGTGATCCCCGGTGAGTTAAATATTTCAACAACATTTAGCTTAGCTGCAGTGAGTTTAGGTGAGAATTTCAACTTTATTGCATACTTTGGAGAGAAAAAAAACCCAACAAAACAACCTTAAAAATATTTAGGCTTACAAACATCCTGTACTTTCATTAGTTAAGCATTTTGAAAAGCTTTCTCAAAAAAATAATAATCCAGAAAACAACTTTTCAGATCATTCCTTAATTAAACCCTTCATGTCCTTTAGTCTACTGACTGTTGCAATTCAGATTGTACAATACTCTTAAAATATACAGACCTGTTCTTTTGCTTTAAATAGATTATGCTGTTTATTATATTCAAACTTTTTAAAATTAGAAAATAAATATAAAAAAATACCAACCTGTAAGAAATAAATGTTCCATCTGAATCTGAGGTGTGGTGTGTGCTTCCATTTTCATTTGATCCTCCTAACACAAAAATAAAAGAAAACACCTTTGTTATAAGACAAACCCTGATAATAAATAACACAATATTGATTGAGAATTGCAATTGATCTTACCATATATGGTTAGTTTAGGACAAAACTTACATAGACAAGTCTCAACCTTACATCTTCAAATTCTTACAGCTGGCAAGAGAGACAACTAGCCTCCATGTTCAATTTGGAGTCTAAATGTTCTGAAAATCTGAGCTTTAATTTCACTTAAAGTTTTGATTAAGGCCCTTCTCAACTTATTAAACACAATTTTACTAGTATAAGGTTACAGAGGTATACCATATAAATAGATGAGTTTGATTTTACTAACATTAAGTCAAAGAATGTAAAAGTTCATCTATGAAGAATTGAGTTGATTGTATACCAGATATTTTTTGTCATAGCACAAGTTCAAAGCTTCTCTGAAACTACCTAAGTAACATGTCTGCAAAACATCTTGCTTTACATCCTGTGGGCTGTTTATACATAGAACAGTGACATTTATAGAAACCAAGGATTACAAGAAAACCTTCTTCTCTATAATATCTACTTTTATCAAAGGACTGTTAAAAGCCAGAAAGAATCACCTATTTTTCAAAGCAAATTTATTCATGTCCTGTTTTATACTATTTATTCTTACACAACCTGTCATTTAGCTTGATAATTCTTCTATGTCCCTGTGTATTCTCCTTAATTCATTTACAGATAGCATTGCGCACCTTTGTGTCCTCTGTTCTGCTTACTGAAATCAAGTTCTTTCAGTCTCTTTCCTAAAT
This sequence comes from Aptenodytes forsteri, assembly GCF_000699145.1. Classification (NCBI taxonomy): domain Eukaryota; kingdom Metazoa; phylum Chordata; class Aves; order Sphenisciformes; family Spheniscidae; genus Aptenodytes; species Aptenodytes forsteri. The sequence continues at coordinate 1,592,577 of NW_008796217.1, forward strand.
GAGGCTCCGTATTCCTTGTTTTCTTTAAATCAGTCCTTCTTACAAATGGAAAAGAAGGGACAGGAGCTGTAGACAGCATACTAAAAGTTTAATCAGTTGATTCTTTGGACAGCGGTTTTCTTTTCTATCAAAAAAGTCTTGCTCGATACAGTCTATAGTCACGACACACCACCTTGCAGTTTGCACCACCTCCTACATGCTTACTCTCCCATTTTTATTTACAAAAATAGGTTTGCTGTTTACAGTACAAATTCTTGCTAGTACAATACTGTATTTCACACTATTTCATGCTGTTTCTAGTCCTCTTTTCCTCAGAAAGGATCAGTCCCACCTGAGTACTCTATTTGTGCTTGCACTGGGTACTACCTTCTAATATTTTTCCTTCATAAAAGTCCATCAATGCAGTCTCTCACTCTGTGGCAAGACAACAAATGAAAATATTGGATAAGATCAGTTCCACCACAAACTGCATTAAAAATAATTCTTTCATTAAAATACACATTTGTCTAGTCATCTTATAATTACTATACTTCACTAATCCCCATCCTTTCTATTTCATAACATCTCCTGTAGCACAACATCAGGGGGTTTACTGAGGTCCAGACAGACAACGTATTTCCTTAATGTGTATTTTGAAAGGCTAGCAGGTTAGCTGGGCACAATCTCCTGTTTAACAAAAAACGTGCACTAGAAGTTATGCCATTCGCTGTTCTTTTCTCTCTTACTTCTTCCTTAAAAACTTTTCTAAAGCCCTGCACAGATAATAGTCAACCTATATAGCTGCTTTGCTATCACATTTTTCCTCTTAATCTAAGTACAGGTACTACATTTCCCCTCCTTCAAATATATGCTATCAGCCATGAAGTAAAAGACTAAAAAAGTTTTTCCATGCAGCAGTATTTGTCAGTATTCTGGAAAGACATTTACTCTGTAAGTCAGATGCTTTAATCTTTATTGGATGTGCTAATTTATAATATCTACCCAACGCTCCCTTTTATTTTATTTATTTATTTTCAGGCCTTTGCCTGCAATTTTTTTTAGTGAAAATTAAAACTTTTCTGGTTGAGACCATACCTGGGTTACGTTTAGTATCATTTGTCCGTTTGCACTGCACAATGGTTCTAGTTTTCTTCCCCAGAAAGCTTCTTTACATAGTCAAGTAATATTTTCTTGTTAATTTAAATTCCCTTATTATGATCTAATTCAACACAACTTTTGCTAATTGTCACTATAACCCCACACCTTCTGATATCCAGGAGGTAGCCTTCTTTGCAGATCAAGCTGTTTTTCTGTTTCTTTCATGATCTTTGCTTACTCCAGACATTCCTTAAAAAATAATCATCCACTTTGTCATAGAACTTTCCTTCCGAGTGTTTTTTCTCATCTAATTTGGAATGCATTTTTTTATTAACTTTTGTACCTTTGTCTAAAATAAATCCCAAACCTTTACTGCATTTTAGTCTAAAATTGCTCAGTCCAGTTGATTTCACTAATTAGCGCTCTCAATTTATTTTGAAAATGGAAATCCTACTTAATCAAACTGCTTTTTGATTACTAAATTTAACTAAATTAACACCACCAGATATTTTGTCCAGGAGCCGACCCTCCCGTTATTAATAACCATCTGTTCCATTTTTTCTTGTATCTTGGAAAATAGTCTCCCATATTGGGACAATTTTAAGTAAGATGCTTTTTCATATATTACCCATCTCCACATCTGATCCTGAGCATTGAGAAAAATGACTGAACTATGTTCAGTCTCTTCTAAAGCCATATGGCTACGTGCAGTGATACTGGGCAATTGTTTATAGGGACACAGCACATCAAAATGGGTCCTGAACACACTATTGCACTTTATTTATACTTAGACAACTCCTAAGCATTCACTTATCACACTAGTCAGACAGAAAAAGAAAACTCATTCACAATGCTAAGTTCATATGCTGAAAAATATCTTTTGGGACTCTCTTCAAGAACGGCAATGCTATCTTCTTCCTTTCTGAAGAATGAGGTTTAAGAAGAACTCAAAAAATGCAACCATCATCTCTAATCATTAAAAAATCATCTTTCTACTAAACCATTTGACCTGCTTGAAGAGTCAACAGGACTCTGCAAAGAAAACCAGAATCTTGGTGATAAAAGTTGTTCTTTCATCAGGATCCCACAATGAACATTTGGTGGGATCCTGGGTCTGCTACATCCACTGAGCTGTCCTCCACTGAGCTGTCCTTCACAAACTAGGATAAGTGTAGCCTGTTTTATTCTGAAGCACTCTCTCAGAAGACAATAATGTCCCTTATTTAATTGACCACCACAATACTTTAGCATTCTTAATTGTACACCCATTGTTAATAAATTTCATATTCATACAAGTTATTGTTGGGGTTTTTTTTTGAGAGCTGCTTTTGCTGCTCCATTGTATCATTAGCAGCAGCTACCGAAACTGGATAGAACTAGGTACATTCAGCTCTCAAAACCAGGATTTAGTGGAGTGGGCATTTATGTGGTTGTTTTCTTGCTCCATCCCCTTTAAGACAGATATGTCTGTTATGATATCTTGAAAGATGATTTAGATGTCTTTCACTGAAAGTGATAAAAATTATAAAGCAAAGTACAAAGTACTCATTGACTTAAAAGAAGATTCCCTAAATTTTACCTACTTTTATCCAAAAGGCTTTCTAGCAAATCCTGGTAAGTTTTCATAGTCAGCAGTACTTGAGAACAAATGGGACAGGTGCTTCACTAACTAATGACAATAAGCTGTAGGAATCCATGCCCTGGATCACCTCTCCTCAGGCAAGTTCCAGTTATTCCTCCTTTTGAAAGGTATGGTGAACTCCCAGTAGAACAGATAGATTACTTTTATCTTCTTCAGTGATAATGATCCAGCTTTCTGGTAAAATTAGGATGTACACTGAACAGTTATCAATATAAGATTCATGATGCTGGTAATAGAATTTGTGGTCTCCTTTAAAAATCCTAATCGAATCAGTATCATCCTAATCTTTAGATCCTTTCTGAGACTCAAAAATGGGAAGAAGGGCTCTGTTGAAGAAACAGAGCATGCTCTGCCAACCCTGCCCCACACCTCCTGGAAAGGTTTCCAAGCTTCAAATGCAAAAGCTAGGGGGAAAAAAAAGGTAAAATAAATCTTATCACACACTTCAAATGCAAAAGCTAGGGGAAAAAAAAAGGTAAAATAAATCTTATCACACTTTCAGAGGAAAGAGAAGGGAAACAACCAGTAAGTACGGCTAAGGCACCCAGCTTTTGGCACTAGAGCAGTCACTGGTTTTAATACAATAATAAAATAAGGCAGTATCCTTCCAAAGGGACTGAAAATCATCTGGATATCCTTCCTGCTGCTACTTTAACTGGAGAAACTCCCCCTCCTGGGAATGAACACTTTCTCCTGAAAGAATTCAGTTCTATTGCCCTGTTTTAGTAAAGGCTGTTCTTGTGCATGGAGACCAAGGGCTAAAGGGAGCTGGGACTTGGGTAGCTGGGACCCAGTACTGCTGGACACAGCTGGAGGCTGTTTCAAGAGAATTTGCGTAACTTGAAATTGATGCTTTTACTAACCAGTCAAAAAAGAACAAATGGCTGGCTTCTTTAGATTTCAGAGATGCATGGAGAAGGATTTGTAAATTGTACATTTACTAGGGTACTAGATTCACCCAGAACACACAGGCTTGTCACTTGCAGTAACTCTTTTCTTTTAAGAACGTGTTTGAGGTTATAGACATAGCACATAAAATGGATGAACCCAGAATAAGGAGGATGCCAAATACACTTGCTGAAGATTATCTGAAAACCATGTGTAGAAACTCTAACAAGGAGAAGCCCAATTTAAATATGTGCACTATTTTTGTATTTTTATTTTTTAACAGCCTATTATACTGATAATACAATATCTTCTCAAAGAGCTTTTTCAAGGTGCAGCTCACAGTTTCCACTTCGGGCAGTAAGAAGAAAATGGATAGCATTTCAGAGCTCCAGTTCAGGAGCGGGAAGATGCTTTGGGTATGCACCAGGGACAATGAGCACTCTGAGCTTAAGCACGTGCTCAACAAGAGTAAAAAAGCATGTGAAGAACGATGTAGGGATCAGCCATTTCTCACTCATCTCCTTCATCACCTCTCTGAAAACAGCTGTTTTCTGTGAGATGTAAAAATTCATCATAGGACTTCTCAGGGAGAAGGGCTGGGATGCTATCATAACCAGCTGCAAGTCTACGAAGACAAGAAGCTTGAGTAACATCCCCTTACTCTATGGATATACTCCTACTTTTAAAAATAATCGAACGCTATTTTTTTTCTTTTGAAAATATGTTTTGATACTGAAGAAAGGTCTTTACATATATACATACTTCTCTGCGTATGTATACACACATATGCATGTCTATGTGTGGGCACACATGTATATTTGTATAGTGCTAACCAATTTACCAATCTTGTGTCAGCTACGAAAGGGTTTTATGGCTGGCAGTTTAGGAATTTGTGATAAAAGTGATCCCACTTAGGAAATCAAACTGTGCCTTCCCCTGCTTACAAGTGTCAAAATGGAGATAGATCTCTCTGCCGACGAGTTTGCACTCTGCTTAATATTTTCTCTGTATCCTAATCAAAGGTTAAAATGTTGTTAAAAAACAAAATTTATTTAACAGTTGTGAAAATTTAAGTTCAGGTTGATATAAACACTCGATCATTAATGCAGTGTTTTATGATTAGAGACAAGGAAAATTTTAACACAAATATATGCTTGCAGTCTAAGGTTGTCAATTCTTATAACATGACTTCCAAATTCCATGCTATATTCATTTTCAGCATATTTAAAGCTTAATAATTTAATGATTTATCCAATTTTAATTTATACTTTCAAAACCATTTTGAACAATCTGAGGTGCCACTGGAGATCATAACAGTGGTCCTGGTTAAGTCAAATAATAATTATAGTGCTTTCACTTTAAAGATGAGATTATTTTTAATTATTGAGTGAAGTACTTGAGGTACCATACTTATATAATTACGCTACTCATTAAATGGTTATTGAAAGCTGAAATGTAATTTTAATGACAGCTACCTATTTTTCTTTGCACACTTTATAGATGACAGATCAGTCAGGAATTCTAGTTTGCTCAAAAAAATCCTTGCAGCTGCACTGGTTCTTTCAGGTGTAAAACAATTAAGCTGTGCTTATTTTAAAACTTTAAACATTTTTTTTCTCAAATGGTATTTCTACAATATACAGAAATTAGTGAAAACAGAACAATAATGTATAAATATTTTTTCTTCTTTACAATAACACCAGAATTCTGGTCCTAAACTATATACATTCCAAACAATATCCCCAAAAAAACAGTGACAATACAAATATGGAAGAATGATTTTAGTCAAAATGTGTTCCTCATATAATACAAAAAACAACAACAAAAAAGCTTAACAGATTGCAGACCTTTATTGTGAGTATAAAGGGGTAATCAACATACAATAAGCATTTTACTATGCATTAAGACTATATATAATGCCACGAGACTCCTTTGCTTTTTGTAACACCAAGGTTCACAACTCTTCAAACAAAAAATTCCTTGATACTATTTACTCCACAGATAGATATTCATCAAACTGATCTGGATAAAATTTATTCTAATATGTAGGAATCTCTGACAATTGACACCACGGAGTTGTGGTCTCAGAAATGAGCACCTTAAGACTTATGCTCTGTATTTTAATCCTTTACACGCAATGTTTGAAATTCAGCCTATCTGTCCATTGTTCCAAAGGTCGGTATCTTGTTCAAATTAAGCTTTCCTTTTTCACAATGAAAACCAAACAGAAGAGTAAATTTGTTTCATTAACAATATTAAAGCAAAGATTTCCGAGTTCGCTGTATGGGGAAAAGGCAATAAAGTTTTGAAGAGGGAAAAACTGCTTTGTTCCTTCAATCCCCTAGTTGAAATTAATTATAGCAAATGTTTATGAAAACATCTGTTCCATACAGTTATAAATTCTTAATTTTAGCATGGGCGATTCCAGGCTCCTCTATTATTTTGAAAGAGAGCAGTCTGACAATTGAAAGGTTTACAAAAGAGCAGACAATTTGCATTTCTACAGCACCAAATATGCAGTTTGGAAAGTCTTCAGGATCTCTACAGCAAAGAAAAAAAAAATACAAAAAGCCTAAGACGACTGAAGCTTTCTGCTTTGGGTCCGCTGATAGACCAAAATGGCAGTAGGAGGGGAAAAAATAAAAATAAAAGGAGAACTAATCCCAAAACATACGGCAAATTGAGATTTTACTACATAAACTAGATCTTTAAAAAGTAACACGTAGCGGAGCTATGGATTTCTCCGTTATGTATTTTGATAGATTCCCGAGGAGTGAGGGGGGGAAGCTCACGGCATTGCTGTATCGTGTCAAGAGAGGGTGCTGCAGAGTTTAAGATGATGCAGTCGCTGCTCCCCTTCTAAAGCTCCATCCTTGGTACCAGCAGCCACTACGCTACAGAAAATCTTTCGGACTTTTTACATAACACCCTTGCAACTACAGTGTTAAATTCAATTTACACCAAATAAGCTTTTAAAATGATTAAATGGAGCAAGCTCGAAGCAGTGTACAGAAACTGAAAATAATGCCTTCAGCTAAAGAATTAAGTGCACAGCACTTCTGATATTTATAAAATAATTATTAGGCTGGAAAGTTGAAGAACATTTCACTCTCAGCAAGTTGTTTAAGTTTTCTGAAATAAATATAATGCAACTTTTTGGTGAGCAATCTTTTAAGTACAAACCTGACTCTCTATCCCTTGCTTCAAGTTCATTTAGCATTAGATGCATACTTTGAATGCAAGCGTTGCTTGGTACAGATTTCTTGGTAGCATTTTAGTTTCCACAACTGTGCCCTAAAATATTATATTTTGCCATGAGTGAAATAAAAAATAATACACTACGATAATTAGCAATATATGCAGATAACTAACTGTAAGACTTTGCCATTAGAAGTACAAAAGTCTTATACAGGCTGAAATATTTCATTTGTTTGTCCTTCAATATTAATATGAGAAAAATATATTAAGCATTAACAGTTTTTTTCCCCTTTAAGCTTGAGTTAGGAAAGGAACACAAACACAAAACACAATGGAGTATCCGCACAAACGCTAATCTTGTGATAGTGAAAGTTGGTCACATTTGAAAACAGGTAAGGAACGCCTATTGTTTACACCAAGATGCAAAATCAAAGCCTGGTTTAGCCCTGCAGAAAGCTGCTGAACAATATGATAGGCAGACACATTGGTTTGCAGTTATGAACAAAAACTTCTGGAGATAATAAGAATATCTTGTACTGCGTGTTGCTCAAACCCAGTCAATTCCGGTGTCTTTTGGATTGCTGATTTACGACAATCAAGGGGCATCCTCTATGATCTTTGCATATAAAATCACAATTGCATATGTGATGCATATATGAGTAAACTCTGCGTATTCTCCTGGCAAAATCTCTGTTTGAAATAATTTTGTCTATGCACTTCAGTTTAAATCAAGACACATAAAAATAAGAGGGTTTCCATTTTAAGGGGAACTGCTTCTGAGTGTTCACAAATCTAAACACCAACCCTGTCATTAGGTTAGCCTGTAAATTAACATAGCACTTTTCCACATGCAAAATGTATGTGTGAAAAAGTGTAGATGGGAAAACATATACAAAAGTGTAGATGACTGATTTTGAAATTAGAATGTAGCATCAGTGTTTAAGAAATGTAGGCCCTTGCAGCTCAGTTTAAAATAAATTCAACAGTAAGTATATTCAAAGGACTTATAATATTTCTTTTCCTGATGAAGCCTCTCTGTTTACCAAAATAGGCTGAGCTATACACTGTACTCTAAACTAAAAACAATAGAATACATAGAATAAGGAATTTTACTCTAATACCACTGAACTAATTCATAGGTATGCTTGAGAAGAATTCTCAGGTGATTGCAAGGTACCGAAATCTTAAATAATTTACATCCAGAGGTGTTTTAATATAATCTCTTTGAGCATGATGGGAAGGCCAAGTTTAACTGTGATGCTAATAGTGATTTAAACACTTCAGATAATGCATGTACATGGAAAAATAGTTTGACTTCCCTTTCAGTGGGAACCACACAATACTAATAAACACTTCATAATGCATGTACATGGAAAAATAGTTTGACTTCCCGTTTAGTGGGAACCACACAATACTATATTATATAAGCAAATGTGACTTCCACTGAAGTCGATAAGCATTTAGTCCAGTAATGCCTGGATTGAATTTGTTATCAGCAGCAATAAGACTGGTAAAAGAAAAAATCCACAGGATAAGGTAAAATGTGATTCTTGAAACTTTTTTTTCAGTCATTGTTTCTCCTAGTGCACCTGTCTTTGGTCCATGGTAAATTATGTCCAATTCTGTTCATATGCTCAGTACTACAGTCTGTATCTGCTACTTAACCTGGCTGTTCATTTACCATGTAGAACTTAAACAAGTTCCTGGGTCATCACCAAATGTGACTTAAAGACTCCAGGATAATATACAAACATTTTAATGTAGTCTGATTGAAGTGGATACTGTATACCTAATAAATAATATCAACTCTAACTTCAGTAAATTCTTTAAGAGCATATGCAGTTAGCAAATTAGCAAATTAGCAAAATTAGCAAAACAGAGAATACAGTAATCCAGTATAACTAGGGACAAGAACCACAATTAGACTTTGTACAGAAAGAAAAAAATCTTAGAAGCCGCCTGGCATCATCGCTAGGAACTTACGTCCCATGATATACAAATGCCAAGTGACTTATCACTTGCATCCAGAAGAATTTAGCTAATTTTAACTTATAAACAGCCTAGAAGGCCTTTGAGCTATAAATTGCAATAATCTAAAGATGGCAAGAGGCAATAAACATGAGTTAATGACTCAGCATCCTCCTGAGATAGCACTGGTCATACAGCTTTGCTTAATCTTAGACATGCACAATCACTGTAAAAGGGTGGTCTCCAGAGACCATTTACACTGACAATAAGAAAAACACACCATCTCTTTAGATGTTTGAAGGCTACTATTGTCCTGTAATTTACTTTAATTACATCCTATTTTTAACCACATTTCTATCTTATAGATAGATGCAATCCTTCTGTTTGGAATAATAAATCATATGTAGGTATAGTTTGATTTTCATATTGTAAAGCAGTAATGCATATTCCATTGAGTCTAGGAAAAAAACAGAGCCGAAAAAGATTGAGCAGAAGTTTTCTAACATTCTGTTGTTTTGCCAAGATTAAATGATAGTAGAAGACAAACGAGAAAGGATTAAGTGCTCTTTTATTGAAATAGAATTGCCCTTTCAACAAGAAACTAGCTCTTCAATGCAGAATAACAGGTTTATCAGGAGAAAGGCCAGCCTGGCCAGGAAGCCACGCAGTTGTGATACGCAGCCTCACCTCCTGAAGTTCGGGAGGTGGTCTCATGATAATGAGGAACAGAGATTAAAAAGAGCAGGCACAATTCTGCTTTGTTTCCTTGCTGTTTCTTATCAAAGGAAGCTACTACAGCAGGCTGATGACTTACAGCACTACTGATGGATGTCAAAGGCTTCTCCTGAAAGCAGAATGTACTTTCTTGGACCTTCTTCTTTGAGTGTAGATACGTTTAGGAACACTGTGAAAATCATACCACTTCCCTTTGCCCAGCACATACACACAAAGAGGTTCAGCCTGAAATCAGAGCACCCACGTGGCTATTGTGGTGACACATGCGTAACTAGCTACTTGCTTATCTGGAATGGGATAACAGACAGCATTTATGGCTAGGAGGCGACCAGAAAGAATAAAAGGAGCAGCACCATTGCTGCAAACAGAAACACAGAGATTCAGGCACACGAGAAACTAAAAGGCAGTGGAGCTACTTGGCATCCCATGGAGGGGCTGGCACTACCCCTGACAGCCAGCAGCTGAACTGTGGGTTTTGGCTCTGAGGAAGAGGAAGCAGATGAGAAGCTTGAAGTTAGGACGTTGTCACAGAGATGCAAGACTGGGCAATGCCTGGACTTTCCTCAAATACTACAGGTTTAAAAGCACACAGTAAGAGGTGAAGAAAGTCCCACATGAAGCAATGTGGGAAGCAGCCAGTTACTAAAACGCCCAGGGCGAGGCACTTGGGTACCCACAGCATCCCTGTCACCCCAGGAAGCTCAGCTCCTCCGGCTCCTTCCAGCTGCAGCCTCCTCCTCCCCTACCACAGCTCCTTTTAGCACTGCTGGAAGCAGTCAGACCTGTAGATCTGACAGGCTACTTTGGATTTTTATCAACATAAACTGCAGGATAATCTGTTAAATTAGTTAGAAATAGGATACTCCTTCTATCTATTGAAAAGACACATTTTTAATAATGTAACTATGTAACACATTTTAGCAGCATTACATACACCAAAAAAAAGTAGAGGGATAACCAATGGTTTATTAAACTATGAACACAACATATTAGAAGTGCGTATGATTTTTACTTCCTTTATCCATCATTCATAACACAACAGAAAGCACATTTTTTCATTCCTTAACAAATCTATTATGTGAATGATTTTGAAAAAGCAACTTAGTCTCTGGGTAAAGTTTAAAGTTATCTGAGTAAAACTTAAAGACATTCCATCAGTAGCAGAATCTAGAGGTAAGACAATTCACAAGTGCACTGTTAAAACAACAAAAAAAATCATGTTAGCATACCTTCACCTTATGATAGCACCAGTACCTGGCAAACTTGAGCAAGACGGTCTGGGAAAAACCCCAACAACCTGAAGACAACCAACACTGTCACACAGACTCAAATACTCAACCCTGAAAGGGACCTTCCTGCTGCCAATGGAACAGCCCTTATCCTAATAAAATTAACTGTACAGAAGGAACCTGCACCAGAAAGGGACACCTGAGCTTAAAAGCTGCCTCGCTAGTACTGAGCTAGAGCTTTTAAACTGCCAAATCAAAATATGCCAAAGCATGATGAAAACACTAGATTTTAATCAAAATTCTTTTAAATCAACCCTTAGTTAATTTGGAGAGCACCAACTGTGTACTTTGCTGGTGCAAAAGCAGATGCATGTTGTGAATGATGGATCTAGAAAAATTTGAAGGGGAAAGGTATATACGCATTAGCAGTAAACTCTAGATGTCTAAGAGATGAAAGTCCACAGCTACATCAGAATATAACAATATATCAAATTGACAGCCAGAATGACAAAACTATTTACTACAGTGCAAGGTAGTTTGTCGAAAAATGGTCGCTCTGTTGTAGATACAGAGAAAGAAACTCTCCACAAAACATTTCTGTGAAGAAGTATGTAATCCATCGCGGGACAGATTTCTGTTCTCCACCCTTGCCTTCCTGTGAGGAGGATGAGTAGTGTCAATCCCTGGTGGCACTTCAGAAGGGAACTAAGGATGCAAGTATGAAGCACTTGGAGACATAAGAAATATGAGATTTGAAAAATGCAAATTAGACAACTATGACTACATTTTTCTTGCAGACAACAATTACATTTAAGTTTTCTAAAAGGTTGATGATTCAGTTCACACAATAATAGGGTAAATGTTAAGTAGTAGTCAATTTTTCTAGACAGTTACCCCAATTCTCTAAGATATGAAATGTGCAGTATCTTTTAGCCAAGAAGAAAACAGTCTGAGTGCAAGACAAAAATGTCACCCAGCATCAGAGAGCATCAGCTTTTTGACTCTGGATTTTTTGACCAAGTACTACCTAAGGAAAATGTGAAAAGGCATGTTTCATATTAAACCACAAAAATAATCATCTGGAGAGCAACAGAACAGTCCTGAGGGACTACTAATTCTAAAATATTTTCACTTTTCTTCTGATTTCACCTTCCAAATTTTGGACATGGCCATGACTATGCTGTATGACAGGTATGGTACCTCTCTGTCCAACTGGAGAGGAGAAAAAGCTCTGATCCAGAAACTTTGACCCTTCCATACTAGAGATCTGCATTCTCAGCAGGCATGACACTGTTACCTCCAACACTACGTCCAGACGGCACAGACCTCAAGTGATGTGAAAGGAACGGGTCTGCACAAGGTCATTTAGGCATATCCATAGCGTGGTATTAGAGACTTGGAAGTATGGGTGCAGAATTTACACATACACTGTGGGAGTGAAATTCAAGACAATAGCCGTCTTACTCGAGCACAGGCATTATTTGAAAAAGTACTATATGCTGTGACTGCAGGTCATAAGACAGAGCAAGAAAGAATATATATGTCTGAACAAGTTTTCTGTTTCCTCTCATTGAAATGACAGTGAATAAAGACGACGAAAATTACAGCGTGTGAATACTAGTGTAATTACTGAATAGTTCCCCACATAATTATGCAAAACAGATCTATCCATAAGTTAACGTAGCCATTTTCTTTTTGAAACAGAATTTTCATGCCATCCATCAGTCACCCCAAAACACAAACCTTAGATGAGAAGTACACAGAATTTACTCATTTGGTCTGTAATACAAGCAATGCATGCGAGTAGAAATAAAGGTTTAATGAAACAAAATAACGTACTCCACTAGGGGAAACACATTTTGCCCAAAGAAAAAACTAATGTAAATAAGTGGAGACTTGACTATTTGATAAATCTAGCCCCAAAGGTTATATGTTTACTGAAAGAATGCAAATATTGTACGTGAGGTAGATTTTTTTTATTTGACTAGAAACATTAATTGCTTTTTAAATACAATAATATTCTTTCCTTTCAAACTGTGAGGTCTCATTTCTTTTACTGCAACACGTAACCAATTACCTAACAAAAATGTTTACATTAATCACAATGACTCTATATTTTAGTTTTTATAACCACCAATTTTATTTTTGCTTAGAACTGAACTCCCTCAGGCATTCTTTCGTGCCAACTGTTAATTTCTATCAGTGATAAAGTTCCCTTAAGCTTCTTTTAACATCTACTGGACATGACCTCATAAAATTTAATGCCATTCATTAACCCCAAGCACTTAACTTTACACAGTAATGTCAGGCATCTGACTTTTCAGTGCATGAGAAATCCAAGTGGGAACCGTTTGAGAGATACAAATTACAAATCATTTGAGTAGTAGAAAGAGCGGCAATGAACAATATTAAAGGGTGAATCAAGACTTGAGCTAAAGTAGGGTTCTTGCGATGCCGTCTATCTAGAATTATAAAACATTTATACAAACAAGGAAGAGGCTGCAACGTGACCATTTTGGCTTGTGAGGGGACTGAAATTCAGAGCTGGGGCTGAATGCCAGGTTTTTAACACTGTCTGAAGCAGATATGATGTGCAGTCATGTCTTCTCAGGTGTGCAGTAGCCATCAGGCATTTCGGAGGAGCACAGGTGCTAGGACCACCTTATGTTCTGCAAAGGCCACGCACCAGCAAGACTGGGGCCCAAAGTGCTCCTCCTTTTCTTCCTGCAAGAGCCTTGCCTAGGTTTAGCTTTAGAGTGTGGTTGTTCTGATTTTGGTTATGTACCAAGAAAGCTTTCGGAGGGACAGCACTGTTTTTATTTTCCCTGAGATGCACAGATGGGTGATGTCTGCTTAACTCATTTAACCATATTTCCCAGTGGCTTCACACATGTTGGAGAAAATGTGGAAAATTCTAGAGGTGAATGAAAAAAATACTTAGCAACAATTTTCTGGCTTCTCTTGGGCCATTCAAGGACATTCCTTGTGGGGAGTGGAAACTGAGTGACAGCCTGTCAAGGCCCTGACTGTAAAAAGGGCACATTGTTAGGGGGGAAAAAAAAAAAGTGGTTTATTTTCTATTTCTGTTGGCTCAAGAGATATCTAGGCATCCTCTGTGAAAAAGGACAGTGCTATGCAGCTAGAAACATGGTCCATCAGAGTTCCTGATAGCAATCTGCTTATTCAGCTCTGTTACACAAAATCCCCTCCCCTAGTCTGTATACAGGGCTTGCTTTTTCTTGGTGTCACAGGCTGTTACGTTCTGGGTTAAGCAGTTAATGCTGTTGGAGCAGGGATCAACTTAACATTTCTATACAAATTATACAAGGTAGCTATAAATTGCCTCATGAGAACCCATGTGAGATTTGATGCTGATGTCTCTAAGTGCTACAAGTTTATTTATTTATTTTTAAGCAGCAAAAAGAGCCGACTTTCAGAACTAAGCAGTAGCTCCTGAATTTACTGATCTTAACTGGAAAATATATTCTCTGCTACCCTATAAATCTAAACAGATGGAAGTCACTTTGCTCAAGCTTTATTTCCACAGAAAGGTATCTCTAAGCGAAAGGCAGGTATTACAGAATTGAGGTTTTCACATGTGAACAACTGTGATCTCTGATACCAGCCCCATCTCCAATTTCTCAGAATGACTATTTTAGCTATAAACCACACATAACTAAAATCTACAGTCAATACACACTTCATACTATTGAAAATGTTTTTGCATCTTGCCTGCCACTGGTCTAAAATGACTTTAGCATAATTACAGCGTGATGCAACATCAGTAAGTGTGCATCAGTTGGAAAAGTTTCTATTGCCTAATAGCAGGGAATGGTAATAAAGCAGATGTACACCAGGCCACATGACAATGGCAACCAATTGGTCTGTATCTGGCAAAGCAAAGTATTAATGTTTTATAAACACAAAGTATGTTATATACTTTTCTAACAATACGGATGTAAATCTCTGCACAGCATAAACACTTCTGCTGATCAACATAAAGATACTGCTGTGATAGGTACTTTGAAGTTGTAGATAAGAGCTCAAGCTGTAAGAAGCCAACAAAAATGGAAGTTTATAAAGAATCACTGCCAGACTCTTAAATGTAGTAGCACTTGTGGGACTTTCTGTAATATAAATAGTAATTACCTTCAATGCAGAATGTATTTGCAAAAATAAATATACCGGCACATATACCAAAACTCACAACTCAGTTTTCCACTTACAAAGCAAACTTTAAAATCTGTAAATTCTGAGTAAAACAAACCCCAGAATACTCTTTTGCTCAACACCACCTAATATGCAGTGCCAAATACGTTTACATGTGCATGCACATGCATAACTGCTCCAATATACATACGCAAACACTACAATCTTAGTGTGAGGGCATCTACCCTGCAGACAATTCAATCAATCTCTCAAGTGACACCCACACGTGCCTGCACACACAAAAGCAGATGTGGCATTAAGATTTACAAAGTTATTGAAACTTTTAACAAGTAAAACGCATCTTTACTTAGCTACACCAGAATGAGGAATAAAGGGGTTTACATATGTTCCAATTCTAAACCTATCAATCAAACCCATGTTATTCCTTTGGGAGCTTATTTACATGCATATTTATCAGCCTCACATGCTAATTCCCTGCTGTTTTATGCCTGCGAGGCATGTTTATGAGTCATAATTGTTGATCTCATTTGATGTATTTCACTGAAGTAAGACATTATTCAGTTATGTGGCCTAATGTCAATGAATTACGATGACCTGATCTTCGAAATGCAACTTGCTCTTTAATTTTTATTAGAGCATAACTTATTCAGAAGAAGAAATACACTAAAATGGAAGATTACATGCTTTTGTAGTCATTTTACTTGAACATCTTATTTTTGAAACACTCCTCCCTACCTCTAGGCAAAGTTTTAAAAGTGCAATTCGTAAACACCAAATGAAAAGAATTTTTGCCTGAAATTAGTACATATTTCTCAGAGTGGGACCGTTTATAGGTGTTTTTATTTTGTTTTAACCAGCCACAAGACAGGCCTTTGGAGCACTGACATATGGTTTGTAAAAGGAAAAAAACCAGACCAAATCCAAAGCCCTCAAATTGTGCTTTGCCTTAACTTCATCAAAAGTGAAACCAGATACAGACTGAGGAGCAACTGGTAAATGAGACCTACTAAAGTCAGTTAAAAGTCCCAAAACCAACTCATCACCTTTGATGCAAAATGGTGTCAATTTATAAACAGAAAATCACTTGATGGTCAAAGAACAGACCTAAGCAGGGGAATAATTACAAGGTGTACAAACTTCACTGTGGTGGCTTGGATTGAGCCCATCAATGGCTATCTAGGTGGCAAGCCAGAAGGGGCACGGGCAGGCGGCTGAACATGTCCTTACACAATTCTGCTCCTTTCACAAAGACCCATGCCACTCTTCCAACACCTCAAGTAATCTTTAAAGGTTTAAATTGCCTTTAAAAAATCTGATTAATAAAATTTCTCAGTAATCATGCCTGTTTTCCTAATGCGATTATAGCATGAAGGAATCAAACCAATAAAGTAACTGGTTATTTTATTCTCTTGCAGCAAAGACTTGGTTTCATTATAGTAAGCACCCACGCTGTAGGATCCATAGTGGAAGTGGCCCCTTATGCTAGGCTAACAGATTACCACTGTACACATAAATTACTACATGATTTTCAGACGTCACCACTTCCTATCTTAAGATTCAGTATTGTTTTAATGCAATTATCATTTTGTTATACCAAAAGTAACTATCAATTGACAATTGATTTCAGCTTCACAAAAATCAGAAGTATTTGACTTTTGTATTTGAGAGATTGTCGCAGTTAATATAATGTTCAATTTAAATTCATCTTTATGTATGGATTAAAAAATCCACTTAAGTATGTTCAAAAGTTTCAGAGTTGCTGCTCTGAGCTACAGCTTTAGCAAGGAACAGCGTAATATGCAAAAAAAGAAAACTGTCTTTAGCCAAGTAATGCAAATGCCAGATACCAAATGCAGGCTCATTTTTCCATAGGAATCTCAAATTGAAGCTGACAGATATGAATAAGTGTCTTTGAAATCACAGAAAACCTGCAAGTATCTTCCTAAATTTGCAATATCTAGAGGAGTTGTAGTATCATAAATATCATATTAATTCCAAGATGAAAAATCTGCAGCAGTTTTTTCATGTCCAGAATTAAACCTGTGGTTTTCATTTACAGCTGCTTTTACCAAAAAAATCTTTTTTTCCTGCAAAAATTAAATATACGAGAAAGAGCCACAGACCATTTAATACAGGCTTTATATGCTATTTTTTTAAAAAAAGCTAAGGAACATTTAATACAGGGTTTACATGATATTTTTCCAAATCAGAAATTTGCTTCTGATAGAAGTATGTTACAACCCAGCTTCTTAAAAAAAAAAATCATAATCTTCACTTGAACAAGTAGTTATTCTAACAGCACAGTTATAAGGGTGTAACTTTAGTTCATGTAAATGCCACAACTAAAACTGTCATGTGTTCATCATAAATATAAATTTATAAAATACATTAAATATAATCCTGCAGAAAAATGTCTATTTTAATTCCAGAACTTTTAAAACAGAAGTTTTCACTGGTTATAGTCACAAGAACCCCAAAACAGAGCTAGAGTCTTCCACAGTATAAGCTCTAATTTACATCCTTTCTTTTTTTCAAATTCAAATAAGCAAAACAAACTCATCTGCCAGGGTTTGGGGTTTTTTTGTTTTTGTTTTTGTTTTTGTTTTTTTAAGAATAGCAACAATTAATGCTACACTTTTTCTGGCTATAAAATCTCATTCTTAGTGTAGCCGATAATGTTGTGGCCACCTAGCTGTGATAATTCAGAATGGAGCTTTGTACACTTTTGCAAAGGAGTATTTGCTTTCATACTTCAATAGAGAATGAACCAATATTTGGTCACAGAAGTTTGGAGGTGGCCCTGTGGCTCACCATGCTTCTCTCTTCCATTAAGATAACATCTGTTCTGACCACCAGTCAGCTAGTGTAGCCGATAATGTTGTGGCCACCTAGCTGTGATAATTCAGAATGGAGCTTTGTACACTTTTGCAAAGGAGTATTTGCTTTCATACTTCAATAGAGAATGAACCAATATTTGGTCACAGAAGTTTGGAGGTGGCCCTGTGGCTCACCATGCTTCTCTCTTCCATTAAGATAACATCTGTTCTGACCACCAGTCAGCAAATCAAATTTGATGAGAATTCATCTGAGTGCAAAGTAGAAATGCCCACTAATGGATGTATTTATGTTCCGTTGCTCCACCCTTTAAATATTTCAAATGAAAGGTAAACAAAACCAACAATGGTATCTCCAGATATTACAACTAACATATAGAAAATGTACCCCACTATAATGAAACTCAAACATTTTCACATCATTGAAAACATATTTTCACATGTATTACATGAGAACTCTATCCCTTCAATTGCACTTAGTACTGATCACTATACAGTTCATTTTTCCTAAGGTTAAATCATTGATTCCATTACAAATCCAATTTCTCAGAAGAAAAGAATTTTTACCACCATAAAAGCTTTATCTGGATGAAGTTTGTGCCTTTTAACTTCTAAGATGATCAAGAATAATAATTTGTAACGGGCTATCAAAATTTTAGTGGGGAAATTTATCATACAGACTACTTGCTAATATTTTGGTTACATGGTCCCAGTTGCACTAAACTGAATGGGATTTGTTCAAAAATTTGAGTGCAGTCTTCCTATCCCAGAGTTTATGTATTATTGTTTATCACTCTAGTATCCAAGCAGAAGCATTTAACTGCCAGCTGTTTGTACAGGATTAAGGTATTTAACAGAAGAAAATTAGAGCAGGGTGGGATTTTTTTTTTATTTTTTTTTTTTTAAGGGGCCATTATAGTTTACTTACATTAAATTTGATTTTTAACCTTCCCACCTACTTTCCATGAAATATCAAAGAGACAGGTATTCCATTTACCTCAATAGTAGCTGCAGGGTAAACATGAAGGTACCACTGTAGTCACTGATTCGCAAGGTATATCAAGCAATATGTCAAGCCAGCTAATGCCCCCAGTATCTAATAACATAAGGAAACAGTAAAAGCAGTAGGTACTGCTTACTTTAAAAAAATCTCTTAAGAAGTTTTAGTATTTTCCCTCTTCTTAAGACAGGAGCTGTCAATGCTGAGATACAAAATAGTTAAATGAACAAGCACAGACAAATCAACTTTGATAACTATTTCATTAAGCTGGAGTAGCATTCCTTAAACTTGTGGCCAAATCATGTTTTAATAGTAACACTCATATATATCTTTACTAAGCCACCATTTACCAAAGTTTAGGGAATAGTTTAACATATTCAAAACATTTTAACTTTATTTGATTACTCATAATGCTGAAAAGGTGACAAAGATCTGTGCCTTCTAAAATTTCTTCATTTCCATTACTAAAAATACTTTTAGTTGAAATTTCTAAGCTGACAAGTGTTTATTTATTTTAAGTTTGTATATAAAACATGAAAAGGTTGTGTGTGTGTTCTGACATGTACCAAAGTTACTCCTTATTTAGTGAAATAGCTACCTGCCTCACAAAAATTGGCTGAAAGAAAGCAAGAGCTGAAGGACGGCATTGTCACCGAGGCAACGTCCCGGACCTTGAACGATCTGGGTTCAGTTCCTGGCCCTGCTACAGGCTTCTTGTATGAACTAGGCATACCATTTCACCTGCTTCAAATTTCTTTTTGCATGAGAACATATAGTCTAGTTATTCTTCCTATGGCAGTTACAAAAATTAGTTTCATAGCTTCTTTGGTATATGACACCTTCTAACAGGATGAGGTAAGCGCACAGATGCGAAACAAACGTCCCAAGTCCCGCTACCCTTTTTAAACAGATCAAGCCATGGAGCACAAAATGCGTCATAAGCTTGTGTGATTGTCACAAACAGTGAAAATAAATCTAATTTGCTATATCCTTTGGTGTCATTTGTACTGCAGTTGAAACATTATAGTCACGTGATTACTGATGCAGTGATCTAAACATCTGACATGATGAAAAAGCTGAACAGGGATACTAATGAATAACTAAAAGATATTCCAGATCTGACAGAAGTGTTCAATCTTGTCATAGAGCGTGTGTGTGTGTATATGTACATCCATATAAATCTCAAGCTTAATATATTTAGAAACAAAATCCAGCAATAGTTCACTTATACAAAAGAAGGTTTAAACATAAGCTCACATACATGCATTTGAAACATGGTGTTCCTTATCCAGTATTGTTTAGACTTGGGTTAGTTTGCTGTTTTGTTGACTATGGAGAAAGACAGACAAAAGCAGAAAGGCTATGCACATTTCTCCCACTCCCCCCGTTTTAGCACTCAATTTTGTTTAGAGATAAAGGTGCTCTCCCATTATCCTGTATATTTAGCCTTTTTTCAATGATTGTGTGCCTTATGAGCAAAATGAAGACCAGGACTTTTAAAAGTCAGTCATATGCACTCTGCCTCGGCGTGGCCAGATCTTGACACCAAATGCTTGAAATCTGAACACTCCCAAAACTGAGGAAGTCCAAGTAACTAACCACAATCCAGTACCTTGGGTTAAATTACTGCTTCCCTTAGACAATAAGGGCACTCAGGCTTGTTACCTTTACAGTCAATTGGAACCTAGCCATTAATTTTAATAGGATCAGGATCAGGTTCCTGACTTTTTCAACATCAAAGAAACATCTTTCGCAGTCATTTTGCTATAAATAATTAAAGCTGATTAGTAATAATAAGGTACCTTAACCAAAAAGGTAAACAGTGGAGACATTTATTATCAAAGTAAGAAAAGAAAATTAAAATAACCTGCAACACTTTTGTATGTGCAATTCATCAGGAAACGTTGTAAAAGAACAAAAACAAATGTTGGCTCATTCCAGAGGTTCTTTGTCATCATTAATGTATTCAGGTTTTCACAGCTGAATTGCTGTACTTTGAAAAGATTTTCATGAAAGGAAACTCAAATTCAACGTTTAAACAAAGCTGTCAGGTTACCAAGATTCATATTTGCTTGTATGTCCAGAAAATGTTTTCTCCTTTTTAAAAAACCCTCTAGGTTAGAAGTATTATTATTCCTTTGCTCTCGATTTGTAAACAACAGAAAATAAGCTTTTTTTAAGCAGCGCATATTTATTTATTTATTCGCTATTGCGAAGCTGAAACCAGCAGTTAGAAATATCTGTTCCAAAGCGGAGGTGAAACTACCTGGTATGGATATTTTACTTCATTAGTAGTTCTGTTCCTCAAATTGATACAAATGGCCTCCTTCTGTTTCTGTCTGTCTGCTTGCCTGATCAGTGGAGCTAATTGTCAGAGCTGGGGAGATCTCCTATACCTAAACAGAAGATACGCAGTTTGTAACCTGCTTAATTTGCCTTATGTCCTGGATGGCCCTCAGTATGTTGTTCATTAAAGTATCAGCTGTTTCGGTTGTAGCAGTGGCAACCTAAGCATAGGCCTATTTTTCTTTGTTAAAAGGCCAGATTGTCAATAAATAATACAGATCTTACCAGATAATTTCTTACCACTTAAAATAAGTATGATGGTACTTTATTTCGTTCCCTTCCACACTTCTTAGTTTTGCACATCCAAAGAGGACAAGGACAAGGGTACCCAAGGAGGCTAAAGAATAGGGCTTATCAGTCAATCAGAAGCCCAAAATTGAAGCTTTGCAGTATCACTTGGCATTTAAGTGAAAGTAGGTTGAACCCTTCCCTTTTTAAAATAAGGAATTCCAGATCTTTATAAATGTTCACATATATGAAAGACAGGAAAGATCCTGTCTGTGCTGACATATTTGTTATATAGAGCAATCAATTTCTAATACAATCAAATCTGTGGCAGTTAAACTCTTCCAAAATGTTTTAACATACATTTAATCTCAGATACAGAGGTCTGTAACATCAGCTAGCTGCACACAATTCACAGACTGCTTTGTAAATTACAATCTTCTGTACGTCCGGACAGAAGTGAACTCAAACATTTAATTATTATCCTGTACCAATCATGCTGGCCTCAGCTAGAATTCTGATTTACTAGTCTTTTATTATATACACACAGAAGTACAATCAAACTTGTACAGTTCAACTTTTTTAAATTAACAGAATCTGCCTTTTCCATATGGAGGAGATATAGCCATTTAACATAATTTGATCATTGCCTGGAAACACTTAATATGTGAGGTGTCTACAGGTAGTAACCTTCATATTATATTTTTGTATCAAGTCTGAGAAAAATATTCAAAGAATGATTCCATTCTCATTGTTAGCTTCTGTATAACTTCTAATAATGAGCTAGTTTTAACATACTCTTAATTACATTTACAGAGGTCGTATTAAAAAAGATTATTCTGTTTTAATTTTGTTATTCAGTAGGTTACTATAGTTAAAATGGAAATTTCTGCTTGGTTTTTTAAGCTCTTCTAAACATGTAAAATTTAGTAAAAACAAAAATAGTAAATCTTTCTTTTACATTCAACTTGCATAATTTCCTTTTATACCACATGCATTATACTACAGGTATCTAGGAAGTGAGATGAGAGCCAACTAGTTGAGCTTTAACCTGGATTTGGAAAAAGCTAGGAAAAGAAAAAGAAACGCTGACATCAGCTCTTCCCAAAGTAGGGTCACAAGGAGTTGTTAGAAGAATGACATGAGGCTGACAAGTGATTTATTCCAGTATTCAGGCAGGGCTGTTTCTGGAAAGAATGGGAAACTCCCAGCTGAGATGACTGAACCAAGGTAGTGTGCCAATGTCACTAGTGAGAATGGTTTTATTTTCATACACGGATTTAGAGTAGAACTTTCAAAATTAACATTTTAGATTTCTTTTAGATCAACAGACATTGCTGTCCAAAAGGTCTTCTCTAATATCTGCCTTATCAACCACCGAAGGCAATTTCCCTACATGATGTTTGTGCCAGTTACCCATGCCACAATATAACCTCCAAACTGGAATTAATGTAATGTGCAACCCACATGAAGCCACCAAAAAAACTGGAGCTACCAATTCTAGAGAGGAAAATCCAACCCTGGAAGCCGGTAACCCACAAGACTGTGTCAGCTACTCACATTCACTCCCACAGCTGAAGTCATTTAAAATACTCCTGCAGTTTCTAAATACGAATTTGCTGCAAGGCACTGAAACCAAAGGGCCCACAACTGGCAAATTTCTAAGGGCATGTCAACACCTGTACACATACAGTCTTTAAAGGAAAAAATGTACTGCATGCTGGCTATTTTCAACTAACTTTATAATAAATACATGTATTTTTAAACGTGCATAGCTTCTCTGTTAACTGATCTCTTAATAACAACGTATTTCTAACACAGAAAAGAGAAGAGAAAATGAAGACTTGTAGGGAAGGAGCTAGTGACAGGCTGAGTTAGCTCAATAGCCTTTGTCACTACAACCCTGTTGCTGCTCAATTAAAAGCAAGCTAAACCGTAGTTGTTATTAATAAATGAATATTAAAATGCTTGTTATGTTAGGATATGGTGTTTGAAGATGTAAAAGCCATTCTTGCTTTTATTCATCCAATACGAAGAGAACCAGACTGAAGACAGCTCTTTCTCCTCTAGCATACCTGTGCCTTTAATGGAAAAGCCAAGCCCAGGAGGAGAAGCACAAGGGTTTTGAACGAGGACCACTAGCAACAAATGTGCTGGTGGGGCACACTGAAGCTTTCTGCCTGAAGGGTGAAACTCGCCAGTGAAGGACACGGCATTCTCAGGGCCTGGTGCAAACCATCGCATGAAATCCCAAAGGCGTTACGAACGATCACAACCCTCAGCATCTCCTGCTCCCAGTATAATGCAAAGAGGTTCTCTGTTTCAATCTTGTCTTTTTAATGAAAACACAAAGTAGCATGCATATTTAAAAGCACTCTTAAAAACACAATGCTATACTTCCTGTACATGTTCCTCCCTGGAGAGAAGATGAAAGAACACACATTACATGACACACATGACGTCATACAATACACTACCGAAAAATATTTCATATGAAAGTAATAAGGCTTCAAGAACTCACTGCATTTGCATTCTCAATTGCTTTTACCTAGGAATGTACTTCTCCCAGAGACAAGTCTAGACCACTATGGTTGTTTCTTTTAAATGTAATCACGGAAATGATGTCTAAAAACAGAGACAGATAAATGACATACAGGGCAATCTGCATTAGCATTGTCTTCCTCACTGAAGGGGGTTGTAAGGGCAAAAAACCCCAACTCAAAACACTGAATAGTTACTGACCGATTAGGAGATAATACAATTTTCTGACAGCAAAAATTCACTTAACCCTGGAATGAATGTGAAAGGATGTACCCAAGGCCAAAATAGTCCCATGTGAATTACACTTAAGATTTGGGGAAATTATTTGATAGCACATGGGTCCTGTTAGGTCCAGAGAAGATGGTATTTACTTTATTAATTCATTCCCCTCTGTTTTCTACATGTTTTCTGTATAACACTGATATAAACCAGGTATCAAAAACTACATGTAAGGTATAGTTCTACATGGTAATACTTTCTAGTGATGAGGGTTATGAGGTTAATACCAGAATGGCAAAATTCTCCAAAGACGAGCAATGGAAACACACAGAATAGGGTCAAAATGGAAATATGAATGTTCTCTTACCATCTCTCGTATTTTTTCATGGCAGCCTTGAGAATCAGGAGGGATGCAATGGTAAGTATGAGGTGGGCAACCGATCTATCTCAACTGGATTCATTTCAGTCACACACTCCAGTAGTTACCTTTGTCCTTCCAGCTACATCAGACTTCTCTGTCCTCACCACCAACTGTTGCCTCTAGATATGAAATATACCCCCCCAAACTCCAAATCCAAAACACTCAGACCCATTAAAGGTTTCCCCTTTTCTTCTATTAAGAACAAAGAACACATTACATTTTTCTATGTGAAGTATGCTATTAAATAATAGCTTGTACACTAATTAAAGCAAATGTAATTGTGAGAACACACTGACATTGTTAAAGTAAATTACCCAATTTGTTAATAGTTTCATTTCAAGTGACCTTAATTGTATTAATTGTGATACTGAGCAAATTAAATTGAAGAGTATTAAATGCATTGTTCCAGACTGTCCTTAGAGGATCAACTTTCTCATTACATCAATGAAATGGGAATACTACCTACTATGCTCTTTAAAACTTGTGTCAGAATGTCGTGAACGCTATAACTTAGAGTAAAAATTTATAGCAGCTCAGAAACAGTTAACCTAGTTATCCTGTTTCAATGTAATATAAACCTCAAGCATTCGGAAATGAACAAAATAGTTTGTCAGATGTAATACACAGTGAGAAGGCAGAAGAGCAAAGCTTCTGAAATTTCTCTTCATATATTCAGGGTTTATAAAGTCTCTGCTGGAGACAAAAAAAGCTAAGGTTCATCAGTTTCTCTGAAAAAGATCCCTATTTCAGAGGGAATCATTCAAAAATATTGTTAGAAGAAAATGAACAATATCATGAAGATTTTTAGAACAGAAAATCTAGCAAGATACCATCAACTTACTGTAGTCAAAAGAAAAAATAACAATGCACATATACATATATGCATGTAAATTAAAATACAACCAGATTCAAAATATATAACCCAAAATTAAAATTTCTTAAAAGAACTAAAATCTTACATTTGAAGTATCAGATTGCAAAAGTGAGAATCCCTACCACAAATTTCTTACCAACTATTAAAAATGCTATTTAAAAAAGCATATGAGTGCATATACGCAATGCACATTTTTCTATCTTGAAAAAAAATCAGACACAAGGAAAATAACATAAGCCAAATCAACCATCAGAAAAAGACTGAAATACTCTTATCTGTTTTTTTGGAATATTTTAAAGGGATAGAAAAAAGATCTTGACTGTCAATTAGTTAACAGCCTATCCTGAATTTTGTAAACTTGCAAACAAGCACATTCTTATGACTCATCATAACTCAATATTCAAAGTTCCTCAGTTACACAAAATTTGGAGTGCTATGAACGCCCAGATCTTTCTCCAAGTGACACTTACCTCATCTGTTATGCTCTACTTTTATTTGTTCAGCTAGATAATTGTCTCCTGCCTAGCATTTGCAACATTAAACCTCGCAGCTGTTCCTAGTGAACCATGTCTTATTCTTCTCAGGCCACTTCTCCAAAATCTCAAGAATACTCTGAATTGTATGTCTGCCCTCCATTGTGCTAACAGCCCTGTCCCAAATAAACCGTGTTTTCTCTCTGTACCTTCACTAAGATTTTAATAAAAGCACTGAGTACTACTAGACTCAATCAATGTATTACTGGAATCCCATCCAATATATTCTTCCAAGCTGACAGCAAATGAACAAAAAGTAGTCTATGCATGCAGTTTTCCAACCAGCTATACTTAACAGCAATCCATGTATTTCTGAAATTTCTTTCCAAACCGTGTTTTCTCTTTGTACCTTCACTAAGATTTTAATAAAAGCACTGAGTACTACTAGACTCAATCAATGTATTACTGGAATCCCATCCAATATATTCTTCCAAGCTGACAGCAAATGAACAAAAAGTAGTCTATGCATGCAGTTTTCCAACCAGCTATACTTAACAGCAATCCATGTATTTCTGAAATTTCTTTCATTTTATGAAAATGCCTTGTGGGAGAATTTCAAAACTCCAGCTGGACATGACATCTCCTGGTTCTCTATCAAGTTTTGGTATCAGTTGCACATACTAAAAATACAATACTTCATGTAGATTAACAAATCTGACTAGCTCTATGATTAAATATTTATTTTCAGCATCCTTATCAGTGACGTGCTTTATTTTTATCACCTCATCTCAGTGAAGACTTCTATCACTCTGCCTCCAAGGTAATACTTTAAGCATTCAGCAGAGCTTCAAAAAACAATTCAGATGTCCTGATATTCCACAATATTGCATAGAACATCTCCGACTGATGGACCACCTCTCTTGCAAATTCCTATGAGACATGATACAAAGGACTTGAAGATACAGCTTTTCACCAAGTGATTCTGTATCATGCCTGAAACTTGGGGCCGAGTTGAAAAACCTTGTCTTGAAATACTTCTGTGAAGACAATGACGGACAGACTACATGGATGGGAACAACTGTATACTTTGATGCCCAGAAACCTAACACCATCTAAGCATATGCTGTTTCTAAAATGAAATATTAAAACTTCAAAGACTTACTTTGTATAGATAAAGTTTCCAATTAAAATGCAGTATGTGTTTCACAGTAAAAAAACCTATGAAGATGAAATGGATGCTTTATATAAAATATTTACATAGATAGAACATAAAAAATGTACCATAGTTGGTAACCTTTATGACTTGGGGAACCATGTATTTACATATCTTTATCTTCGCATGTGCGTATGTGTGTGTTGTGTATATATTTTTAACAGTTGACAGCTGTTTTAGAGCATACAGAGATGCCAAGCTGAATGAGGGTCTTGATTACTTCAAGATTAGCTATCTAAAGTTTCTATTCATTTTAAGTGTTGTTAGTGTGAAGAGTCATTAGTCACTTCCTTGTCTCATAGAACATCAGCATACATTTACATTGTTAATGAACATTTGGGGTAAATGAATTAATGGCACTTTTAAACATCAATTCAATACTAATAACTTTGTATGTCATAGAAATGTTAAGGTTGGGATAAAAATGAGAAACCTTTTCAGTCAAGGTAACTAATCGCTTCTGGGCACAATAAAGGGTAAAATTAATTTACAGTGTTTTTTTAACAGGATAAAAATCTTGGTTTTTCTTGAAACAGGGTTGAGAGAATTACCAGTATTTTTTAAAGGAAAAAAATCAGAAGAAAATGCTTATCTTTTTCTTGATTGAGGAAGACTAGAAGCAAGCTATATTTCCTCTGGAAAATGGCTATTATTTTAGGTTATCGCAAAAGATTATTTTCAAGTTTCTAAAAATATGTAAAAAAATGCATTTAGTTTATCAAACTAAAATGGCTCCATATCGTTAAGATGTCAAATATAATAGAGGAGGAACACTGACCTAGAAAAGCTATTTCATTTAATCGTCAGGTTTTAAAATACTTCCCCCTAGATGTTCATTCTCATTTTCTAACATTGAAAAAGCTTTATAAACCAATGAAGAAAAAATGAAAAAAAATTAGCTCAAAGGGACAATGAAGTTTTACCAATATATTTTAAAGCAAAACATCAGCTTCTTATAAACTGAAGTAATAAACCTGACTAAGCAAAACTTGACTAGCTTTTTTAATAAGCACTAGTAAAAAGAAGATTTACAGACAGATACACCCACACAGAGAAGTTGATCTGGGTGAGGGACTTAGGAAATGAGACGAAGTTGTTTCAACTCTGCAATTTAAAATAAATTTTTTATTAGGAAAAATTTCTTCACCGAAAGGGTTGTCAAGTATTGGAACAGGCTGCCCAGGGAAGCGGTTCAGTCACCACCCCTGGAGGTGTTTAAAAGATGTGTGGACGTGGCACTTATGGACGTGGTTTAGTGGTGGACTTGGCAGTGTTAGGTTTATGGTTGGACTCAATGATCTTAAGGGTCGTTTCCAACCTAAATGATTCTATGATTCTATGTGTTCAATGACTGGAAAATTACAGGTAGTTAAGGTGCCACTGTGTATAACTGAGTACTTGAGGAATGTTTTCATGACAAGGACGAGCTTTCTCATTAAGCTTATCACTTTCTTCAAACCAACTATACTGTCACTACTAGCAAATAAGTAGAAAAGACAAGCAACACAGACATGCATTGCATTATGCAAGCAGTTTGTTCTCACTGTTCATTAGAGTCTTCCAAATACTGCATTTAATTAATTTACCTTAGGTTACACAGTAATTTCTACCTTTAGAGCCTGTTCATTTCATCTCAACTTCCAGGTTTTTTTTCAAATAAGAATATAGGTGCTGAGTCAAACAAAAAAAAAGGAAAATCAGCCTTTTTATTTTCATAATCTCATCCAAAATAACACACTGAACTTTACTGCAGAATTAAAAAAAAAAAAAAACAGAAAAAATCCCTAAAACCAAAGCAGTGTAAGAGCCCATGCTTGAGAAAGTAACAAAAAGCCATGCTGCATTTCACTATTCTTATGCTGAAGTCAGTGTTTGGTTTATGATTAAAAAAGGACGACAGCGCATTAAACATTTGGCTAATGTTTCTGTCTGTAATTGAAAGTTGACTTTTCGTGGTTTTCATTAGTGTCAGAGTGTTCTACACATACTCTGTGAAATGTTCTTTAAGTTGCCCTGTTCAGCTTCATTGTGAGAATTAAACAAATTATGACAAGTACAGTTATCGTGACACACATATAAGGTTTCTAGGTATAAAGTCAAAAAAGCACAGGAATACAAAACTCACCTTCCCCTGGCTTGTTCAAATAACTCTGCAAGGGATCAATGCCTATTTCTTGTTCCTCTGTTTGCAAAGGGTGACTGGTTTCAGACACAGAATGATACATATTGGCAATAGTAAATTCCAACTGAGGCGTATTTATCTGGAGGGAAAAAACAGAGAAACAAACACTTCAGTGTTTCTTTAGCTATTTTTCAATCGCACAAGTCAATAGCAAAAATGCTTAAAACCTTTCCTTATTTTCCAGGCGTAACATCACCATTAGAAGTCTAATAACAGAACAATAGTGTTTCCATTCAAATGTTTTATTATTTGGAGTCCAAAAGAATTGTTATAGTACCTCCAACTATCATACTGCCAGTAAAAGTCCAAGCATGTTTTCGACAGACTGTAAAGTGGGGCAGGAGCCTCTTTCCTTCCTTTTTATAGCTTCCCCAACTCATCTTTTAGTCCGATTCTAGGAAGAACTGATGCTAGTCCTTGGGGATGATGAAGATTATAGAGCAAAGCTGAGGTGAGACCCATCATCATCACTCTTCTGGACTCAGGACCTCTTATCCTAGAAAAACTTCCTTTTAACCACTTCTTTTTCAGAAATCATAGGTCAAGTATAAGATAACAGAGAGAGGGATGCAAACACATGCAAAAAGAGAGAATGAGATAATACTGACTGGTATGATGGCTGATTTCCATTTTATCAAGATTTATATTAGCTTTCTAGAAAGATGGTGTTAAGGAAGCATTTGAAGAAACATAATTGCCTAGCTAGTGAATATTTACAAAGAAGTTCTTCCAAAAATGAACGGCAAAAGGGGAGAAAGCACAAAACCGAAAACCCAGGAAGGAGGTGACGCGGGTTCATCATCACAGGCTGCTGAATGGCATTCACATCACTATCACGGAAGTGAACAAGAACTGTGTTAGAAGTTTATGTGAGGAGTGTTGGAAGCTAATATTGGCTGCAACGAATAAGAGGATGCCAATAAAAGGGTGAAAAGCAGATGGTGTTATGGTCAGAGCAGTAAGAAGGAAAAATGACCTTTCTAGTGCATTAACAGTGCGAGAGTACATTTGTCAAGACTGCATTTTGGTCACTGTACAGCAATTTATTAACTTGCAACACAAAAGAACCACACCAGCCAAATAGGTTTGATTTGCCCAAGCGCACTAAGTAGCTACCTACAACTGCCAGCTGAGTTTTAAATATCACTTACTGTGGCTGCTTAGTTTACAAGTACCAGAACTTTCTAATGCCAAGAAAATTGTATTTAAAAAGAAATATACAAACACAAAGCGGTATGCACCTACACTTTCAGGACTGGTATATTATCAGTTTGGAAATCACTTCAGTTACACTTTTCTTTTGGTTCTTAGAAGGCATAGCGCTGACCATATATGCTTTGTAACTTTGGTTTACTGTCAATAAATGAAGGGGGACTGGGATTCTTAAGAACTTTCTAGTTTCAGACACTATTCACCTGCTTCATTTTCCTACTAAGTTCTGTGAAAAAAAAATATACTAGATAATAAACAAAGCTAGTTGGGCCACTGTTAGGCATTTCCTTCAAACCAATGCACCCAGACTGTTTCAAAAGGATGCTCTCTCAGCTGTATTCCCTGAGGGTTTTGTCCTTTATTTGCCCCGGCACCTGCATTAGCGTGGTGCTGAAATGATCGCACCATCATCTCTCACTACTTTTTAGATAGAAGAGAACATCCGAAGCGCTTGGGAAGAAGGAGCCAGGAACTGAGGGAAGGTAGGACTGCCTGCTTTTGCAAATTTTTACAATCATACAATCATATGATAAAACACACCACTAAAACACAGAATTGCCTCGAACAACTCTTTGTACTAGCTGAACAAAGCATATTACGAATGCAAGTACACACCATGTGTTTCCCATGTAATTTATAAACCATAATAATGAAAAATGCATGGACGGTAACTTGGAGAAAAACATTTATAAACTTGCTAGCCACTTAAATAACATTTCAATGTTTACCTGCAGTCTTATGGCTATATAATATAGAGAGATGTTTATAACTACCTGATATCTTAAATAAATAAATGAAAAACTTGAAAGAATTTGCTTTAACAAAAAAAAAAAACAACCCACAAAAAACAACTTTGCAGAAAGAGATATTTATAATTTTCTCCTGCTGGAATTTTAGTTGCTGCTCTTGTTCCCTTTACTATATCATTGTAATTACCTTTCTACTGATCCGTTGATTTTGTCTTCACAAAAATTACAAGCTTATTTCGAACTGTGCTGCCAGAATTTGACTTTTTATTTTTATGGTCCTTCAGACATTGCTACACGATCTGACCAAGGCACAACGCCGAGTGCCTTTCAAACTGAGAACCAGGCACAAAATGACCTTACCAGCCTTCGTAGTTTTAGCAGCCACCACTTAGTTAAGACACAATATGCTTCAGACTTACATTGTCTTACATCCATAACACAATATGAAATTAGCTCTAGTAAGTTTGTTCTTCTATATTCTTCTGTTCTGTATCCACCTTCTCTTGTTTTAAATACTCCCCAAATGCCATGCCTTTACAACATATAGAGCCATAATTTACTTTACAGACGGTTAGAGCAGTTTTAAACAGCTGAATAGATTTACTTTTGATACTAGCACAGTGATTTAATCAGTTACTCGTGTTTGTTTACGGATACATTTGATTAGTGTTAAAAAAAATATCACTACCTATTAGTCTTGTCACTCCTTAGTCCAAGCAATTTTCTTTACAGTTTTATACTTAAGTTCTCTTCAGCTCTTCTAACAAAGAGCAAAGAGAACTATTAAACAATTATGATTACACTTGGAATCTTACTCTGAGACAGATTAATTCTTTACAGGTTTGTGGTTGATTTCTAATGGCCTATAACATATTGTTGATATTAAATAAGATGCAATTTAAAAACATTCTCAATGTGAAACAATAAAAATGTTATAAAAATCTGAAATTCAATTATTAGACTGCAAGAGTGGATGCTGGCTATCTAGTTAAACCCTAACATCTCAGTCAAAGCTAAAAGTGACTATTTTTTTTTCCCTCCAAAGATGAAGGGCTAAAAAACCCGAAGACCAGGCACCCTTCCCAGCACCAGGAGTTCAACTATCCTTTAATATACATGAAAAAATAATTAAGGCTGCATATGAAACATTTATCTACTTAGGGGAATGAAAAGAGACACTAATCCACCTGTGAGCCCAAGGAAAAGACAGGCATATAAACTCCTGGCTACTCTCCTTAAGTACGCGAGCAGGGGGAGCTCTCATGCACCGAGGACAGCATCACAGGTTTGCTCCTCACCAACCAACGCACGTGGAGTGAAACCAGCCTGCCTTCCAGTGAAGGCAGCTTGTCAGTACATCTGTGACGTGTCAGCCCAGGTTCTCAACGGAGACCAAAAATCCCTCAGAAGATAGGCTTATGGACTCCACCACAGAACTCCACTGGATATTAAAGGGACTCTATGGCGATACTTGCTTACAGCACATCATCCTCTCTCCCCGTGACCTCCTCCATATTCCATGGGTGATAAAATACCAACCTGTTTCCATTAGGAGAAACTTAACTGATGTTTACTAACATTTACCTTACTAACAACCTCTTTCTACACAGCAGGGATCAACTACTTGTTGTATTAGATAGCCTGATTTAACATACCCATTTTAATTCAGAGAACTTTTCTTGTTCTCAGTGAGTACTTAGCTTTGAAGTCTGCTGCTTCTTTTTTAGACATGAGGAGGTTTGTGCACCTGAGAGTTTACAAATTTTTTGCCTTCTGTATTAGCTGCTCTAACACATGATATTACTTCTACCACCTCTTGCCATAAATTAGTCTTTCTTACACAGTCGTGCCTTCATCAGCATTGCCATTCTTCCTGTATATAAAACCTGTGAGTTTGAAATGCTTAAAAAAAATAACATTTAGTCATATCTATCTATCTAGAAATACAAGACAAAGATAAAAGTCCAAGTGAGATATGCTTCTATCGTTAGGCTGCCCTGCAATGAAGCACCAGTCATGTCTGCACCGGAGTTGGGCAAAACACGGCAAAAATGTATTACACGAATATAAAAGTATACAGCTATAACCAGAACTGTACAAAAGTAATCTGTGTCAGCATTGCCATTCTTCCTGTATATAAAACCTGTGAGTTCGGAATGCTTAAAAAAAATAACATTTAAAACATTCAAAATGAAAACCACTTCTTCACCAGACTGTCAGTGGCAACAGCCTGAACTCAGCCATATTTCATCTTCCATTAATATGCAAAAGTCATATCTATCTATCTAGAAATACAAGACAAAGATAAAAGTCCAAGTGAGATATGCTTCTATCGTTAGCTGAACTGCCAATGAAGCACCAGTCATGTCTGCACCGGAGTTGGGCAAAACACGGCAAAAACATGTATTACACGAATATAAAAGTATACAGCTATAACCAGAACTGTACAAAAGTAATCTGTAATAAGATAATAATAAATTTTCATATAATAAACTGATTATAATGAATGTTCAATTAGAAGATGAAAAGTTCAAAATAAAAACAAACTTTATAGAGTTCTTTTAACAGTGAGACTATTCATTACCACGAAAGCAAGTGGCAAGACTATGCTAATCTCAAAAATTTTGATAAATTTTAAATCAGTATTTAATAAACAAAACATAGCACAGTTGAACATGAACACTGTACCTTATTTCAAGTCATAAGATATTCATTTACCTCTTCACTTGCAACAGATACTGAATACCAATATTCAGTATTCAAAGGAGCAGTTTATGGATAACAAGCATTGTTTCAAAAATAGTTACTAAATTATTTCAATTTAAAACCCCCTAAAAACACCTCATCTAAAACGTTCCCCTTAATCATCAGTGTTTATACAGACTTTTAAAAATTATTTATTCAAACTACAAACCACACCAAAACATATCAAAATTAATGTTTAAAATGTGAAGAGTATACATACTGTTTGGGCAAAATTAGAAAATATAATCGGTCTCACAAAGGGTATTTTGGAGGTATAACTGAGTCGGTGAAAAAGAATTAGGCAATTCTGAGCTTTTACAGCATCCATTTCCCTTCTCTTCCCGCCCCCAGTGGTGACATGAAAGGAACTGCAGGCTTGAGGAGGTACTTAGGACCAGGGCAGAAGAACTGCACAAATTGCAGCACTTGCCCCACTCTTGCTCTCTGACATCCTCTTACCCCCAAACGATCAAGCAAAAAAGCAAAACATTTTATGCTTAAAGAAAGGAAAAAGAGAACCCACTAACACTGAGGAAGAAGAAACAGAACAATGCTGTTTAATCTGGGATATGCTAAAAATAAAAATCAGTTTATATCAGTACCAGCAAAGCTATTGGAATATGACATTTCTGAAAACTACTGAAGCGTACCAAAGTATTTAAATAATACTTTGCATTCATTCTATCAGGCTGTATCAACCACCTTCTCCAAATTATCTTTGGGCCTTTATTTCATGCCATATAGCAAAGTTTACCATTTTAATTACTTAAATTGATGACAAGTAGAGGAAATACTTGTTTAGCTAAGTAATAAATTAGCTGCCCTGTGAAGTCAAATTGATTAAAACGACCTGACTAAAAGCAAATGTCTGATGTGGTAATGGTCTTATGCATGTTTTGTTAAGTTTGACAGCATCATGTTATGAGGGTTCACAACTCTGCCCCTCATTTGCAGCTTATGAAGTAATCAAGCATGTTAGCACACAGAAGTGAGGATTCTCCAGAATGTGAAAACATTTTAAAGTAGATAAGGAATTAAGTATTAGGAGAATAAACATGCATTGTGTTTATTTAAAGCAATGAAGTACAGATGACTTGCAAATAATCTAGAAACAGTTCCAGACCCTGGGTTTTCTTTCACTGGCCAAATCTCCTGGGTCTTAAATTATTCCTCCTAAAGTAGGAAAGGAAGAAAAAAAAAGTCATCCTTTCTGAATAGAGGGCTGAGTAGGAGACAGTCCTGAGCATGAACTTTGGTAAATGAGGATCATTCGGTATGTTTCAAGCTGGATACCTTTTACTAAGACACACATTAATAGGCATTTTTGAAAATTTTGTTCCAACCTGTAATATTCACTGCTTTATTCTTTGCTCTGGGAGTGATTTTTACTCAGACCACATGGACCACCTATCTCATAGCACTGAGCTCTTCTGCTCTTCATCATTTGAGCCCTTTACTACCAAAACCTCCATTTAAATACAGAAGATACTAGCTCAAGTGCCTCCAAAAAAACCTCCCAGCAAAACTCCACCAAACCCAAAAAACCCCCTCTCCACACACACACCAGTTTAAAAACTAGCTAAGGTTTCTACTCAG
The DNA here is from genome assembly GCF_000699145.1 of Aptenodytes forsteri. Taxonomy (NCBI): domain Eukaryota; kingdom Metazoa; phylum Chordata; class Aves; order Sphenisciformes; family Spheniscidae; genus Aptenodytes; species Aptenodytes forsteri. The sequence continues at coordinate 1,628,114 of NW_008796217.1, forward strand.
CCACTTCCACAGGTTGCTACCACCAACCACTGAAGAAACATGCCTTAGGAGGAACACTTACTAACTCGGAAGAAAAGTGCACAATTTGACAAACTTTGGATAGCATGAAGCAAGACTGTTTTCTTTTATAAAATGTATCAGATTATGTATCATTAAAATAGAATGATGCAAACATAAAAATGGACTGTCGTGGTACAGCAGATTAACATTAACATCAGCTGGGGTCCAGAACAAAACAAACAAGATCATGCCACTGATGGACAGGTTAACAGCCAGCGAGTCTGATGATCATGAAATGCAATTAATTTTGTCCCATTTAATAACATTTCCTGCATTTTAACTTCTGCCTGTCTGATCTTTAATACAAAAACAGAGTTACATTGGACTTTAAATAAGTTAATTAAGTATTAAAATCAATCATGTGAAAGTCTTAATATTTAATATTGTTAGATTGTATATCAAAGTGGTTTTATTATTTATTTACTCCAAACCTTTCCAGAATACTTCATGTGGCAACAGGGGGTCTGTATCTCACAAGATAAATGCATTTACAATGCCAAATAAATTATATATAAAAGCATTTGTCTTAATACATGTCATATAATATTAAATATCACCCATTGGTACCACCCTGAAACCCTAATCCATTTTTACCAACCGCACATTTGTATTATTCAAATGTTGTCTATTAAATAGTTTTCTCAAGAGCCACAGTAAAGGAATACATACCTAAGAACAATTATCACAGGAGCACTGTCTACAGATTTAACCCTACAACTTTCATGTCTTACCAGTACTTAAACATGCAAAGTATAAATTCAGTAGTGAATTAAAATGTCAGGGATAAGAAACAACACAAACAGCTTGGGACCATGACAATGTATTCTCCTGGTAATTCACATGATAGTTAAAAACTTTTTTATGCTAGAAGTTAAAAAAAGAAAAAAAACAAACACGAAACTTTATCATAAGTAAACACTTTATATTCTGTTAATTTGGAAGATAGGAAATCTTCCACATAGTTGTTACAAGCAGGGAACAAGTTCACGCAGTTGCTAGCTTACAGTTTTCTTCAGGTTACATGATTCTGTAAGAAACACTAGTTTGACTAAGGAAGAAAAACTTGAATAAAGCAGAGAGGATCAAAATCCTTATGTAATGTTGACCACTGTATTCAACACCCACAGCCCCCTACCAACCTTGTCAACAGTGTTTCCCAAGGTCTAATGCTATGAATAGTGACATTTGACATTTATGGTGAAACAATTTCTCTCATCTGCATTGAAAATGGTGACAACGAAAGTATAAACAGCATCAACCATCTTAAATTCCCAATACTACAGTTATGTGTTCAGTATGGTCCTGTCTCAAAAAGAAAAAAAAAAAAAAAGGACACAATAGCCAAAGCCAGTCTCAATTTTGCAGTTTGAATTTCCTAAAAAAACCCAAACCCCACACCCTCAACACAAAACTGTACCTATTTTTAATGCAGGCTTATGTGACAGCTCCACAATGAGGCTGTTAAGAGAACACAACTTTGATCTAACATTGATTTCAAACAAGAAGTACCAGCAAAACCAAAAAAGATCCAAAGTCAACAGCTAAATGTAGCCCCTGCCCTGAACACTCCTCCCACCCCCAGGATCTAGCTGTTTAGCAGCAGATGTGAAAATGTTATGCCGCTGTATTTTTACCGTTCTTCCTTTCAACTGAAGACTCAAACAGAGAAAGGTTCATCGTAGCCAAAACAAGTTGATAAAAATGAGATGTATAAATCTCCTCCCATCATCTGATGCTGCTAAGGCTTGAGCTGAATTAGTGTATCCACCTTTAGACGGATAGCACAGAAGGACAAGAACCAGCTGCTGCAGTCCAGAGCAGAGCAACAAGACGTATTAAGAGCCCAGAAACTATAATCTATGACATAAAACTGAAAGAAACTTAATGTTTTACTTTAGTGAAAGGAAGATGGGAGAGAAGGAGAGAGAAAAAATGCAGTAAGATTTCAAATCTTTACATCATTCAACTATGAAGCTACTCCCTTTTCTTACAGTAATCTAGAGGTGGTAAAAACCCTATTCATATTGAAACTATTCAAACAATTGGAAACCCACTAAAGGAAAGAAATCCCTTGTTTATTTTATTTTAGAATACATTTTATCTACGTGGTTACAAAACAATTCAATATCATTTAAATGAAAGCTTTGTCCTTCCAAAGATAGTTAAGAGATTAAAGTAGTTTATTGCTGTTTATGGTATGGAAATGACTGCTTTTAAGTATTTAAGAGTTTTACTTTCAGGAACACACAGGCACCATGCTATGCTACACACTTTATGTTTTAGTAATACATATGTAACTCAAAGGGCCAAAGAATGTCAAGACTGAAAGAAATCATCAAAACAGTGAACTGGAAAAAATGGCAGCTTCGCCTGCAGCCTTACCCAAAATGACAGTAACTAGCTTAGACACTAAAAGTGTATTCAATGAAATAAGTTTCTAGGATATCACAGCTTTAGAGTAGTAAGCAATTAATCTAGGATTCAGCCTTTATTCTTTTACCATTTTTAGAAAACAGTTTCCTATAGGGGTTGACAGAATTTTTATAAAAACACCAGCATGTTCATGCGTGCACAGAGGCATTTACATCAAATATTTCTCTTCTAGTTTTCTGTTCTAGATATGCAGATACTAAAGCAGCATGGTCTCACGCTGAGGTACAAAGAAAGTTGGTGTAAGCCTCATTTGCTAAGGAAAAAGGACAATTTCATAGGCACTTTCAAAGGAGCAGAGAGAGACAGAATTTTTTTCGTATCTTACAGTGAAGTTTCTGCATAATGTGAAGAACCATAACCCATGTTCACCTATGTGATCCAATCCTGATGAGTGAATTCAAATGGGCAGAGCTGCAGAGGAAAACCAGGTGCAAGAGGAAAGCAAAGACAAGGTGCCATCTGAAATCTAATTCAGCCGCAGTGCAATGAATGCAAATTGCAAGGATTTCCCATTACTTCTGCCAATGGGAGCAGTGGCTTACTTGAGTATGTCTAAAATCCATACTCGGAGGAAAAAAGCTTCAGGGTAGGGCCACCCCTGGTAAAAAATACACTGAGGCTTCCCACAAATGCTCCCTCTCACACCCAAATGCTCAGTCTCAAGGCCTACTCTATGTAAGGCACACTATTCATGTCATGTACTGCCTGCTCACATTGCTTCTCCTCAGACTTGCCACATCAGGAGTAACAAAAGCAGGGTGCTTAGAAGCCCCTCTAGGAGCTCAGTATTTTTGTAGAATGATTATTCATACCTAGGATGTAGTGAGTTTCAAACAGCAGTACCTAAATAAAACAAAACAAAATACCTCAAGCAAAGGAAACCCCTAAGACTTGCAAACACAAGGTATAGATGAAACCTGCTAACCTGAGCGGGTAGTTGACTGCATGAAAGCGCTTTATACCAAGATACCACTACTGCTGTGAGTAAGATTTTGTTTTTTTTTTTAGTAGGAACGTACCACTGTATTCCATGCCACTAAAAAGATGACAAGGCAGGTTCTTCCTTTTGCAGACAGTGAACTCTGCTGCTCAGCACATCCTGCTGCATCGCTTTTGTTTCCGGTGTTCAGGAACTCTTAGTACTAATTCCTGCCAAGGTCAGTAATACTATAAATAGGAGAAAATTACAGTGCAATACTCTTCCTTCTTTAATAATCTGATCTCTTAATACAGTGTTACCTGTTACTACTTTCTTTCCTATCCCTTCCCTCTCATATTTTCCATTCAAATTTTTGAGCAGCTGGATGAAATGTTCTACGCTTTCCTGTACATACACATCAAACTGCCAAGGGAACAAGTGGTCTTGCTGAAGTCTTCAGACACAGAGAAGCTAGGCAGGCAAGGCCACTATAGCATAACGATTTCTATAATGCACTGCTACTTAGAGGCATTTATTCCTCCTAAAATATTTTCTGGGCAGTCCCTGCTCCTTGCCAGAGCACTTGCCAGGGCATGTAAAACACAGGCATAGAAGTCACCCGTACAAACAGCACGAACAGCACGGTACATCAAACACACACTGGCTGTACCGCCTCAAAACCTGAAATAGATGCAGGTCTTAAACAGCAAGGAGGAAAGCAGTACTTTGCAAGGTTATAGAGGAACAAAAGTCTGTCTAGAAAAAAAAAAAAAAATTAATTCTGCAGAACTTTAAACATGTACCCTAAAATTTACAGTAACAATAAGAATCCATAACATTAATTCAGAAATAAGGATAAAATACACTTTAATAAAGGGGGAAATATTAATAAAAGTGAGTTGCAATTGATCAGTTAAATGGGCTTTTTGGTTTGGCAGTAAATTTGTCTTACCAGAAATATATGTCACCAGCAAGTTCTATTCTCTTTACCCTAAGTCCTGGATTTATTTTGCTTTAGAAGTGGGTCAGCACACACCACGCAGCAAGAAGCAAAAGCCTGGTTTTGCATGACATTCTTAGACAACACATAAGTAGCAGGGCAAGATCTTGGACAAGACCAGAAATAGCAGGCTAAGGGATCAGTTGCCCTGAGAACTGTATACACTCTTCTGCTCTGGGGAATGAGAGTAGAAAAACTGGCAGGACTCTCTAAAGGTTTTTGATTTTTAATAGGTAATACAATAGATTGATGGCTCCTAAATACGTTAGGCTTAGTTGAGTGCTCTCCCTAATTCACCAACAGCTATGACATGACTGAATCTCCCAGTGTTGTCTGAATACCAAGTTTTGTTGTATGCAACCAACAAAAAGCAAATGGAATTCCCACAAAACAGTGAACAGATTTGAAGAATTGTACTGGAACAACAGCTGTCATTATACCTTACAGAAAGCTTGCAACACCTTTGAGGCTAAGCTTTTAAGCCTATTTTATTAAAAAAATTTAACAGATGTAAACAAGATATGGTTAGAAACCTCCTTGATTAAATTTTTCCTATTATTTTCAGAAAGCCTTTGCAGACAGTTTTCTTGTCTGTGTTAGACGGACCAGTATGACTTTTTAAGAATATTTAACATACAAATCATGATAGCATTAACACTCTGAATCCTCCTGGACAAAATAGCTGTTTTCACTTACTTCTTTCCAACTCTTTTATTTTTTTTTCTGTCCCTCTGACCAATTTTATTATTTTCATTATCTCTAAACACATGAAATATCAATTTGGAAAAAAGTAGCTTTCAGATTTTTTTTCTGCTGCAGACTGTATGATCTCATTCTTAAACTGGTCACATGCAAAAGCCTAGAAAAATGTTCTTTTTGCTATGTTGTTGCATTTCTGGTAATAGTTGAGGTAGAGAAGTGACCTAGTTCAGGTAGAGAAGTGACCTAACAGCGGCCAGACCACTTAGGCATTAAGAAGAATGAAATGAGAATTTTGAACTGGATCCAGAAGTAAATGGAAAGAAACCAAGCATATAGAATATAGGTGTGATCTGTTCTCACTTTTCTTTCTCACTTAATAGTAAGGCTGTACATCTTGGGGCACCTAAAATTAGTAGTTACTTTTGAAATTTTGGTCTGTCATGTATTATTCATCTTTCTTTTTCTCCTAAAAGGAAGATGTAAGATGGCAGTAGCAGGTGTTCTTAGCTTCCTGATGGAAAAAGAGGAAAATGTTGACCGACGGGACAGATCTTTCTTCAAAGGAGAGGTGACAGACAGAGATTGCCTAGCTGAGATGACTATTCTCTGTCAAACACATATTGCAATTCCACCTGTTGCCAGGAAGGCTTGAAGCTTAAGGATTCCTCAGGCAGGCACCAGATCCTCTGCCTACTCATCCAAACTCCTGTGCTCGGGAAGTTCTTGTTCTTTGCTGTGGAAGAAAAAGGGAAATCCTGTTCTGTTTTAGCAGCCACATTTATAAGCAAACCACTGAATACAACAAACCCAGATAACTTTAACATTATTCATCATTTTTGGTTTAGAGGTTTTGACAGCATCCTCTCAGAAATGAAAGCCAAAACATAAAAGATAATTGAAATTAAACGATTTAGAAAGACAGAAAATCACTCCTTCACTATGCTACTCCAAGGCAGCTCTCTTTGTCCCGAAGAACCCCACATAAGAGTCACCTCATCCATTCAAATAAGCGAACACGGTATTTTTAAAATAAAGATTTATTTCTAAAAAATGTCATCTAGTATATCTATACGAAGTTAGCCTGCTAGAAAGAATATTTCCTCGCCTCCTTTAAATTCAAGATTGCCTCTGTATTTAGTGGAGCTCTTTCACTGCACTGATGTCAGAAACAGCAGATGAAGAAAGTGGTTTCACCTTCCAAAAACATATACACAGTTTGGCTTTTAAAAGGTAACATAGAGGACTAAAGAATAGTTTAACTAAAACTGTTTGCAGTCTTCTTCTCAAAGCCAGTAGGAATGATCATGAGAGATGTGCAGGAAAGAACAGAGTTTTTGGTTTTGTTGGGTTGTTTCTTTCATGATCAAAGTACCATTTGACCGCCAAGCCCCTCAGTTCACAGATAAAATGTTTTAGACCTTATCCATACCCTAACATTACATGTTAAACTTTTAAACTTACTATTTCCTACAAATGGCTACTTTCATGGATATGTGCCATGCTGTCAAAACTCTTCTTCTGATTCATACTATCAATGGTCTTAAAGATACCATCTGAAACAACTACACTGCTTTTCACTCTAATCAATAGTAGTCTTGGTGCAAGCTGATGTGTGAATACTTCTTAAACTTTAATACAGCAATTATTTAACTTAAGACCAGCTTTCCGAATTAGACACACATAGTCTGTCATATCCATCCCAAGACTTACACCCGTATGGCACTTCTGTACAACCTGAAATCCATTTAGTCATTTTGATTATAGTTTATATTTAGATAGTCCGTCATGAAAGAGCCCAGAACTTTACCCTAACCTAGGTCCTCTGTATGCCATATGTATATGCAATCTACTACATCAATCAAAACGGCTCACAGTTCAGATGATATATACACAAATAAATGTACTTTACCTAGAGGTCAAAGTAATTTCTGCACAGTATATTCTCTTGTTTTTAGCTACCTCCTACAACCATGAAGTATAAAAATTTAACAAGCTGCAAAATAACAAATTGAACGCCATACATCGAGCTTGTTTAGTGTCATGTTAGGAATGCTATAATTATAATGAAGAATACACTCCACTTTTAACTCTATTTTTACTGTATCTTTCTACCTTGTGGCCCATGGTGGCCTATGCCAGTTTTATTACAAAATATGGCTAAGGAGAGGAAAAGGTAAAAAAAAAAAAAAAAAAAAAAAAAAAAATCAATTCTGCTACTCTGAGAACACATGTGCAGGAACTAAGGTGTGGATTTTGGCTTTTTAAGATAGTGCTTATATTTTTGCCCTTATTCCTGCCTCAGCTTTTGCAACCACATAATACAATCTGGAGGGATCACCAGGACAATGGATAAATTAGGATTTCACTACCATCAAGCCTGAATTGTTTCTTAACAAGGCTACGAATCAGTGTAGCTCTGATTTGACGGAATTGTGAGACTTTCAAAACTGCACTTTCAACACATTAAGTACAATAGGTAGGATTTTTCAAAAATGTTTTAGAAATGCTTAGAATTAAGGTAGGTTTGAAATGTATACATATCACTACATTAGTTGCATGAAGAGAAAGCTGCCACACAAATGCACTGAAAAAGGCAGGGATACTTGTCTACATACAGTAGGAAAAAAAAGATTGCTGAAATGTTGATGATCCACTTTTGTGCTTATTTTTTAACTGGACAGCAACTTTCTTCCTTTCATAGACACTGGACAATATTAGGCCTAAGAGCATAAAAGTTTTTTTAAAAGCCCTATAATTTATTCTTTCTTCAAATTTGACTGAGAAAATATACATAGCTGAAAAAAAAAAGGAATGGACACATAATATATATGGCAACGCAATTAAACAACTGTGTAATATAAGTGGGTGAAAAATAGTTTCTGAACTTGTCATGAGAGACTACAGAAGACTGAATTCCAGCTTCTCTAGAACTCCTATTATCAGGCTGGATAGCCAGCCTCAGTGCTCTAATGTACGTGTACAAGGGCCACTGCTCTAGATTCATGAGAAGTTCTGACCTTGAGACTTCTTAATTTTGTTTGCTCATCTGAGTCCACTATGTAATTATTTTAGGAACCTTTCTATATTTCAATATTATGCATATTTCCAGTAAAGATTTGGAAATGTAATTTAAATATACTGCATGTTACTGTGACTTGTAGGTATTCAATTAGTAAAGGAGAGGTCTGCACTTGTCCACCTCACCTTCATCTCTGAAATATAATTGATACATACCAGATGCTGTGTAATGACTTATTGAAAGATGCAAATAAAAATATTCAAAGGGCCTTCACTAATTTGATGACAACGAAGTCCACAGCTGTGATATTCCAAACAACCCTAACCCTTATTTTCTGAAGCATACACATGTACAGTGAAACACAGAAGTAAAATCTTAGCTTTCTTTACAAGAAAACAGGATTTAAGTTGGAAGTCTAAATGTCAACCCTGAACACTACAAAATTATACAGAATAAGGAGGAAACAGGGCTGATAGTGCATATAAATATGACAGTGTATTAGGCTGCATTTAATTACCAGTTCAAACAACAACCTGATCTAACCTTTGACAAGTAAAATAAATGTTCTGAATAATTTAACCAAAGCAAACATTTGCTGTTAAATGCTGGCTAATTATAGTAAGAGTTGTACTGAGAGGGGGAAAAAACCCAAGAGATGGTAATTTATACACTTCTCCTGCAATTGCTACAGCTATTCCTTGAAACCCTTGAATTTTTTTTCCATGCGGGATAGCTATTAAGTATCTACTTCGGGAAAAAATCTGTCTATGTTTAAAGGAAGAAGCACCGTGTTAGAAGAACTAGCCTTGATTTACAAGCACTGAAGAAACAGTCCAAATATGGAAAGTAAGGTAACGTTAGTTTCAAGAATATCCACCTTTTCTATTGATGGCTTTCTAATACAAAAGGTCTCCATTTGTAATGCTCTGTATCACACTGGAAGATAAGAAAGGGTAGAATAACGATTAAGTCTTTTTCAAAGTGTCAGTGCAAAATCACACAAAAGCCTCATTACAGGATAGGGGAGCACAGTTCAGTCGTGTCCAATGCACTTCTGAAAAGAAGATTAATGAATAAATTTAAATTCTTTCTTTACATAAATACAAGATCATCAGTTAAATACATAAATAAACCAGAGAGATTCTTTAAAAACAACCCCTCCCAAATTATGTAATGACGAAATCATTCCACCACTATGACTTTTTCAGATATATTATCTATAGCCAGATATACTATCCATATGAAATATTGAGCTTATTTCAAAAAGAAGCTAAAGATCTCAGAAAAATAAATATATGTGACAAGGACAAATATTTAAAGTCAGCATGCTTCCAATATCAGAACATCAATAACCATGAAATTGAAACCATTAGAAAGCATTACCAAAAAGGCGTTTTTTTCTGCAGCACATATGCCTTCCAGTTGTAGGCTATTTTTAAAGAAATGAATGGCCTTTGCTATCTTTGGGCCAAGAGTTTCACTTATTTATGCGAAGAAAAGTTAGCAGCAGCATCAACTGTCTATCTGCATGCACAGTAACTATGGTTCAGAAGAATCAGAAGACCACGAAAATTTCACGGACAAGCAATGTATGGTAAACGAAAGAAGGCTTTAAATCCCTAGTCTTGAATATATATTAATATTTGAAGGCTCTATATAATCCGCAAAGTAAAAAGTGAAAACCATTAAAAATATTAAAACTGACTGTAAGTATGCTGCTCTCTTTTCCCAAAAGTAATTTGTGTGCAGATAAGTTCTGGCCACAAGTTTCCAAGACAAACATATTATTTTTAAGTTACCTTTTATATTTTCATAAATATTTAAACTCTCCCTGAAATTTTAAATATGTTTATAGAGACACAAATGCTAACATTCTTAGCCTCTTATAATGAAAAAATATGAATTGAACTATTTCTTGTACACTGTAAGAGAAACGATTTTTAAAAGAAGCAAGTAATAAATTCACAAAAAATTTACCACAAATTGTTTACTTGATAATGAGTCAGGTGGATTCAAGAAACTGAAGCGGATTTTGTAGTTTGCAGTGTAAAAAGAATATTGAAAAATTGAGTTTGAAGGTCATTACTATGCTTGCTCCATAGCTCAGGATAAAGTCTTTAAGCAAACAAAGCAGTAAAGAATTTGACAAGATCCATGCTTGACACTCTGGAGAAATTCAAGTACAGAATTAGTTTTATACCGTTATCTGCTGCTTCATGCCAAATGGACAGTGAAATGCACTGTTTTTTCTTATGCTGAGGCATCCATAAAAACACACTCAGCTGTATTTCGACAAGACAGAGGGAAATCTTAGGCAGTCATTGGTAAATGCAATGAATCAACTCTTTTCCTCACAATTATACTGCACATAAAACTTTGGTGTTTAAGCATAAAACTGGAACAGATCTTCTCTAGAGTTGTTACACTTTTTGTATTCTGCACTTGAAAAGTTATCAGGTTCAGTAAGGTAAATTTTGCTAATAGAAGATACCTTTACCTTTCTGTGAATTAAAAGGTAGCAAGAAATAAAAATAGCCACTCAATTCTAAAATTTTATCTTCTCCAAAATACTTATATTTTAGAAAAACAATGAAATAAACAAAACCAGCCAGGTCACAGGTTGTGAGAGTCGATGCGAAGACTGCTTCTTGATGGGGAGCTCACACTTAATGCTAGCCACTCATCAGTGCCAATTACACTTTCCTGTTACTCCTAATTTTCCAATCTGTTGTGTACTTTAAGAAGTACAACATTAAACATCTAAACAAGAAATTTAATACAATATTTTATATTTAAATAATTAAATCTGATAGAAACACTGATAGAAATGCTAGTGTGCTAAAATGCTAATATACTAAAAAAAACCCCAAACCACCTCTCTTGGCCATAGCTGCAAGGAATATGCACTGTTCCTGATTATGATCTTAGGTATCAGTCTGATATAACAGGTGGTGTACCTGGAAGGGTGATTATAACCAAATAATTCAGTTATATATGTACTTGTGTGTAAACCAGCTAATATCTTTACCCAGTGTGGCCCACCTGGAGGACAATTTATCTGAGTCCAAAAGATATCTCCAACCAGACCATTAAAGGAGAAGAGGAATACCATGATGCTGAAACTAGCCAAGCTTCTCCCCTGACTTTACGCACCAAATTTTAACACTGAAAACCACAAGAACTAAAGATCGAGCTAGTCCTTCAGATCCATACTTTTGTGCACTAGGTTCTAGAGAAATCAGAATTATCAATAAAATAAAAAGTAGAATGGATAAACCAACAGAAATCATAGCAGCACTATGACTCTGGGGTTCTTTTTGAACTAATCCAACGTTTCACTCTGGTCAGTCTGTTATTATAAGTAACAATTAGTTTAGTCTGTACTGGAAGTTGCCTGCATATTTTAATTCACACGTACTTGTAAGGTCTTCCTGAAGAGAATTCACTTTTGTGTAAAATGGCTTTGTGATGTGGATTTACTGGTTGAGTTTAATAATTACAGCATTGCCTTGACAATCTGTAGCTGCAGCATACTGGAAGGAGAGGAAGAGAAAATGCTTCTTGTGTTAACAGGAGAATTGAATTTTTTTATTTAAATGCAGACCCACATAAATTGCAAACAGAGTATTTATAACAAACATCTAAGAACACTGACACTGGTTTAAACTAAAATTAATTTATATCACTCAAATCCGGAAAAACATAATTTCAAGCCTTGATCTTATTAGGATACTTAATGTAATCTTATTAGAATGTGAGCTTCTATATATCAAAGTGTTTTATACATTGCAAATATATTTTAAAGAGCTCCAGTGAACATTACTAAACAATTCACTACTGATCTCCAAACCTAGTTTCACAGAGGCAGATTATTGGATCTGTAACTAATACAGCAGGAGAGGCAATGCCTTCACACAGGCGATATTCTTGCTGCTATACAGAACCGGCTGTCACATGAGTGTTAAGTAAGTTTCCAGGACTTTCTCATCTCTTAACTGCCTGAGATTTAGCACAGAGCAGCATGCTTTCCAAAAGGACAGAGTACCTACAGCTTCAGCGGAAGCAAATGGGGATCATAGATGCTTAAAATTTCAGAAAATCAGGCCTGGTGCCATATACAAGGAAAACGCTGCCAGAAATGTCACTCACAGAAATCCATGCCTGCCACTCCACAGAGATTCATATATGCTTAATGATGGCTAGCAAGTACAGAGAGCAGACCTAGCTATGGAAAAACAACAGAGAACTAGGCAGCAGGCAGGCGATGAGCACTCTGTCTGCACTTGTAATCCCACTGGCAAAGTAAAAGTAAAATGGTTAAGAAGCCGGTAAGGCTGATGCCAAAAATTTAAATGTTTCTAAGGACTATAGCAGACCTTAAGAGACAGAGTTTTTAATCTCATTTGAAACAGTTTCAATACTTCAACATTAATGTATGCACATATATATTAATGAAGCAGACATGTTAATCCCCCCGATGTCGATGTCTGTGAAGCGTCTTAGCTCTTACTTCCTTCACCACCAGTCGTGTGTAAGTAACATACTGTGGCAACATATGAATAGTTCATAGCTCCAGCAATGAATGAATGAATGAACAGTGACCTAAACGCAAGCAGCAATTAAGGTTTCTGTTTCTTTACCCATCAGCTATTGCATGTACTCACAGCAAACAAGTGTGTTTTTCTGACATGCACACTTGTCTGTTAATAAGTTAAAGAACTATTTCAGTCAAGAGCCTTTACGTTTTTCCCCTACACGCTTCGTTTCTTGCTACATGCATTGGAGTTTTACTCTGATAGAGATGTTGATGACAAGCCAAAGAAATGGAGGTGATGCTGCCAGGGATTAAGGTAAAGAGTACTACAATACTTTGCAGAAGCACAAAGGGTCTGCCGTTGTTTCCCTGCACTTGGAAACCTTAAGTGCAAGCTTTCTGAAAAGCGCAATGAGAGCTTCCAGTTAGCACTTCTATTTGATTTTCAGTACGCAGTTATACATCCCTTGCAAGACTTCAATGTACTGCAACAAAGTATGAGGAAAGAGAAAAATTGCAACATTTTAAATGGCAACAAGCATGAAATAATTACAATATGCTGTTTTGTTTTGTTTCCTGTTTTTTTTTTTTTGAGGGGTGTGTGTTGTTCTTCAGGTTGGTTGGGTTTTTTGTTGGTGTTTTTTTGTTGTTTGGTTTGGATTTTTTATACTTTACAGGGGAAGAAGAGAAGAGGGAAAAAAACCCCACACAAAGAGCCATGCCTGGTTTTTTTCACAGGTTCAGTTCAAAATAATTATACTAATAATCTACTGCGCATTATCAATACAGTAGGTATGTGTTCAGAGATAAATTACATTATAATTCACTCCAGTGAAACTAAATTCCAGCTGCAGAATCTTGTTACAGGAATCATCTGTAAGAGCAACCGCTGGCCTTTAAGATATCAGCAGGTACAATTTTAAGTAAAAGTAGTTCACAAAAATACTTTTCCAATTGTAAACAGAATGACTGACACAATCTTACCTGCCAATGAAAACTCTACAGAAATCAATTTTTCAAATCTTTTCTCTCAGTTTAAAAACTGAATCCATTTTCCCTATTATCTATAATATATAGTTATAAAATATATAGTTCAAAATTCTCAGCCCCTGTTAGTCTGGTAAAAAATTATCTCTGCAAAAATAAGCTGAAGAAAATTAAGACAACACAGGCCAAAGAAAAAAAAACAGATCCTGGGAGCTGTTAGTACATGAAATGAGCATTACACTAACGCATTTGTCTTTGTAGAAAGTAAAGAAAAACAGAAGGAAAGCTATCTGCTTGAGATAAATAGTTATTTTAGATTTTTTTTTTTTCTTTTCCATAATAAGCTTTTTGGATACAAAAGTGTAATATTATTTTATTCTTTTTTAAACAAATAGTCAATGTGGATAATTGGTCAGGGGAACTAAGAGTCTACTGAAGTGCAAAATGGATGATTGGCTCCTTTGTTCTTGAAGGTAGCATCATGCTGCATTGTGATTTTAAAGCCAAAATTTGTAGGGAACATGTATTCCAGAACTAATGTTTAACACTTTAATAAACTCTTTACATTCCATGAACAGTGTGTGCTACAGAAATGAACAATGCTCATCATTCAATATTGAGATTAGCTTTGCCCTTTGAGCATCAATTCCGAACCTATGGCATGCACCAGGTATGTATAAATTTTTAAAAAAGCACTTCATTTTACATGATACTCGTTTTCTCCAGCACCTCACTATGTTCTTAGAATAATGAGGTATGACTTTTCAAACCTCTGCTTCCTCCCAGCCTTTCTGTATTCAGAAATGTGCATTTATGTG
>NW_008796217.1:1642617-1645117 GCF_000699145.1 Aptenodytes forsteri
TGTATGGGGGTGGGTGTTGCAGAATAAAGGATGCTACTCCTTTTACTACAAGATAATTTTAATATAAGGGACAACAAGAAGAGAAGAGAAGGGGTTGTGAGATCTTATCCCTCAGAACATAACATGAAGTCTTTCACAAAAGAAAAAAATAATTATCAGAAACCACTTATTATAAACAATAACTTAATTTCCCTGAACTCAGACCCTACAACATTCAGCTAACACTGAAGAAACTGGAATGTAAAATGACTCATAAACTGCCAAAAAGCAGTATGGGTGAAACCAGAATTTGTTCTCACTGTCAGAGGCAAAAGTAACAAAACGGTAAAATGCAAACTCTATTTTAAAATGTAGGTAACATTGACAAAGATCTGATTGAGAAGAAGTACATGACTGGGCAAAGAAAAGGCTAGCTGATCGGACTGACAATAGCAGAACAATTTGGAAACTGCAGATTCAGCTGGCCCCTACTGCTACTTCACCCAAAGCACGCGAGGGGGTTATGTCTATGTAGGAATGGGAACAGATTTGGTGAAGCCGTGGAAAGAAATAGTGAGTTGATCTCAAGTCATAATGGGTGGACTTCTCCACTATGTGTAACACCTTCCTAGATGTACAAGAGCTGCTCTGCAGCATCATTTCCTGGATGCCTGGAATCTGATTATCAGTTTTTCTGCAGATTTACAAGGCATTAAGGTAGCTTTAGACTCCCTCGCTCTCTCCTTTCTCTCCCTGCCCTCCCCGAATATTACTCTCACCTTTATTCTTGAAAATTATTTACATTAGAAATTAAAAATCATGTAACAGATTATAGGAAAGCCACCAATTCAAATTTTAAGTTTCACAAATAATGATCTATTTTTATTCTTCTTCATTTTAGGACTTCCTTGTATGTATTCATATATTACTTTTCAACCTTGCCGGAGCTGAGAGGTTGAATGGACACTGACAGACCATTGAAGGAGAATAGGTTCTTTCATGATAAGCCAGCATAGCTCTAGGCCAATTTTGGACATTATTTGGCAAGCGTTACTCTGTTAAGGAAGCAATTTTTCAAGGTTCACATGCACCAAGTGCAGTGTGCATTATACAGCTATTTAAAAAGCAGCATTAACGTAAGGCTGAATATATCTTGTTCGTGTAATTATCTACTCAATTCAACATGCCCACACAACATTTACATACAACTAAAAATGTAAAAACTCACAGAAAGCAAAATCTCTACTGTATGATGCTCTTTGATAGCTTACGCTCCCACTTCTTTCTTAAAACTACATCCAGTAATATTATTCAAAAAAGAAACTTGCACATCACGTGCCCACCAGGCTTAGGAGTCTTACACTCATATCTACAAAAATTATGAAAAAGCAATCAGATATTTAATGGACAGTATACACACTTATTAATATGATCTGTTTTATTAGGTCCCAGCGAAAACATCTTATTAGTTCTACAATTAAATGATTCAGAAACCATCCACACTATCTTTGCCTTTTAACAGTTCCAATCAGTAGCAGATCTAGGTGTAATCAACAGCAGCAGGGGGCTTTAGGAAGCAAAACAAAACAAAAACAGTAGGGATCTTTACTAGTTTACAGTAATTGATACGAGGAGATGTTATATGTTACTGCAAGTTAGCCCAAGATACGGAAAGGCTACGTGAAAATCCCCTATTATCTACAACTACTATTTCGATATAGCAACAGCAATACAATAAGCTTTTAAAAAAATGGAGTATTTAAAGTTTACTGAATTCCTTGCTGATCTAGGAGATCATCTTTATCTCTTTTTTGCCCCATCCATTTTACATTTTCTGTAACAAGATCAATATTTGGGTTACCGTATATTCAGAATCCATGGATGTCACCCCTTAAATTTGTGAGTGGGCTGCACGAGTGATATAAAGTCCCTCTTCTGTAGGAGTTGAGCACATGGTCTGAACAGCACTTTTAGCCCCTGCTATGCATGGTAACGAAACTATGTTTCCCATATGTTAGTGCTGACAGGCTGACTGATATAAATTCAACTCAAAGAAACTTACATACAAGTTATTTTTATGCTTTTTAATCCTTTTCCTCTATTAAGTGTCCCAGATATAAGAAAGGAATACATTAAAGAGAAATTGATAAGTGGTGCAATAATTTATGCACCCTTTGAGTGCTAGGACATCTGCATAAAACGAGGCCATCGCCTTTTTGATGTCAAGGATCTTGGGATAGTTCCAAATTGTAAGTATTTAAATCCTAAGCTTTTAAATTCCCATTGATTTTAACACAAGCGCAAAGAGATAAGCATCCAAGTATCTTTTTGAATCCGACCTTGCTACCAACTCTGAAAAAGATTGCATCTAGCCACAGCCACGCAGCACTCAAAGGACAACCAGTGAGCATCTTACAGTGAAAGCCCATGTTGTCACATCTGTAACATTCCTGACCTTGCTAATTTAAAGCAAGTTTGCGTAAAAGGAACAATCACACTTTTGGACTGAGGCACAGACAGA
>NW_008796217.1:1650117-1696562 GCF_000699145.1 Aptenodytes forsteri
TTTAGGTTGAGCCATTTCTCCCACACAGTGCTATAAACCAACTAGGTCTGTTGTAATACATGCACTGATAGAGGCTGCTTATTTGATGAATGCCATTTTATTACTCATCCTCTGTGAATCTTGCTTTCCTTCTTGCAGTCCTTTCTGTAAGAATCCCACTTCTCTTATTTGAAACCCCCATTTGCACGAACAATGAGCTTCACTCTGATGCTACTAAATGATTATCTGGTGTTCACATTTCCACTCCCGGGGTTATTCACACTGCCTAATTTAGGCTGCTTTAAGACTGAAATCAAATGAGACTTCACAGACCAAAATTAGAGGCTGAAGTTACTTAGACAATCAAGGAGAGAAGCAGGTGCCTTCATGGGAGAGATTCAGTGCTCCTCATTCTGATACCTGAGGCAGATCTGGTGAAACGGTCAAGAACTGAGAAATAACAGTATGTCACTATTGGCTGCATGCACTATCAAAGCATCCATACCACCGTATTTTATTGGAACTGTGGATTTTGCACCTTATCCTTCAAAATCTATTTATAAAGTCAAACATGAAAACATTATTCTAGAAGCTATAAATGGCACTGATATTCCAAAGAAAGATAGCGAGTAAAGCTGAAGCCCTGCTAGGCACTGCAATAAATTGGAAGTGATGATTCTGATTCAAAACTCTCTAATGGCCGTAAGAAAGCCTTAATGCAAACACACTACTTCTATTATGATCCAAAAGAAACAAAAAAAATTCTCAATGAAAAATGGACTCCAAAGAGTCTAAACTATTTTAAAACCAAAATTCACGCTACTATAGTTCAAAAGCCGCTTTTTTTTTTTCTTTTTTTTTTTAAGGAATGTTATGAACCAGAGTATTTGAAAATGGAGTAATTTTGTTGCGTAAGCAGCCTTTCTTAAAGAACATTTCAATGACCCAGTTATGTCTCTGTTTTATTTTTGTAATATTTTTATATGAACTAGGATAAGACTGCAGTTAAACGCTGTTCTTCAATTTATTTTTCCATCTGCTTTTAGCTGCAGGATAGCATATTTTATCACATTTGATATACAGGGTCAAAGGAATAAAAAAATTAACCCTGTATTTTTGCATAAAATGTATAAATAAATTCTGATGGTGCAAGCTCAGCAAGTAGAATATTTTTACTAGTACTATCTTGTGATAATGTTTTTGTAATCACTTATATTTCAGCCGCTAACAATTGAATGCAGTTTTCTATGTTATTAACACAGTTCTACAAATCACAGGGAAAAATCCAGTATCTGAGCAAAAGAGGATAAAAGGTCACATTTTCAGAAGGTAATCTTTTCACACATACAAGAGGCAATAGGCCAAGTCACTTAGCTTTTCCTAGCTAATCAAACTGCACAATTTCAGCATAGTGGTTCTTTTTAGATGTAGGTGGTGATAAAACGATCCTCAGCTTGGGAACACGTCCAAGATACATACACACTCCCAAACACCTCCCCCTACTCACCCCACCTCCAGTTGATTTGAACACAGACATATTTATCAATACTTTTTAAGGTAGCAACGATGCTGATGGGGACAATTATGAAACAAGAGGGAGGTCACAGTAAATCCAACTCGGGAGTATGTGACCAAAGTTACGTGGGGAAAAAACGAACTAGTGTCAGCATCAAGCATCTGTTGCTGCTGGTGCGCGGACAAAGCGAGTGCCAGAACAAGGAGGCAGTTTTGTAGATCTACTGTTTGTCAAGTCGCCCACTGAAGCAAGCCTTGAAATCAGTGTGTGTACTGCGGCCATCTGTTTACTTTTCACTAGCAAAACTCTGACTCTTACCATTTCTTTGAAGCCATGGTCAATGTCAAGAAACAGGTACAGTTATGATGAGCGAGCATGTTTTTTTAACTTGGCAAAGGGACAAAAGGAAGGAGGAAGGAAGACAGAACTATATAATTAGCTTTTTAAAAAAAGGGATTACAGGAAAAGGATCTTCATTTATTCAGGTATATTATACCCCAAAGGGATTAAGCTATCAAGGTCCCATGAAAGCAACCAGCGAAAACAGAAAAACTGACCTGCCACAAAAAATGATTTATTTACTTAGCTTTGTAACAGAGCTTCTGAATTGACCTGGACTTAAGAAACTTGTCTCTGCTCTCTTCCCTCCAGTGACCAAAAAGAGAATAGTTCAAATGATCTATGATAAAGCCGATTTTAAAGCTCAAATACTCTCAAATCACTACTAAATCACCAACAAACACCACATTGCTAAATTCCATTGCTGATTAGTTTCACTGGGCAAAATCTACCCAGAGAAAGCCAAGGTCCATTTACCAACGTTGTTCATGCAACATCTCATGCACACATCTACTGAATGTGTAGAGACTTTAAGGCTCTTTATTTATTTATTTTTTAGAACCAACATATACTTGTTTCAACCTGTACTATTCAATCTTATTTATTTACGTACATTATTAACTTTCTCCCTGTTTCACTTCTGTCATCTTCTTAACTTTCTCCCTGTTTCACTTCTGTCATCTATCTACTTCAATTTCCTGTCCTTTTTCAGGAGCCCCACAATTTTTGATAGAGATTTTTCTTTGAAAACTTTCAGGCTTTCTCTTTCTCTCTTCTAATCTTTCAAAACTCAGAAGAGATGTCCCTTATTTTCACTTTTTCTTTTTCTCTGTCCCAGGTCTTAAAAAGGAATATTTAAATTAGAACCCCAAAATATCACAGGTTAGGTACTGTATGATCTATGTATGTGTGCGTGTGGCTTACAATGCGGGCTGCCCTGCACTAATTCCATTAAAACATCCTTAGACAGACAGACAGACATATATTGCATACAGGACTAATGAATCTAGGTAAGACATGGTTATGTGATGAAGGTAATGCTGTGTCAGCAGTTGATATCACCAAAGAATCGGAAAAATGTTCACATACTGGATGAAGGTATATGGTATGATTTCTCCAGAGCTACAGAACTTTGAAAAAATCTCAATTAGCTTTTACATTTAAATGCTTGCTGGGTGTGGTAGAGGCATGCATGTGTGTATACACACCTGTGCATTTTGAAAGCACCAGTCAACAAATGGATAGGCCTTTTTTTTTTTCAACCCATTGAAACCTGAAAAAGAACTACAGGTTTTGTGCAGAGAACTACAGCTTTTGTGCAGAAGCTAACATTTTTACAGTTGAGTCAGGTCTTTCACCTCTGAAATAACTGCTCCAGACAGTAATCTTTGCAGATAAAAGAGGTATTGCTCTTGAAAAGTCTTATGCACAACATTTAGAAAAAAAAGAAAAAAAGATGTAAGCTTACTGTCATGTGGGTCGTATAAGAGGCTATAACTTTGGAGAAATACAAGAAGTATTACATCTTCCTCTAAACAAAAAGAATGCACCTTTTGGAGTTGTTTAAGTTCATAGTATAGTATATTTCCATAGAGCACATAAATGGTAATCACCAAAATCAGTGAAATGTTTCAAACTTCTTATTCCACAGAATAACCTGACAAAAGCAGACCACTCACTAATAAAGTGCAACTTAATAAATCATGTGAAATCTTATTTTGTTCAAACCCTTACTAACTCCTAGCACCATCTGTTACCATCAAAACTATATGACAAGATATGATATATAATTAATAGGTAAACAACAATCTAATTAAAATGGACAAATACTCCATGTTCCTGCCATTTGGGAGCTCTAATTACAGACTAAATTTTAAGCTTGAATTAAATATTTAAGCTGGAAAATTAACTTTCCTTCTCGAGCCTTGAATACATTAATACAGATATGTGAAGCGACTTCCTGATGGGAACTTAAACATGTAATTTAGTTTCATCAAAGCAGTTACTAATTGTTAAGCAGCAGTACCTTACCATATGTACACAATAGCTATTTAGAGCCGAAAAGGTGGTTTTAAAGTACCCCTCTGCAACCCTTTCCTGACATAAATATAAAATGTATATACAGCACAGCAGTTTACACTACACACTGAAAATAAATTACATAGAGACTTCAGCTTTCAATGGGTCTTAGCATGCATAAGTCTGAATAGAACTAGATAAACAAATGCATATTTTTGCTGCCGAAGAAACTAAAGAATGGCTAGAAAAGTTAAGCTATTTTTACATTCTACTTACTTGTAGAATTTTGAACTTAAGAGTAAAAACATGCAATTTGCCCAAGCCGTCTAGCAAAACAAAATGGTGAAAAAACCAGGTATTTCATCTAACTTAATAAGATGATTCAGATTTTCTTAAATACTAACATCAAAAGGACAGAAATATGAATAAAATGGAGAACAGCATTATACAAAACATTGTTAAAAAGGTTCCAAGTACACAAGTGGCTAAAATTTATCTAAAATTAATGCAGTATAGTAGATATTATTGTATTAGGAATCTAAAAAGTACACTAACATAGGAATTTGGAATATTTGCATTCTGACCAGTACTTGGATGTTAGGTGTTTAACAGTGCCCACCACTCAACAACAGACTTCACTATTTTAGGACAAAAAAACCCCTCTGCTCTTTACGCAACCACAATGTTTTCCAAATATTGCTGAGTCGAACCACCTTGCAAAGCATTTCCCTCATTTTATGGATACAGAAAGTGAGGCACAAGGATGCTTGGTGACAACCACAACCATATGTCAAGGCTTCAAAGGTGTAAAATACTCCACGTATACAGAACACTATGCTTTTCTGTGTTCACGTGGCCCCCTCTGCTCTTTATGCAACCACAATGTTTTCCAAATATTGCTGAGTCGAACCACCTTGCAAAGCATTTCCCTCATTTTATGGATACAGAAAGTGAGGCACAAGGATGCTTGGTGACAACCACAACCATATGTCAAGGCTTCAAAGGTGTAAAATACTCCACGTATACAGAACACTATGCTTTTCTGTGTTCACGTGGAACTTTAAGGGAGGGCACACAAAGATTTCAGTATAGTTTCAGTCAAGAGTTGGCTCTTGCAGGCTTACGTGGTTCGAGTCAGTGATATACATGAAGTAAGAATCCAGATTTCTTCATCTTCAATATTCTCTTCTAATCCTAACATTCTCCTTCCACACAACAGAAATATATTTATTTCATCCATCCATCTAACCTTAATAATTTTTATTTGCAGCATAAATACAGATAACAGATGAATTACTGGGACATGACTTCATCAAGGGATTCTAGTGACATCAAAACCAAACCTCTAATAGTTTGTGATGTCACTACAAACCCTCAAGGGATTTCTTGTTCCATAACTCAGAAGAACATGGCAGCTTCTGAATTTATGTAGTTAATGGACTGAAGTCCCAGAACATGCTTTAGGACCTACTCTGCTTCTACCGCTCCCTCACTGCTATCCTTTGTCCCATTCCTACAATACAGCTATAATTTCACTCTTTATACATGATAAAAGTACAAAGGCCATTTACAATAATAAAGCTGGTATTTTCAGTTACACAGACTCTGATACTGTTCTTTATACAGAGCTTTAGACTGTACTTGTACTATGTAAGCAAAATTTACATTTTAAATTTACTGAATCTCTTAAATATTATAAGCCACTTATTTTAACAATAGCCATGTCTTCACCATACTTTCATAATACAGTCTGTGAAGCTACTTAAAAATGATTAAATAATTCCTTAGCAGTTAAAAGAATGAAAATCTTCCCTCCTGGACAAAGCTGACTTGGAACTTAGGTACTATAAATAACTTTTAGAGCCATACTTATGTGAATTCCACCCATGTCCATCCATCCATCATTTTCTCTTTGTTTTTTTCATCAGTACTCCTGAGCTACTTAGCTTTGAGCAGGCCCATAGCTTATGTTCCAATCCATATTTTGCAAGTGATTAGAGTAGGTACTCTGTATAACACACATACGCTCTTGTGTTAGGTGCTGAAAACAAACACGGACTCCTCTAGCCGCATATGCTTAATTCATTCGGTCAAGCTAACCGGACAGGAACACTGAACAATTCAGTCATTTCAAAGTAGAAACACCGATCAGCGCTGATAAGAGCAGAAAACCCAGTTTTTCTCCCAAGCCCAGGCAGGGAATGAAATGCAGATACCAAATGAAGATTCTTCTTGTGGTGGACACAAGACGTGACAAAGATACGCTCCGCTACCTCACAGCCATTAAAATTTATCTTCTTTTAACCGCAGTTGGTTAGGTTTTGAATCACACTCTGATTAGAGGGAAATACTGCTGCTAGGCAAAACCAAGTACCAAGTTCTGGGGAGCGCTATCGTTCCCTCTGCAGTCCAAGATACAGCCATATTCTTTCCAGGCCTATTTATAGACCATATTGTACTGTACATGTGCCATGGATCCTAATGTGAGGAAATTATATAGATATTCAAAGCATGACATATTGATTCAACATATTGAACGGATTGTTTTTTCCTCTATTTATTTAAATGATTATAATAGTTTATAGTGAGCTTAGCCCTTGAGACAGATGGTTGTAAACTCAAAATTTAAGTTTTAAATAACTGTATTAAAATGAAGTAAATGATTTTATCCACCCTCCTCATTAGAAGGAGAATGAATTTATCTAAACACAGTCTTTAACCCTCTCCTGAGTTGTTTGCGACTATTTATCAAAGAAAGTGAACTTCCTAAATTGTTTCTGCTGATGAATTCGCAACTCATTGACTGGAATTTTAAAATGTGTCTCATTAAAATGTGTCTGATGCATAATATTTCTTTGCATTGTGTTGGGCAAAAGTAAGCTTGGTTTTAGGGCAAAGAAGGGAATTCTACAATTACCCATTTTGAACAGAGCCTTAGACTGTAAGTCTACAGTTTATATCTCATCTAATTCTTTCCAAGAGAAAATTTCTAAATTGCCAGGCAGAAAAGCATAAAGTAAAAAACTGTCCGTAACTCATGCAAGTGAATGAAACGGTTTTCCCTTAAAGACAAGAGAGCTCTACAAGAGTTCTGCCTGTGAAAAATGCTGAATTATATTTATCCTACAAGAGCTTTATCCCTTTCCATCTCCCAATTTTATGAGCACCCCTTTTGATCTTTCCCTCAGCCCTCCGTCATTGCACCTCATGCTGACTTCTGAGTTTCACTGCTGGACAATATCAAGAGAACAGATCATTTTGCAAGTCACCCAGTATTTAAATATGATAACTAAACTTCATGTCACTAACTCCATTTGCATCATTTAAAAAAATAGGCATTGATAAATGTGTTACCCATCCAAGCCTGATGATCAGTCCAAGCCCTGCACAAACCAGAGTTCCATCGGGTACTTCTAAGAGAGTCACAAAAAGTGGATCTACGTCAGCAAGTGGTAACTGCTCAATATGGGCAGACAGGTAGAATGAAACAGTTAACGCTGAGGACCAACATTCATGCAATATATCTTTTAAGGGGTTTTAATTTGGACTGGTCATGTTCAGGACCAAAAGCCCACGAGCAGCTGTTGTAAAAGAAGTTCATTTATACACTGCTGGTGTGCAACTTCTGATTTAGCTTAATCCAAAAGAAATCAGTTTTCCCAATGCTGGCACTACTCTGCAGTATGAACACAAGCACAGTGGGGACAATCTGCTTCAAAGACACTTTCCTGATCCAAACTAAAATGCTAACCTAGGACCACAGCAGGAAAATCAAACCTGCTTTCAATTATATGGGTTACTTAAGGATGCACATAAGGGTCCACTAGAACATTTTTGGGGAGCCTGCAATTAGAAAGAAGAAGCAACGCTCACCAAGTTAGATCAACAGTTTCTCATGCTATAATGCTGCCGGGCAAAGACCACCATCTTACTTAAAATACCACCAGTCTCCCTTCACCTTTACTTTCAGCAGGCAGCAGGGTGAGCACACGGCAGGTCCACGAGGAGAGGTTAATGACCGTTCAGTGAGATGTCAGACCACAAAAAATGCAAACGTTTTTTAAGCCTAGCTAGTGCCATTTACTAATCCGCAACTCCAGACATTGCAATAGTTGTGAAAATGCTACAGTAATACTAAGCTAGTCAGGAAGTTTATGCGCATGTGTTTTAGGTTGGGTTTTTTTGTGAGTGAAAATTAACAAAAAAGAAATTGGATTTAGGAAATCAGATTCAGTGAGACATTTGATAGAGATGAGACCCTTTTTCTTTGGTGCTTTAAGGCACTTATTAGGGGTAACGACATATTTTAGAGTAATTCTGAAAAATCTGGCCTCTTAAACTAATACACCAAATTTGAAATTTTGTAATGAAATGACAGTTTCACTATGTAAGATGACAAAAGAAACAGCAGAAAACTTACACTGAGCAACTACTACAAAAAAATTAAGGTGGTGTGCTGTCCTTTTATTTTAGAAGTTCTTCTATTTTTGTACAAGTCACCTTAAGGCCATCAAGTCAGTTAGTTTCAGGTTACCTCCACAGGATTTTGCAGAATTCCCAGTACTTTGCCAAATACTTGGGCAAAAATATGGTTTCTGACAGAGCTTTCAAAAGCAGCATCTCTACGGTGTGCATTTAGACTCGTACCTGAGCCAAGAAGATGGAGACCTCTGCTATAAGGCATAACAAGTGCTTCTTAGTATTACTCTGCATTCTCCCATTATCTAGTTGCCTTTAGTACCACTGAGGTATGATTTGCATTGCTGGAGAGGTGTTATCAGTAATAACCGCTCACTTGGGATGGTCTCTTTTTACAGCCTGCTTACCTCCCCTGACTTCAAGAGCGTGATATAAAAGTCTTATTCCTAAGTGTTATTTAATTCAGTATTTGTTGTAATTATTTAGGAGTTTTCTGAGATAGAATAAAGATCTTTTAGATATAAAAACCAGACTCCTTACAATTCAGAAATTAGTATATTCCAATACTATGCAATAATCGCGAATTCCACCCTGGTTAGAGAAACTTGGTCAATAACACTACTGAATTAGGTTGCATGTTTAATTAATTATTTAAAAGAAATAATATAATAGTAAATAAAACTCTGAGCCATTGGTTATGAATAAATATGTTCTTTCAAAAGGCTACTAAAAATTTCTTATAGTAATTATTATTAATAATAAGCTATTTGGCTAAAGGAATAATCACTGTCATGGATCACAAAATAAGTGACAGAAAATGAAGTGGAAAATATTCATGTAGGAAGAGGAACTAGATACACAAAAGTGATATTTTACATGAATTGCTTTTGGGTGCAATTATCTTCCCCACATGTTAATATAATTTTGGCATCTTATTATATGTTTTATCCCATGGGGAATTTTAATTCAGAACCACAATTATCAATAAACTTTCTTCACAAAAACTACCAGTCTCACTTCCTAACCTGATTTCTTACAATCCTGCAAACAGCAACTGGTTTTATATCTGCTGTGGTAAATCCAGTGACAGATACTGTGCAAGAACATAAGTTTAGAGCATACATGTTCCCTATAAGGACAAACATTTCCTTTCTCTCGTTTACTATGTCACATAATTTATAACAACTTTCTATTATATGGTGTCACTCGGAACATACAGTACCCATTTCATATTGTTTAAAAAGTGTTGAAAAACCTTTTATCGCATTTTCAAATACAGCCTGCATGTTTAGCTCCATTTTTGATATCCACAAATACAACAGATATTAAGCGTGGAAGGCATCATGAGCAGATCTTAAAACAAATACTTTGACCAAAACCACAGGGCATTCTGTGCCTTCAATCAAACCACAGCAATTAATATGAAATTCTAAATACAGAATATAATGCCACATAAATATTTTAACAGCCAAGTCCTGTCTAAGAAGCCATATGTTTTTTCCCATTGTTCAAAAAAAGGAGATGACTTCCCGTCACTTATGTTTCTGATTAGCAAGGTGATTTATGCCACAATCACTAAAAATGCCAGCAAGTGAATGAGAAAATGCATAGTGACTGCACCAGATGTGCACAATAAACAGGAATCCCATTGTAATCTCTGGTACTTAGTTTATATGAAGGTAATGTAAGAAACACTCTTGGATATGGCAAAGTCACTCTTTTTTTACATTTGACTATAAATGATATGAAATAAATTGTGTGTTTTATACTTTATGGCATGCATACATTGATAAATTAGGTACAGTTTTGTATCCCGACTTATCTACAAGACAAACCTGGCTAAGATCATGGGGATTAATTGCTTCAGAAGTGTGAAATGCAGCTTTTCCATTCTTTTCTGCACACTCAGTGAAGAAACAATGATTAATCACTGTTTAACTATTCTCTTGAGGATCTACAAGATTGCCAAAGCAGGACTTATCCTCATAAATCCAAAAAACACAGGTTTAGATTTGTTGCCAACAACTGAAAGAACATGAACTTAAAGCCATTTGTTATCAGATTAAAACAATGTCAGGGCTTTAGAACCCCCCTACCAGCGCAAAATTCTTTTTAATCTGCTCCTAACAATGGGAATTGGATTATCAAATCAGATTTCAGAAAAATATATGTATTTGTAATGTGAACACATCCCCCCGTTATCAGAAGTAAAACATCCTGATAATAATAAAGCCACTTGCATTACTCCAGCGTAAGAGAAGCAGCGTCTTTAAACAGGAATGTTTCCATTGATATTAATGCTCAGAAAAAAACAAAAAACCCCAAAAAACTCAGTTAAAATTGCATCCATTTCCATCTGTTTGCAACAAATCCCACTTATGTATATAAATAATTTGTTTAAATGTGTGAGAATTTGTTGAAACATCCTTACTTTTTGCTACAGGAATGTACTGATAACAGTGCTTTACATTTGTCTAACAACTTTATAATCAATATTTAATAAAAATCACTTTAATAAACAGCTCACCACGTAAACAGATCACATGCTCATTGAGAAATGCAAAAATTACCTTTTAAAAACTTCCTCCATTTAAAGAAGGTATTTATAAAAAAGCAAAATTTTATCAGGGAAATAACACACACTGCTGCACAGTCTGGCTGTATAAAACAGGTTTGGAGTGACAGCCTTTTCTAAAAAGATCCAGTTTAAAAATTTTAATAACTTTCTCTATGCCTTTAAAGGGACACAAGAATAACTAATGTCAAACACTTTCTACAGATCCCCCAAGAAAAAAAACCCCTACGTTTAAATGATTGTAAAATGAGAAAAGAAATGAACGTTTCATCCCTCAAACAGGCTGCGTCAGTAACACACAGACTGCCGTGGGAGAGAGGAAACTGTCTCGGAGCTCCCAAGTCCCCAGGAGCCCAGGGGAAGCAGGTAAAAGCCTGTTGCTGACTGGTGGTGGTGGCTTTTCATCCCTCAAACAGGCTGCGTCAGTAACACACAGACTGCCGTGGGAGAGAGGAAACTGTCTCGGAGCTCCCAAGTCCCCAGGAGCCCAGGGGAAGCAGGTAAAAGCCTGTTGCTGACTGGTGGTGGTGGCTTGCTGCTGTCCCGCCCCACCGCTGGCTGCGTCCCCGCAGCGCTCCATGGCCTCCCGCATCCCCAGCTGCTCCCGTTCCTCCACTCCCCCGTCACTTTGCGTTTTTTTCCCCCAAAAGTTAATGCTGATAATGTCTCCTACTTGGCCGTAGGCAAAGTGTAAGAACAAAAAAGTCGATGCTGAAAACCTCTGTGACTTGACCCCCGCTGCCCACCTGCAGCATCGTGCCGTAGGGGTCCCAGCAATGCCCAGGCAATCCTGCCCTGGGGACAGTGCCGTCACTTAATGTTACTACACGTCACCAAAGTGGCAAGCTGAGCCACGGAAACTGGGGTGCTAGAATTTTAATATTGTACTGTAAGAGACATTTGCTGCAGAAAATCCACAATATTTGAGGAATTAATTTCTTAACATTATTTCTATAAATGTGACAGTGAGCCAGAAGTCACCAGGAAGGGACAATCCTTCTCTAGGTGAAGTTAGCTTCAACACAAGGATAACAAGAAAAGAGGAAACTTGAAGTTTCATGCAGACACTGTAAGCACACACTCTGCCCCAGCTAAAGTACAGGCTAACAACATGAGAAATAAATGCTCATTTGGATTACCCTTTCGCGCGGCATCCCTTTGAATTTTCTGCCATTTCTCTTAGTTTCACAAATGGGAAGACCTTGATATATGGCTAAAGTACAGGCTAACAACATGAGAAATAAATGCTCATTTGGATTACCCTTTCGCTTGCGGCATCCCTTTGAATTTTCTGCCATTTCTCTTAGTTTCACAAATGGGAAGACCTTGATTCAGTCCCAGGTCAGCGAAGGTGTTTACAAGCTTGTATCTCTCTCAGAAACAACTGAAAGCTAAGATTGTAAACTCATCAAATTTAGTTTGGAGAGTTCAGGCTTCAGACACGAAACGAAACGCTTAAGTGGCATTTCAGCTCCTTTTTCAGATCAGTTCCTAGGGAGGAGCAGTGTCCTCAATCAAATCCCACAGTACAACTAATATTCCACTCCTGTCTGTAAAGCACTTCAAGATTTCCAACTACAAATATTAACCAGCCTATGCTTACTAGGATTTTCACATTTAAGCAGACCAATACATACTTTTGCCTGTTCCAAGAAACATCTGACAAATTATTCTACTGTTATCCACTATTACCTACTTTCTGAGGTGAGGCACATTGCTTGAAAGACAAAACCGACCGCACAATACATCCCTTGCCTACAGCAAGAAAATAATTCACTGCTAACTTGGTCATTAAACAGAAGTCTTTACAAACTCATATATACTGAGGTTAACTGCTCATAAAAGTGGTTTAAATGACAGATTTTAATCTTATTTACCTAGTTGGTATAGAGAACTATTCTTTGACCTTCTCTCCAGATATGTAACTTCCAGTAGCTAAGGAGGAGTGGTACATTACAATTATTGTGACGTTTGTAATTTATGCATTATTAGTTTTAGGTCTGCTTTAAACGTGTTTCACCATGCACTGGAATGTGAACACTATAATATGTAAAATTACACACTAACTATGTAAAATGAGTGAGGGGGAAGAAATACCTAAAAATGAGGATACTCAAGAGTTATGGATCCTGATGCTACCAGAGTAATTTAAAAATATGGAATAAGATTTTGCTTTGCAAATGGCTAACATGCAATAAAACTGTAGATCTTAGACTGTTACATTTAATATATACACCTTTTTTATTAGAGGCAGTGTTATTTCTGACAAATTTCTTATTGTTAATAATAAGCATGTATGGCAAATCAGATTACATATTAAAGGAAGTCTTTGAAATGCAGTCTGATGCATCTGCCTATGTAACTCTTGCTGTATGTTGTTCATAGCAATAGAAACATTCTTAACTACCTTCAACCATCTTTTTCTTGCTATCTAACTACTGTAATAACTTTCCCTCCTGTTGGACTAGTCAGCAAAATATTGAAGGTTCAGAGAAACAAAGAATGTATAACATTACAAAACTGTTTTTGGAAACTTATTACTTGGAAAATTCCTCCAAATATTTTTGCAGCAATCAAGAAAAAAAAATGTATGCACTGATGTTGAAAGATGCTCATCGTCAGCTGCTACAATACTACATGGTCACTTTAATCCCTGTTTTAAGAGTACTCTTGGCAATGTTGCTCCTGCGAGACATTCAGATTGCAGTAACAACACACTTTTTTTCGTACCATTTCCATTCAACTAAGAGAAACTGTCCTGAGGAATGCAGACAATCTCCACTACTCCTCATTCCAGCTGGACTTCCAGAAGGTATTGTACCTGGGCACAGAGCCTTTACTGCTTTCAATATACCTGGCGAAAAAATGCTCTACAATGTCTCCCTAGTAATACTACTAACTACTGTCAAGGCAATAATACCACCCTGGGCTTTCCTGCATTTATTTCCCATAATTCAATGAATTTCCCAGTCTCTTGTTTCTCAGCCCTGTATATACATGGGCTAAGTCTCAGGAACTCTGAAAATTTCAGGATGAAACTGTTCCTTACAACCCTTTTCTTTGGACATGAAGGAACTTTCCACAGTGACAACAATGTTCCTCTGTATTCCCCTTCTGGATGACTCCCAGACTACAGAATCAGCTTCCATAGGAAATAATTTCAAACAATGAGTTTCATCACTTTCCATATCACTGATTTCCATCTCCTTTTCCTACCATACGTAACTTGCATACAGACACACATGCACACAAAAGAGACACCAAGATACTGCAGCACAGATATTACTACTCCCCTAAAGAAAGGATAAGAAAACAAAAACATTAAAAATGTTTACTGGAAGAATGCTTGGCAAAAAGCTTCTTTTAAGATACAATACAGGAACAGAAGCTCACACATTAGCTCCTTAAGCAGTACCTCCTACCATCCCCACGTATCTCTGGGATTCAGTCTCGCACTGAGACCTCTTACGTGAAGTGGTATAACACGCACAGGGACTTTCACAGGGACCACAGCCATGTCATACCACCCCTCGGGAAGGTGGCAAGTTTCAACTAGTACCGAATGCTTCAGAGCACCTTTTCAGCAACACAGACTACAGTATCACCTTTTTCAACAGGAATCAAAAGCAGTATTTATCTCCACTGAATACAATAGGTACTACAACCTAAAGCTGCTGAATGAAACCTCTGCTCTCCCGTACGTCTTGTCAACCAAAGCGGAGTTTTCTGTGACAAGATATTTTTTTTTTTTGGTACACCAGACAGATCTCTCAAAAGCCAATCAGAAATCATGAAAAAAATTCACAACAAAAACTAAGTTATAGCCAAAAGCCTCACTGCCTTCTGTTTCAAACACAAGGAACATTCCTTCAATTCGGCATCATCTAGCATTGACAGATGGAAGCACATACCTACAAAAATCATACCCTTCCCAGAAAAGTGAATGAGAGAGAACTGCCCCATATAAAAACGCTAGTCATATTAATAAATATTAATAAATAGGGATACATTATTAAAAACAGTCGACCTAATAAATATTGCTGGGGTGGAAAGTACCTTGAGATTTATTAATGAGGGTAGGATGAAAATCTGTAGAAAAGAACTGCATGAAATACAAATGCTTACTGTATTACAAACAATACCATCTTTACTACTACAGTTGCATTTGTGAAAACGATGCATTCACATATGTGTGTGTGTGTATATACATATACTTTTTTTTTTTTTAATCAGAGACACAACATTTATTTTTTCGTAAGTGCTTAAAGTGCTAGTGGTCATAATCTCATTTAAAAATGAGGAAAACTCTGAAATATACATCACATGGGCAAAGCCAGTCTGGATGTCAGGATGTATGGATCTTTTTGCAATTCTTTGTGGGAAATACTGAAAGAAAGAAACATGAGGAGGACTGCAACATTTTCTAGCTTTTCGTCTATTCAGAGAGTCATAAATTGAATTAATAAAGTTTTCACAGAACACAAACTTCCATGTTTGGTTCATACCATAACTTACAACAAAAACATGATTATAGAAATGTTTGAAAGCCAAAATATCTTAAAAGCATTATTTCTCACATCTTTCGACTCAGAAGGCTTTATCATTTCCATCTACAGGTCTCACATTTCATCCTTATCTTTATCCTTATCCTTTACCTTACAGAAGTTCTCTGATCCCACAGTTCTAAACAGAAAAGGAATGATGCAGAGGAAGTTGAACGCGAACTTCCGCATCAGTAAAGATCCATGTTTCATCACAGATCCAGAGAACTAGATGGCCACATTAGAACTTGAATGCCCAGTTCTAACTATACCTGGACAGTAACCAAGACAGACCGAAATCAACGGCACTGCTAGGGTCCACAGGATTAATATAAGGTATTTAACTTATAAACAAAGTGACATGTCATCGTTTCTTTCAAACACTTTCCCAATTCTTTTTTTTTATTATTTGTTGATGCCTAAACAGTAGCAGAGATACTTGGAAAGTCTGGTTCTGATTGTGTAAGGTTGTGGTTTTCAAAAGCAAAGCAGCTGCTCTCCCCAAATTTCTTTCAGAATTGTCCTTCTTGAATCTGGAAGGAAGGTCACCAGACCAAGGAATAACAGGGAATGCTGCCTGAATGAACCATTGCTTTCTGTCAGGAAAGGAATTTCACTATGATCTATGGCTAAAGAAAATTTCAGTAGTCATATCTTTTACTGAAGCAAAATCACAGGGGTTTATACTACTTGTGG
Organism: Aptenodytes forsteri; assembly: GCF_000699145.1. NCBI lineage: Eukaryota > Metazoa > Chordata > Aves > Sphenisciformes > Spheniscidae > Aptenodytes > Aptenodytes forsteri. The sequence goes on from NW_008796217.1 coordinate 1,666,202, forward strand.
AAACGCACTTGAATGGCATAGATCCACCCTTAAACCAAAAGGCTGGCTGAATGCAGATGTATTGCTCCCTCCCACCATCACAAAATTAATGGATGGATACTGTCCTCAGCTTGAATTACAATTTTACCATTATTATTTTAATAAAATCAGCAACAGTAAGAGCACCAAGGTACAATGACCAAAAGTTTATACCAGTTTCAGCTGACTATGGAGAAAAACTTGGACACTTCTACGGAAGCTAAAACCCATGCTAGCGCACAGCTGAGTTACTTCCCTAAAATGACCAGGGCAGAAAAGGCATGGAGGGATTCTAAGAGGTTTGGGCTCAGAGGTTAAGGTTGCTCTTATTCTACTAGATAGTAACAGTAAAAGAAGTATCTTCCAGAGGAATGGAATCATCTGTGTGTGCTGCAATATGGAAATGACTTCTCAAGGAGACGATAGGGAAATTAAAGACAGCCTGCTCACAAAAATATACAAAACTAGCAAAGAAAAGACAACAATATCTCAGAAAAACGGTGGCTCAAACCAGGCTTAGAAGTCATCACTACTATGGGTTTGATACTGAATATCGAAGTTTCCAAAGTTGTGTTTTCCTGAAAATTCAAGATATGCAGCTGGAACAATTTTACTCCTTTTTATACAATTTCCTTTTCTCCCCATGCGATCTGACTCTTGCAATGTGAATGAATACATGTGCAGTGAAGGATTAAACACATGACTGATTTTTTTCCCCTGTTTAAATAATTCTGTGTAGGCAACACAATTTATTGGTATAAAGTAGGATTTATGGTAATGTATTTCCTCTTCAAGACATAAATAAGATTTCTTAATAGTTTTCTGTAATTCATTTTCATATAGTACCACATTCTCATACATTTACTAGTATAATGCATCTGCTAGAATAGCAATTGCATACCCTGAACACTATTTTAAAAACTCTTCAATACTAACAATCTGCTAGAAATATTGTTATCCCTCTTCTTCCACAATTCATTGTCTGCTTCTTGCAGCCTTTTATCTTCCTACTGTATATGCTTGATTTTACAAAAATTAAAAAAAACCCCAACCCACAAAACAGAAACGTACAAGGTTTCAAAGAATATGAAAGCTGTCAAGCTAGAAAGGTAGAATGTTATACTGAAATAATTATCCGAAAATTTGCAGAAGGCTACAGGTCTTTATTTTTCAACATTTCCCCTTACTGCATGTTGTATTGCCTTCATTTTCTGAGAAGTTAACTTTTCAGTCTCTGGTGGTGATAATTAGAATATGAACTGCACATATGTCTGTTTTTTTTAACGTGGACAGAAATTATGTCATTATTCAAATTATATCAGAATTTATATTCAGAAAATTGGTTGTCAGTCAGAAATGTCTTCTTTATAAAATGACAAAACGACTGCACTTAGAGCAGATGAATTCTAGCATGAATACCCACTTACAAAATTCCCTCTTCAGTTAACACGTTCTCAACATTTTAGTTGTCTTTGCTGGACTACCTTCTACTAGCAAGACTTAGGAATTTTTTTTTCCACCGCAGAGGAGCTAAGAGAACTAAAAGAGACCACAGAATGGGTGGTCAGAGAATAAAGGACTTGACTGCAACTACATTTTAAAATTTCAGCTGCCAAGTACAATATCAATACACAGAAAAAATGTTTTCCATGTATTTAATGCCAGTTACATGAAATACCCTCTGTGAGTCTTAAGATTCAGCCTATTCTGTTGGCAGTGCCTTTTTCAGGAACTTTCTTTCAGGAGCTCAATGGATAGTATAACACAGGAAAGAAACACCCGCAAGTACAGGTGGAGTTCAGAGGGCCTACCTAAGCTAGAAGTTATTTTTCTAGTGCTATCCATGTAGGAGTTGCATAAATATTCCAAAATACAGAAACAGACATACACATACATATGCACGTATAAAAGTTATTGTCAGTGTATAAGTTACTACTATCCTGAGACTGAAATAATTTATGTAACATCTGTTTTCATATTTTTCTAATTTTTTCTAATTAACATGCATATTTAATGCATAAATGCTCAGACCACCTATTTTTCTGCTGATTTTGTCCCTTTCCTAAGTCACGTGTTCCTGTGGGGTGCTCAGCATAGATGAAGCATTAAATTTGGTTGGAGGAATAGTGGGTGAATAGTAAGCAAAATATTTCAGACTATCCAAAATAAGAAAGTATGCTAAGAAAAGAATCTAAAAAAAATCTGCTACAATGGGTTATAATATAAAAATAAAGGGACTTCCCAAAGAAATACAATCTTCTGTTCATGCATCAGAAGTGGAATGGGAGTGACCCCTCACCCCCGCTCAAGAGTTTAGCCTCTAAACTTTCAGCATCTCTACTTTCAGCTTGTACAGAAAAGCAGGGAGTAAAACTCTGGGCCTGTGCAAACCAAATTTTAGTGATGTAAGATGCCACAGTTGTGGTTTTTTCATTTCTCATTGCCAATGCTTAAAATATTCACTTGATGCTAGACGTTACAAAGCACTGAAAGTCAACTATATCAGAAACAGATCTAAAAACACAGTAAATGTTGCTATTACATTGTGTTCTTCACCAAATATCAAATTGTTAAAGTTAAGTTAAGAATCTAAAACATTGAGGAGAAAATAAAGTCATGGAAGTGGAAAGAATTTATCCCTTTACATTTACAGAACTAGGGGAAAAATAGCGTATGTTTATACAACTGAGTTCTTCCTTAGTAGGCCTTAGAACTGTGAATATGTTTTAGTCCATCTTTCTCCTACCATCTTGTTGCTACAAATCTAAAATGAAGAGCAATAAAAGCACATGCCATCCTTTTCTGCATATATTCTACATAAACACTGGGTTTGCTGTACATCATCTATGTTTGTGTGAATTTAAAATCCATAATGCAATTCAAAACAGAAGAAGAGGTGGGGAGGGAAGTGGGGGACTGTTATAGTTCTTGTACCTGTCAGATCTTTTCTGTTTTGCTATTCATGGCAGAAGTCTACTCATCCCCACAGATGGCATGGCCGCCCTGTCTAAGCCTAAACAGACCCATTTGTGTCCTCCCAGGTCTGAAAGTCTCTCATGCCTAAAGTTCGGATATTCCTGAGCCATTTTAGCCATTATGAAGAGAGGCGCATTCCTCATTTGCCAGCTCACCAGTAAGCAGAAGACACGATCAATGTCTATCACTGTTAGCTTTAACTATCTTCTCTCAGCACCTTCTCCCTACAGGTTTCAGGAGATGCAAAGTTAGAAAGGCACATTCCCCATACAGTCACAGTACACCACTGACTGGCAGGTGATCCAACAAGGAGCCCTGAAAGGTGGTGCATCTCCCACCTTTAAGCAACCTGTTCTTTAAGTGATATGAATGGCACGTCAGTTAAATGCACGAAGCATTTATCTTTCTTCCCTTTAGCCCCTTTGCAACCTCAGACACATACATATTTTAAAATAGTAACCTTCTCAACTGCTATGAAAGAGAACAATCTGTCTTTATGGTCCCCAGATCAGAAGTTGGACATGTTAAATTTCTTTTGAACACTCTTAAAAAATATTCAACCTTGAGTTGTAATAGGAATCCTCTCAGAGTATAATAAAAATCAGGAGTACGAACTCTTCATTCATACCTGAACAGCAATTTGCCACATTTTAATATCACAACTAAAAGAAAGTGTATCTGATGAATATATAAATACTGCAATCTCATGACTACAATTATTACAGTTGGGGAGGACTTCAATGAAACTGAAACCTGGGTCTTTGCCAGTATTTACATGGAAGAGCTTAGCATCATGCATTCTGTGAGCAAGGTGGACATTTAATACAGCCAGAACTTCTGAAATACTCATACTTCTTCAGCATTCTGTTGATATCCTCCAAACTGAAGCACTTCAAAGCTCTTTTAAGCTTTCTAAGCATCCTTCTTTACCTTCGCATGTTTTTAAAACAAAGAACGTTACCAGCTTGAATCCTTACAAATGTAGATTTGTTAGAAGTGTAAACTGGGATTTATTAATGCATCAAAACCAAACATTAATTCTCACAGTCTTGCCCCAGTTACAAAGCACACCCTTCTTGCAAACTCCTCTTTTAGCTGGCCAAATCGCTTCTTTAGTAACAACGCTAAAGGAGCCTGTATAGAATCATAGAATCATAGAATCATTGAGGTTGGAAAAGACCTCTAAGATCATCGAGTCCAACCGTCAACCCAACACCACCATGCCCACTAAACCATGTCCCTAAGTGCCTCATCTAGATAGCTTCTTCACAAATCCCAGAGGCCTGGGCCTCCCTTTCCAATCCTACCCCTCTCACTTTGGTGAAAGACTTGACCAGCAAGCTCCTACTCCTCATATGGAACAGACAGGATACCACCCCCTTTGCTTACCTGAATTGGACACAAGTTTGCAAGGTTTTATGAACTAGCACCTTGTAGCATCACTGCAAATTCCACTGGTCTGTATTTGAACTGCTAAGTATAGGAAAAGGTTTTCGGTAAAGATTTTCTCAGATGCCACACAAGTATCATTGTGTCACTGCAACTTTTTTTACATCCTAAGTCAACACTCTCACTATAAATTAAGGAGGCATCATTATGGTCACTACCAACAAACTATCAAGACAAAGTCTGAAGCACAGCAGTTTTTCCTCAGTTGCTAGAGAAGAGAGTTATGCAGAATTGCTTCCCCTTGAGGGTAATTTTTTCAGGGAAAAAAACAGGAGGGGAAGATGGCACTATATGACATGGCTTAACGTTGAGTTAGAGGAATTTCTAACAGCTTCCTTTTAAGCTATACTTGAGATTCTGTATTCAAAAAAAAGTATCTTTGGCATGCATACTTTACATTTTACCAATAAATTCTGAACTAAAACTTTGAAAAGATCTGAATTATTCTACTGTTATCATGAAAGCATCTTAACTCTTGCAGGTGAGCCAACACTCACATTCCTATTGTGCTTATCATTAATACTAATCTGCATATTAAATAAAAAGGTATACTGAAGACAGCTTCTTAAGAAGTTCACTGACTTTTCCCTTTGGCAATCCTAGCAGCCCAGAGACGCATTTCCATTTTTTGTGAGTGTGTAAGTGTTTCAAAATAATTTAGCATGTTGCTAATAAGAGAGGACGGGGTCAACATGAAGTCCTTAAATATGTGGCTGCAATATAACATCTCTTATACACAATTTTGTTTATAAGCACTTCTCACCTTTGTTGAGCTCTCTGCAGCACAGAACAGCAATCTGACTACTACGTCCCGTAGGTAAAAGCACTGTGATATCCCTTGCGTAAACTAATATAGATACATTTCAGAAACACAATTTTCATCGATAGGGAATCAAGTCCAAACTAACAATTTATATCTTATTAAGAAATTTCTGACTATGAATTTGACTCAATTTTATCTGTCAGTTACATTTATAACCCTCAGGTTAGAGATCTGAGGATAACTGCACATTAACAAAGGGCTAAAAAACCTTTGGTTTTGCTGGTGCTAGCATTGTCTGCAAGCTCAACAAACCACTGCATTCATTTACCTAGTAAAGAATGCCTTTGCAATCAACTGGAAAGGTGGTCAAAACTGTCATAGAAGTTTTTTCTATGGAAATAAGGTTACATGCTCACAAATTGTAGGACCAATCTACAAAATGTTTTGAGCATATGCACATACAAAATATTTTTAAAGTGAAATTAAGTTTCCAAAGCATATCAGTCGCATGAGTGCGTATCAAGATTCAAGAGTATCAGGTTAAAAGGCACCAAGCTACCTTGATTATATCCAGTATATTAACAAAGAACTATCATCCCATCTTTTTACTACCTCTTCATGCGAAGATTGAAACTGCGCACCACAGAGCACCAATTACAGAAACAAGTATCACATCTTTCAAACTATGTATTAAGCTTCATCAAGACTTGACTTTTGGTCACTGTGCAATTGGTGTACGTTAGGTTTGCAAATGGGTATGTGAAAGCCGTGCATTTAATAACGAATGCATGACTGGTTGGTCAGGGAACCAAAGAGATTCACCAATATAAAGATATGAGAACCTGCTCTGATAAACTTTGTATGCTTCCAGCTCTTAAAGTGTCTTTAGCATCTGTTTATCTTATCAGGTGTTTGAAGCAGTCTTAGATGTACAAATAAAAAGGAGCCCTGAACAAAATGTTTACCCTCCAGCTACAGACTTTTGAAACCTCTGACAACGGTACTAAGACTAGCAGAGGAAAATTCACTTCACTCTCTTTAAAGACTGTCTTCATTCCTTTCTGCCTCTCTCCATGTTCACCTAAATTTCTTATGGACTTGCAAGGAAAAGTGACAACACATTTGGCCTCCTGATTCTCAGGCACCTAAAGGACTGCTTATACAACCTCATACATCTTTCTTTCCTAGGAGTACCGCTCTTCCTGCTGTGGACAGTAAGCTTGCTATAAGCATCACAATCTTTCTGGTGACTCCAAATCTTTCGTCACAGCCTGGTCAGGCTGGAGGTTTTTCTGCCTTCCTCAGCAAACCAGAATCCCACTGGATATAAGACACATAAAATTGACCTTCTCAGGTAACCAGTGGATGAAAACGTACAATAAGAGACCTACTTCTTCAATAGTTCAGAACAGAAACAGATTATAAAAAGGCCATATCTGAGAAAGATGGGGAATAGGTCTGTAGCTTTGAATGTTCAGCCCTTTCAGTTGTGAGGGGCAGGAGAAGGATCATAGACTTGATGCTGGTAGCATTGCTGAGGAAAAGGAGAAAGTTATGCTGGCTCTGTGTGATGCCATATTCACACAGCAAGGATGACCCGCACTGAGCACACTACTGTCAGGTAGCTGATGGATTAACTACTTATTATTGTCAGAATTTTTTATTTTCCCAACTTCCACTTTTCAAAATTAATTAATTGAAAATAATTAATTAACGTTTCTGATATACTAAACATCTTCAACCTTAACTCACTTGACAGAAGTTTGTTTTCTACCCGCTGTATTTTCAAAGCGCATCAAGAAAGAAGTAATAAAACCTTTGAATGTACACGGGAATGATCTCTTTCAGTGCCAGATTTTAAGTAAAAATGGATGAATGTGGCCATCTTGATCATAAGGCCAAGTGAAAATGAATGAATGTGGCCATCTTGATCACAACGCCATGCAGAAGAATACCACTGTTTGTTCAAAAACTCTGAAGCATCTATCAAATTATGGTCACACTCTGCAAGAGAATACATGCATGCAAGTTACTGAAAAGCATGACGACACCAGCAGTTGGAAAGACAAACACAAACACGTTCTATCAAGTGGTGTGCATCATCATCTTTTTTAAGAGATACTGTCCAGATCTTTTTTTTACTATCATGCCTGCCTTTGACCTCCACAACACGACAGAATTACTTTTGCTCTTTTGCTTTCTCCACCGCTATCACAATATGAGACTATATTTCCTTTCTCACGTTCTGTCCTGTCCTGATAAATACTGTACACTGTAATGGGGTCACTAATTCAACCCACCCTCATGGTTAGCACGCTTAAGTATGTTTATATTGAGAGACTGCATTGGTAAGCTGCAGGTCCCCAAAAAGCACATACAAAGCTAGCATCTTTACAATGATTTACTGAAAACAGCAGCTCGTTTTAATAAAACCATCCCAAAACATAAAATTGATTGAACCAACTGCTGTGCAGGGCATACACAACAGCTGATCAAAATCATTCAAGATTTTTATTCCTATAGAATATCTCCAGAGCTTGTAGAGTTTTTACTACTTTATTACTTCAGTTCTGATACACAACTCACTTAGGCAAGCAGAAAAATTAAGTCTGACTGGTATTTGTTCTGATATTTTTAACCAGAAATTTAGATAAACTCAGAATAATCTCACACATGAAAAACCAAAATAAAGGCCAAATATACCTGAAAATTGCTAGCAGTTTTCATAACGTAAAGACTTTTATCTTCCCAATTATCACTCTTCAAATGATATAGCATGCCTTGACTAATTGTATCCCAGAGAAGCTCCAAAACACACCATACAGATTACTCTAAAGGGCACATTTCTTCCATTTCAAAGTTTTAATAGATAGATTCATAATAGCATTTTAATATAAAAAAAGACTATTGTGCTTTTAAAAGGCAGCAAAAGATGAAAACTTTTTCCAAACTGAAAAGATATCATTGCTAACTTTACCTTATACAAAATATCACCAATAAGAGTTTATCTATTTTGTTGAGCCTAACAAAAAGTTCACCTTTTCAGAGTGTGCTACACGAAGCTTTGCTTGCCTTTTATATAGTAAAGTAATTTTATGGTATTGTGTCACAATGAAGGACAAAGATAAGCCAACTGTTTAGATTCCTCTCCTTTATGTTGTGGCTTTGATCACTAACAATGCTGCGTGAACAGCCAACAGAAGGCTGACATTTCATAAAATATGCAGTGATAAAAACTAATACTGTAGCATCTGGGAGCGATATATAAAATGCAGAAATACACCTAATAACTGTGATCTTAAATTACAAGTTACTAAAAGCTAAATAAGCAGCATACCTAAAAGAAAGAGAAAGATTAAGACAGGATTTTTGTGCTTCTACTCCTAAAAACAAATTTAAAAAAATTAATCCAAGACATGCTATCTATTATTCTTAACAATTCCTCTGGTTCCCTTGGATCTTAAAAGCAGCCTTGTAGAAGAGTGCTTTTTTGCCATATCATTAGGTATCAGCAAAAGCTAAACACATTATAAGCCTTCTTTGTGCTGTATTAATGCTCTAATGCTTTGTGAAGTCCCCTTTATTGTCTCTTTTAAAACATCAATCACACAAAATACATATAAAACCTGGTGACTGACTCTTCACTGTTATGGGAAAAGCTGAAGCTCTATGACGACCAAAATAAGTAAAAACCCTTCCAATAAGCTGCATAAATTAAGTAAAACTCAGAGTAGAAATTACATTATTTTCATTTATTTACCTTAAGAACATTAAGAACATACAAGACAGGCCACATAAAATGGAGGATTACATCCTAGAAAGCAGTGAATCCCTAAAGAACTTACAAGTCATAGTAAATAACCAACTGCTTTTTTTGCTCTTACTATGTTGCTGTAGCTAAGAAGCTAAAAACAATCCCTGGGTGCATTACAGGGAAATATATGGTAGTACTAAGGACCTGAAATTATCTGCACATATGGCATCACTGCAATGCCATAACCAGGCCTAGTATCTTTAATTTAAAAGAAACTTGAAATTAGAGGGGCCCAAAAAGCAGTTACAAGGATTACAATCAGGAAAACCTTCTTGTTATTATGTGTGTGAGAGAGAGAGATAAGATCACTATATTTAGTTTATTTATTTTAAGATTAGAGGTGACGTGATTGAGGTCTACAACTTACTACATGTGGAAAAGATGTAATAGTCAATAACTCTCTAATCAAGCATAGAAAAGGATAGTAAGACACAATTATTGAAAAACAAAATCAGACAAATTCGGTCAAGAAATACATCATCTTAATTATTACATCAGGTTAGCTAGGGACATAATGCATCTCCTTTTGTATCTTAAATATCAAGCTAAAGGTGAAGTAATGATTTTAATTAAAAAAAAAAAAAGTATTAAATCTTTACCTTGTATTATGTCAAAGATGGAATGGCTAAATAATCAAAATGATCTCTCCTGCACTGAAAGCAGTTTAATATTAAAGAAACCACAATACACAATTAACTTTAAAAGACAGTTTTACAGACCAGCTCAGTTCTCATTTATGATTCCATGGGTCATACTTTTCTCCAATTACTCAATATGAAAAAATTACTTAATCTAATGTAACATAAAAATAATTTCAGGAAAGGGTGCAAGTATATTATCTATCTTTACAAGAATACATCATCGAGAAACAAAGAAAGTGACCTATGTGGTGCAATAGGTTAATCAACCACTGGTCATCCACAAGTCTACGTAACATTAATGTGAAGCTGAAACAATTAAACAAAAATCAAAGCTAAAGTAGTTGTCCCAAATAATCTGAATATAATGGTGCAACACCTGCTTATGGCGTCATAAAACGGGTAGGACTTCCTCAGCATAGTTATGAGATCTAGAAAAATGCCTAAAGACCTAATCTTACCAAGGAAAACATAACGAACTCAGCTTTTTAGTAACAGGCCCTCATTTAGTAGCAGGGGAGAGGAATCATGTATCAGATGAAAAGGAATGCAAAAGAAAATCCTGAAGAACCGTGAAGCGTATTTTCTGTCTGCAAAACCCATAACAGTTTAAGTACGTGGGAGGCAATTGTCCTCATGCTTATAATTAGAGTCCAAACTTAGGGATTTCACTGCTTAATGCACACCCACCCGCCTGTTACTCTTACCATGGTTTTTTATGTCACTTAATGGAGATGAATACGCTTTTCCCACCTTGTATTTACATCAAGGCTATTTAGTTTTTTTAGGCTGCTATAATAGGTTAAACAGCAGTCTCAACATCACTCTTCATCTCCCACTGGACAACGAATGGCATTCTAAGACTGAGAATAGATGAAGGCATATTTACATTCATAATGTTCTTGACTATAACATTTATGTAAATTATGATTTTACATTTGCAAATACTATAATTCTCCGTTTCAATGAATACTTTACTACTCTTTCATCATTAACTTCCTATGTACATTACATGGAGAGAAAACACCAATGAAAAATAAAGAAACTAAGTGCTGTGATCAGAGAGGTACAGATCTTCTGTGAAAGGAAAAAATGCTGTTTCTAAATCCATCTTACCCCTGTAACCCTGGACAGGGTGCTGGACTACACCTCACTGCTCGTTCGGAGTGCATAAAACCTACAGAGGTTTGTAAGAAGGTAATGAAAACCATATTTCACATTGATGGCTTATATTTTAACCCCACCAAAATAAAACAACTGTATTGCTGATGAAAATGAAATTTTTTCCCCATCTGTATAAATAATATTTTTTCTATTCATTGACAAAACGCCATGGAAACACTATGTTAATTACAGAACTGCATGTAGAGTTTGGGAACGTGTTTACAGATGTTACACAAGAATGAAAAACTCCAAAATACCAATTTTCATTAACTAAGCTATTGCTCCAAATGGATAGAATGATTTTTAAAGATTCTCAGAGTGGAAAATGAACTTTTCAGTTAAGAAGAATATTCACCTCTCATACCCATCTTAACACATATACACTTACACACAAAAACTGTGTATTTCTATGTACACTTTGTTGGGATTTTTCTGTGATGGTCAGCTAAGTATTTCCTTCAATCTTTTAACATGTAAATCTAACTCAAAAAATCTACACTTCCAGAATGAAAAACTGTCAAATCAAATTGGACCAAATATTCTGAATTATTTTGAAGTGAGGAACTTTTTTTTGTGTTTTGGTAAGAGCTTAGTATGACATTTTCAGAGTTTAAATGCATATATATATATATGCATATATATATATATAAAATGAAAAAGCTCTCAAATTACCAGTCTCAGATACATACGTTATTTTTAAAGAGGTGATTCCCTGACACCTGAGAACCAGTATGTGAATGAAGAAATGTTACTCATCTTAAGGAAGCAAAATTGGGCATGTAAGATGAGTCAGGTCAGCCCCGCATATAATGAAATTGCTGCTTATGTATGTTGCTTTTCAAGTTATTCAACATGTAATCATTAGGAGACTCAACTTGAAATGCAAGGACTGTGAATACATTCAAAGAGAAACTCTTTAAAAGAACAATGACTTTTCTGGTCACTCTTACCTTTTCACCATGTAATAAAAATGAATCTAAAAGGACTTCAAGTTTATGTTCCAGTGTGGCAAGTGGAGAATGTATGGACTCGGACGATGACCCAAACCATCAAACTGTGTCTTCCATTAAGTATCACTTCCCTTTCCACAATTACTTGAACCAATTTATTTTCTGTGTAAAGTACTAAATTTCCTAAGTTTCTGCTGAATGCCTAGCAAAAGGGAAGTCAGTAGGGGTATCACTGCTGCACCAGTGCGAATTATGGCTACCAAACAGGAATTCCTTCCTCTCAGCACTCTACAAATACTGTGAAAAGGGACAGTTATTTTGTGGGTCTTTTAATAGCAAAACTGTCAGGGAAGTTGAGAATACCTTCCCAAACTGACAGAGTTTGTTTGCACAGGAAACAGTGAAGTCAATCTAATACCAATCCCTAATATTTGCTGCAGGGAAAATACTGAAACCTTAAACTAACCTCAATGTTAATTAAAAAACAAGATGCTGAAAACTATTTGAATACTGCCAAAGTCTTGTATACAGCTTTTACCACAATTCTTCAACGAAGTCTGCACATGAATTCTTCTGTGTTTCAGGTTCTTGCATTTTAAGTTTGCCCATTAATGATATATTCAAGAAAGCATTACATCAGAAGAGTAGTATCAGGTAAGTTACAAAAACTACATTGGTGAAATTTTCTTTTCAAAGAATATGGGAGCATAAGGCAGATCCTTATGTAGAGTAATAATAAACTCATGTCATCAATGAAGAAACTTGCTGAATATTAGAACTTTCTTTTTGATATGAAATAGTTCATCCTTTTAATGATGTATTATAATAGATTATCTTTTGGAATGAGAAAGAGATTTTGTATGATAATGTTTTTATATTTATGCTAGTCTATTACATTTCTTTGCTAAAAACTAAACATTGAAGTAAAATGAAAACATGATTGTTTCGCCCCAAAACACTACAAATCCAAACAACTTCCATATCTATAGTTTTCATGCACAAAAATAACCACAAATTCATTCAACATTTACACTTCATTCACCAAAATGCATTTAATCTATGAAATGAATATAGATACATAATTAGTTGGTCACTATTCATCTAGTTGGTCACCATTCATCTGGAGCAAAGTTTCACACTATAAAATATCCTCAACTGGAGCACTAAATCCTGATTAGCAATAACTAGATGCTGATTCACAACTTAAACATTTTATTCATTTCCCTTGCTTTTGTCAAAACTTACATTCACAAAGTAAATGCCCTTTTAAAAGTTTTAAAGCCAAAATCCAATAGAACATACTGTATGACTTTTCTGCTTGTTAAAAAAAAACAAAAAGAAAACCAAACCTCCACTAAATTCCTGTTTATTTCAAGTATTAGTATCCATACTGAGAAAACTCAGTAATAGTTTAAAAGTTCAGAAAAGTACTCTTGTATTTGCTTTAAGTTAAATACCTTCCAAGTCTGAGTCTAAATGACCAAAAAAGAAACTACAATCTGTGCTTTCAAGAGCAATGTGTAATTAAGGTCTCCCTACCATTTACTCAGGGAAGAAATACTGTTGCTTCTGGATTTTAAATTCATTAAAATCACTTCCCTGTCAGATGGTATGAGTGTCTGCAAGCAAGAGTGTCTTGATCTACTTTCTGTTGTTACATTTTATGGAAAGAATACATTCACCTAAAGAGATGAGCATTTTCTTCCTTTTGTCCCCTCTACTCCCCTCTTCCTTCCGCCAAATGCAGTTATGTGAAAATGACAACTTTTTCTTGGCTCCAGCTTGGATCCCACTATAGAGTGTATTTCTGGGATTTTAAAATAATCTAGATTAATGTCCCAAGACAAAGTTTGAACAACATTTATAATACAGAGAAATTCTTGCAACTGATCTACAACTCCCTTGCAAAAGAAGAGAAATAAGGCAAGTTTCAAGAAACAAGCAACCTTCTGATTGTGCTTTTATATGACCTCAATATTGCAAGGCATGCATGCTTCTGAACAGTAATAAAACAACATTCATCCATTTCTCCCAAATCTAATTCAACCATTTGTACCAGAATCAATGCTTATTAAATTAATGCTTATTAGAAAAGATCTTACAGGATCAGACACATAACATTGAGAAAAATACTGCAGAAGTGGATGGCAAAATTTTAATCCTCCTTTAAAAACTGTAAATCTCTAGAAACATTATATTCTCAAAGAAAGTCTTTAATATGAAGTCATGTACTGTACACTCAGTGCAACCTTTAATAAAACCACATGAAGTTGCTCAGAAGGTTCTGAGTTCTATAAAGTTCCACATTATTTAAATACGATAGAACACTGATAATAAATAATAACTTATGACCATCGTGGCTCCTATTATCTTAAAGAAATGTTTGAAGTTATATATTTAATATATGAGTTCATTGAATAAATAGCACTCAGCAATGTGCAGAAGGTCTTAAATTAGTAGGCAGTTGGTCATCACTGTCATTTTAATTCGGCTTTATTCACCTGTTTTCCATCTAATTACAAATGCTGGTCAGTCACATCAACAATAAGCAATGCCGCTACTTGCACTGGAGATGCAGTCCCTAATACTGGACTCCAACTGCACACTGGTACTTGTCAGTATCATTCACAACATGTTCAGTCATTCAAATCAGTATAACTTAAGAGTAAAAAGTACGAAAATCCTGTGAACTTCCTTGAGAATTTGTCCTAGAAGCAAAGCATTCTGTAAGTCCCACAGTATTTCTTGGGGAGGAGGAGAAGGAAAAGAAAGAGAGTCAAGGATAGCCATGAAATAGCGTCCCTTCCCCTCCAAGGGAAGTTGCAGCCAGTTTTTTAGAAATGTTTTTTCCTTAAAACTTTACTGCAACATTATCAGTTTTGAACACATGAGAGACAACTGCCTGTGATGGTCACATCTCTAGTAAGAGGGTCACTTCAAATGCTCCAAAATATCATTACAATCTTGTGTTTAAATACACACCACTGGTAACCCAACATTTTTTCCCCCCATGGTTTTCTTGACACAGAAACACTTAAGGCTGCCACTTTTAATCCTTTAAGAACAGCTTTAACAAATTCTTGCTTAACAAATTCTGATCAACATTTATGATCACCTAAATTAGCAGTCATCTCTTACTAAAAAAAACCACAAGTAACAGTCATCTGACTGGGTTCAAGCAATACCACTTGTTACCAGTGCGATGCTTCTGAAAATGTTTGAAAGTCATCAAAATGCAGAAAAGAAGACATAAAATGAAACTATGTAAGAGACATATAGCAAGCAGGTAACAACAAAGGCAAGATGTTGCTGTCCTCAAGTAGAACCATAGACTGCTTTGGGTTGGAAAGGACGTCTAAAGATCACCTAGTCCAACTCCCCTGCTATGGGCAGAGACATCTTCCATTAGATCAGGTTGCTCAAAGCCCCGTCCTAGCCTTGAACACTTCCAGGGATGGGGCATCCACAACTTCTCTGGGCAACCTGTTCCAGTGTCTCACCACCCTTATCGTAAAGAATGTCTTCCTTATATCTCACCTAAACATACCCTCTCTTAGTTTAAAACCGTTACCCCTTGTCCTATCCCTACAGGCCCTGGCAAAAAGTCTCTCTCCATCTTTCTTCTATGCCTCCTTTATGTATTGAAAGGCGGCAGTAAGGTCTTCCTTAGTACTGGGATTTCCAACTAGTGAGGCTGGTTTCCTGGTTAAAATGGAAACGAACTATAAAGCAGGCACCAAGTACAATGTAAAAAGCTCTGCCAGACCTGGCTGGATTCTGTCCAAGGCCAGCTCAAGCTTCAGAGCCACACTGCCCAAAAGGAAGCTCAGGAGGCAAGTGGGGCAGCCTGCCAGGGGGCAGGGACAAGGGAGATGCGGTGGACAAAGATCACTGCCAGAAGCGACTTGAACTAAGAAGGATGTGAAGCAGTACCAATTTTGTCCAGCGAGGACCAGCTACAGAAAGTGGATAAATCCTGACATGGTACCAAGAGAGAAGAAAGGATGTCTAAAGAGAATGGGCTAATAACACACAGTAGTGCTACCCTTCACCAGGACAATCTAACAGCTACTGAAAATAAAGCTACGGGAATTACTAGTCCTGAGGTGATATTATGTACCCTTGTGGGGAATTGATGTAACTTGATTTTAGTGCTTTGCAAAATAACTCTCGATCCTGGACCTGTTCTTCCATCCTTTGAAGCTGCATGTCCTGCAAGTTTTGCTACAACTGAGAAGAAAGTCCTTAGCTTATGGATCTATCTCTCTATAGCCAACCTCTGCATTACGGCCATAAATTAAATATAGGCGCATGGACCACCTACACTGTAGGATCAGCAACAACAGAAACGTTGCAATGAATGTGTGGGTTGGTTTTTTTTTTAAAGACTTAAAATGTCCTGCTCATACAGCTGTGTGATGACCTCTATGAGCTGCGTAACAGTGTAACAAATGGGCAATTTAGTTGCTCCACAAACCACAGATTATTGTAGTGTTTAAGAAAAGATGCCATCTGTAACATGATTGCAAGTCACCAGATAGCGCTTTTTAGACTGCTAGAGAAGTTTATTTGAACTTAAAGGAAGTAACTGACAAATTATAAAATGCCACCTATTCTAGAGCCTGTAAGAAAATACATAAAATCACTTAAAGATCTCTTTTTAGAAAGTACTGCATTTCAAATTATAACCACTTTCTGCAGTATTTAATTATCTATTTCCTCTGAAAAATACGGTTCATGTATCCTGATGTTTCATAACCCAATTTATAAAATGAAGACTTTAGAGCCAGGCTATAAGCCAACAATTATCAACTATTATATGGGATTTAATTACTCCTTAAGTCAAAGGAACTATGTTTAAATCTATATAGTACTTTGGTTTCCTTCTAAGTTATTTCAGTAGTGAAACTTGTTTGACCAGTTTCATTATTATGTCAACATAAAGAAATCTGAAACGCAAGAAACTGGGAAACATTAAGTGAAACTCCAGCCTTGGAGAAGACTGGAATAATTTCAAGCAGAGGGAAATACAGGAAAACAAATAACTGGAATTTAAAAATATTTTGTCTTCAGAGAAATTATTGGTCTTAAATATAGGTTTAACAAATTAGGAATAATAAGTGAAATACATGAAATGTACATCAGTACTTTCCAGCCAAAGAATTCTTAACATAATTTAACATAAATTCTGAAAAATCTACAGCATACCAGTTCTGAAACAACTGCGTCAAGCTTACTATGAAGCAAGAGCATGGATATATAATTTTAAAACAATTACACACGTCTGAAATACTAGGGTTCCTAAAAAATGTCAATTGCAATGTTCTTTTCTAAAGCAATATTCATTGCTTTCCTTCATGAAATTTCTATTTTCTTGTTTTCCTAAGAAGAGCTGTAAGAGAGGCAAAAAGGCCAAGGACAGAAGAGATTCACCATTCAGCAAATGGGGGATGGGGAAAGAAAACAGGTGCATTTTGGCAGTCTATTTTAATCATGAAGACAGAGCAGGCAACTTCATTTTTCTTTCTTCCCTTCTCATTTTCACTCAGCAGCCAACGAGAAGCAGCAGATCTATCGATTATATGCATACTACGTTATTGCATGGGTAAGTAAAATCAAGACATGAAATGGAAGGTAAGAGCAGCAGCCACAGCTTTGAGTTTGCATCTCAAGTATCAGACTTGCCCATAGCCTGGTCTACCACTGAACAAGCATAATACCCACTTTGCAAATGAAAGATATCTGGCAGGTTACATGGAAACCCCTGCTGCCTGAAGCTAGTCTTCTTCACTGGTCTGAATGCTGCCTCCAACACTTGGAGCGAGAGAGGAGGGAAGCATTACGCTACCGAATTTGGCTCACTCTGAACTCACCGTGGGGTAGAAGCCAACTTTGTCAAAAGCCATAATACTTAAAGAAAGATCTCCCAGGCTTGTTCATGAGTATATAAATCTTGTCTTATATTAAATGTACGTTGAGCTAACCAGAATATTCAAAAGCTGCTATAGCAATTTTCAACAACAATTGTAACTATTTTTGAAAGACACATATTGTCTAGTAATACAAAAAAAGCTATTTTTATTAGTTTTTCTAAGTAACAAAATAAAAAGACATTCCCAAAATTATGTAGATCAGTACAGTGAGTTCACTATAATGATTTACTATAGCATTATTATGTCTTTTTTTAATTTCACAAAGTTGGATGCAATGAAAAATGATCTTGATATAATATATAATAAGCAATCTAAACACTTGAAAATGTTGAAATCATATAACCGCACATGCACACACAAAAAGAGTAAGTCACCAAAAGCACAAGTCTTTACTTTTGAACTCTTTTTGACAGTTCCCAAATTCAGGCACACATCCAGAAGAACTTTCTGCCCCACGTCTGGTCAGTGAAGAAATTGAGGTTAACCTTTAATTTTTAATGTCACCTGCAGCCAGTGACTGCTTTTTCTAATGCAAGTGACAGATAAACAGCAAAACACTCCCAAGATGATACACAAAGCACCACACACCATAAGTGCATTTTTATTTTTATACCAACTCAATTTCTCAAATGGATAACCAATGTTCCTACTAATTTACATTAAGAATTGAGTGAGGCATGAAAATTGTTCTGATGCATAGGCTCTATTCCTTTAATGTACTGCATAGCGTTCTGTACTTTATTGCAACACTGGAAAAAACTAACTACACTTAAAACATACAGAAACTATACATAAAAAAACTCAAGTACACATATGTCTTAAAAAAATCACTGCAGAAAGGGTTTTAAATTATCCAGAGCAGTATGAAGGAAAGATAACTAATTAAAGTCACTGATGGAAGTCAGTAAAAGCAAAAAACTGTTCCTGTTAAAATGAGTTTCCTGACCTCTAATCTCTTGAACTGGTGTTTTCCTGTAGACCAATACTAGAACTCTGTATCTACACTGCCAGCATTTCAACTTCCTAACTCCTTTACAGTATTAAATAGTATCACCTTAACATTTGCAAGGTAATTCCAAACTAAACAGAGGGAATATAGCAAATTGAGGTAATATAATCTAGCTATTTAAGGCAAAATTGGCAAGTCTTTAACAGCAAACACTGTATCATTACTAAACACTGCCATGTTGTTAATGTAAGGAGAGGTTTGAATTAGACAGTGAATTGCCCCTCCAGGTCGGGACTTAGGGCATATTATGGGAGAAAGCAAAGAAAAGCTCCCACTGACACGGTCTATGTTTCACCAGTTCTGGGGAAAGCAGACTTCAATACAGTTATTTCTCACTTTTAAAACCAAATACTACACTCAATATTTTCACTTGTCTTTTAAAATTTAACGTAGTGAAGTGGGGAGAAAAGCACCTATGTTTGTAAAATAAGACAGTTTTTTTACAGAAAGGGTATTTAAAATAATTTTTGGACAACTACAGGAAAGACATCACAAACGTCATTTTTATAAATGCTAAATGTGTAACTACGACATTAATGAAAATGAGCCAAACTCAGTTTGTTTTTTTTAAAAAAACATAGAAAAATTAACTCACATAGCAGCAGGCGCTCAAACACAGAGGAGACTGCTGTCCTTAGAATAATATTCTCCGCACATTCAACAGTCAAGTAGCGTTGCGATAAGGACCAGCCACCAGCAGCAATGAGAAAGCTGGAGTAGCAGTCCCGGTACCAGACTTCTGGAATTGACCTTTGGATGGAGAATAAAGATGCTTGATGAAAAAAAGCTAAAAACATTTTTAATTTTTAGTTTGACCTAAAGGGATTCAAGTGACCAATGGCACCGGATTTCTTCTGGAAATTTCCGTAGAACAAAAAGTCAAGTGACCGAAACCAGTATTTTTTTTCAAGTCAAATAAGTATTTCACATAATCATCTAACAGGAGAGATGGAAACAACATTTAAGATAAGTCCACGTGGTTCAATTTATTTATTTTTAAGATGACAATAATGGTAGAGAGACAACTCTAACAACTTGAGCATTATTCAACCTGAAATTTGTATCAACATGCAATTCCTGGCTATTTCTCAGCATTATTTTCAATTCTTCCTCCTGTAACTGAACTTCTTAAAAATGTGTATTTTACAAATTTCAGTAACTTGATATTGTTAGATGCATTTTCTAGAAAAATTAGTCTTCATTATTAATAAGACCAAAAAAATTGTACAGGGTTCAATAGCACACTACAGCTGGTTATAAACAGACTAAAAATGTTCAAGGCTATGGTTCTAAGAAAAATTTAACAAATCGAATTCCAGCAACTGATCAGCCATCTATATTTTATTAACTCTCTTTTAACTGTTCAAAAATGCACTCGTAAATCAAGAAAAAAATCTTTCTAAAAAAATCTCTCTTCAAAACAGGTTTATGCAGAGCTTTTCAACTACTGTGAGATAATTAAACTCTATTCACATAACGATGGGATACACTGCTATTTTAAAATAATTTTTCCTATTAAAAATATACAAAGCTGATAGTGTTGAATTGGAAACAGCATCTTCCCTTTTTGAAAATTTGGTACTTTACTCTGTTTCTACAGTGTTTCCATCACAAAACCTAAGAACACAGCCATCTAGACACATTTTCAAAAAAAAAAAATCCTAGAAGACACTGATTTTGCAGGTAAGTACCCAAATAGCTCCTGTAATCCGACCACTGTTGTCAAAACAAATTAAATTGCACTTAGAAATAAACAATGAGAAACATACTCACTTTGAAGGAATAAATTTTGGGATTTCTTTTTAAGAAATTAAATTAAATACAATTGTCTACACATGAGTGTATTAAACAGTTCCAACTAAATAGTGGTTTTGTTTTTTTTTTAATTTGGATTAGCATCCTAGTTGCAATAAACTAGCATATAAATGTATTTTTATTCTAGAGCATACTTTGAGTTATTAAGCCTGGCATTAAATTTTGTAAGAAGATGTAATATTTCTAATTCAAGACGACTTGGAGTATTCCTGTATTACTTATTAATATGTTAAGTGAATGTTTGGACAATTGATTTCAACTAGGTTTTGTGACTAAAACATGTGACAAAATACAATTTTCAAATTACATAGTCCATTTGTCATAACTACTGCTCTTTCTAATTTCTATAGGTGTTAACAAATTAAGTAAAAAAAGCCGCACTGACTAAATAAAGAACAGTAGCCAATTCAGAATTTAAAAGCAACCATCAGCATCATTTACATACAGCCATTAGCAAAGTATCTTTACTGATTTTCCTTGCTGTTCTGCTTCCCTATTTCCTTCTTTTGCTTTTTATACCCTCCTTCCTGCATTTTCCCCTTAAACAAACCAAAGCCTGCAAATAAAGAACAGTGACTATGTATATTTGCAGAGGACTTACTACAGTGAGACCACAGTCTTGTACTGACGTAATAATGAATAGTAACAAATTTATTGCTCAAGTACCACAACAAGCCAATTCAGTCACAGCTGGATCCAATCAGTGACTGGTTTGCTTAGAAAGATCAATATATTTAACATACTAATCCTGTAAATTCTTACTGAAACAACAGAAACATCCCCAGCTAATGGCTTAAATAATGTTTATGTAGCAAAAGAAATAGAAAATATTACTCCATATAAATTTTGAAAACAGACATGATAATGTATTTCATACCAGTGCAGCACAATGATTTTCACATTATTCATGCAGTTGTGATAGTAGTTTGCAACAAGTTACACTGTAGAACGGTCTCTATCCCTGCATTGATGCTGAGTTATAAATGAGTCGAATAGAGTATGGAGAATGGGAAAAGCATGTCTCCCCATTTAAGCATTTGGACTAGCTGAAATCAAAAGACAGACTTACTGTGAGTATGAAGAAAATTTTATCAGTGGAAATGAAAAAAATGAAGACATAAATTACTGAAATAATTTACAAAACAGAATATAGGATTATGTTAAGATTTGTGTAATACGACACAAGATATAAAGATTATTTTTCTTGAAAATTAAGAGAGAAAGTAACTTGATTACATGAATTAGAGAGTATCAGCAAACAGAAACAGGAAAGAAACTGCCTGTATTTTAGCAAAGGTGATGACATCCTCATGTAGACTGCTCGTTTTGTCTGAAGGATCCACACTAGACGTTTCTGGAACCTATATGGGGACTACATAAATCAATACCATGGCAAAGGCAGACCATCTGCCAGACTTCTCGAACATTATTTACAGAAAACAGTCTTCAAAATACGAATAAAAAGCTTTCCTTACTTGTGCAGATGCCTGCATACCCACATAGGTTGGAGGAAAGCAAGAGTTCGGTATCATATCATATGCTAGCAGAAGGTTCCTAACAACTAGAGTTACTCCAATGTTGAAAGAAGTAGTTATTGGGAAGAAAATGCAGATAATTTAACTTCAACTTCTAGTTGCAATAGTTTAGGAAAGCTACATTTTGCAGCTAACAAAATAGGCACACTAATACATACTTTCCAACGGAGTCTTTATGTTTCCCATGGTCCACTAGTCCTAAAACTATGCTCCTACTTGGAAGACTGAGAACATGAAAACATTCCAATGCTTTGCCACTTGTTCTCAGTATGTCTTACTTCACTATCTTTTCAACATACATTAAACTGATGCCACTTAACGGGGCAGGGGGAGTGGAAGGGAGTGGAAACAAAGAAAAGAAACTAGCTTAATTTTGCTATTCTCTGTTCTTCTTCCCCCAATCCTGTTTCCCTCAAAAAGAAATTACATAACTAAAAATTAATGTAGCAAATCATATAAATTACCTTGATATTTCACTATTTTACTAAATACATTTGATTCTCTTCTCATCAAGATTCAATGGTGTTTCAAAGATCTATGCTGGATCTAAACCTGAACGCTTTTCACATAGGCTTTCCATTTAAGTAAGTAAACTTTAGATTACACTTTAATTTTGAATAGCCACGTATTACTTTTTTGACATCTGTCCATCGTAAAACTGTACCAGAATTAAAAACTAAAAATACTAAAACTGACATCAAGCTATACTGTAAGTATTTTAAGAAGAACAATTTGTTTAAAAACAGAATATGTGGCATGCTTAAAGTATGGAATTTGGTTACTGAAGAGAGTCTAGGAATGCCCCACTTCTGCATTGCTTCTCAGGTATACATATGCACAAAAGAGCATTTTAAGATGCCAGAAGCTGAGTAAGATACATACTTGTATAGGTCTATTAAATCTGTGAATGCAGGAGCTGCTGCATTTCACAGTCTATTATTTATATGACAGAATGAAGATCTGAAAACATGAAATATAGCCTTAAATTATTCACTTATTCTTTTCACAAAAGGAGAAACCGTCAATCTAACACTAAAAGACTTCAAGCATATTTCTAAAGGTTTCATGAAAATTGCCTTATTTATCAAAACTTTATTCCCTCTGTTTGTTCATTAAATACTGTAGCTTTGCATTAAGGTCAAGCAGTGTCAACCAATTACTACTGTTGGAAAAGTCCTACTTCCTTAATACTCAAAGAAACCACGGTATATAGTGAATTATTTTAATAGGCAAACTGAACACTGTTTACCTAAAGTACATTTCAACCATAAAAATGAATTTTAAGGGTTTCTATATCAACAATCAATTATAGTACTATTTATTATCACAGCAGCATTAAGCATGATTCTTTGTCTGCTTAAATGCCAGCCTTAAAAAAATACACATCTATTTTAGCATATTCAGCAATATTCAGCAATTGGTATAAACATTCTGGCTTATGTCCTCATTCTCTATTGGTGGGCAAGAGAGCTCGGCTCATATGACAGACCTGAAAAAAAATCCACCCTGATTTCACTGCTCCTAATTTTACAGTTTTATTTTACGGTAAAATTCTCTGTCTTGCAATATACAAGAACAGGTGAACAACAGATGAATGATGGATTTTAAGTGGTTACACACAAATTTATTGAACACCAAGAAAAGGCCACTCATGGGCCATCACACCAAATACCAAAATCACAGTCCTTCAGGATAAAAGGATTTCCATAAGATATTTTGATGTAACAATTTGGGATAGAGTCCCCGTTGTCCTAATTCAATCTTTTCCCCAACCCATTTTAATGGCCTGCGGTTCAAAAGGCTAGAATGATGATTTTAGTAAGTAATCACCTCTATCTTTACACTTCACATAAGCAAAATTTTGGACCTCATTTCCCTTTGGAACTGACCTGTTTACTCCCATTCCACCTAATACATAAGATGTGATGAAAGAACACTTAATTTTCTGATTGTAACCTTTGAAATCTTACTGCTATGAGCCCAACTGTGCCTTTCTGAAGTTACAAAACAAGCAAAACCAAAGAAAATTTCTTCTACACATCCTGTCAGCTTGTCTCACTAGAAAAAAGGTTTCATTCGTGTCCTGTATCAGTGATCAGAGACCTACAATGATACAAGACACACATACCATTGCTAAAAACAAGGAGAGGAAATAACGTAACAAAAGGAATGAAAAAAAAAACCCTGAAAAGAGTCATGCTGAAACTTACAGAGGAAGAGAGATGTAACAGAGTAGGATCTGTTGTCTCATTATTTCTAGATCAGAATAAAGAAAATCAAAAGAAGTAGAAAAGAAAAAAAAACCCAACCAACCAAACCTAGAACAAGCCCTCTCCTGTCCCCCCAGGTGGGACAAGTCCCACCTACAAGTTCCAGTCTACCAGTGAATCCTGAAAAGATTTTAGAACCAATTATTGCACAACCAAATTGCTAGAAGAAGATACAAGAAGATAAAGAAAAAATATAGATCCCTTCAAACACATCTGAATTGCTTCACTGGAAGGGTGTTAACTGGCTTCATGGATGAGAGGTAACGGTAGATGTGATACAAGCTTGAGATTAGAGAGATTTTAAACATGTTCTGCATTGTTGTTGCCAATATAACGAAATACTGTCCAAACATAATCACCATAAGCTGGACACAAAAATGATTGAAATCAGAGAGCGGTTGTTCTTGAAAAGACATTTTCAAGAGCTCTGTCAAACCAGGTATATATTTCAAATGCATCTCAGAGACATCTGTTTAGATCTGTTTCTATCTGGTATTTTCATAACAATCCTAGTGACTCGAAGGCAGTGTGGTTATAAAATCAGCAGATAATACAAAGCTGGGAGAAGCTAGCAGCACCTCAGATGACAGGATCTGATTTCCGAATGCTTTTGAAAAATGGGAAATATGGTCAGGAATCAACAAGGTGATTCACTAAAGACAAATCCAAAGTGCTACATTTAGAAAAGACGCGTCATAGACATGAACACAAAACGGACCAGCAATAAAACATTACACAGGGAATCAATGGATAGAGAAGAATACAAATCAAAAGAGTAAATTTTGTGAGATCTTGCAAAAACACATCTCACTGAAATAGGTTGGCAAGCACGTGATGTGTATGTGGGTGGGTGTGTGCACGCATGTATGCGCATGCATGTGAAGAGCTGATAATTACTTTTTTCCATCTCTTACTGTGCTTTATACAGTTTTGGATATCATAATTCTTAGAAATATGTAGGCAAACTACGAAAAGTCAGTGGGAGTGTGACTTCTAGGTGTGCTGGGTTATTTCACTTACTGAAGCTTCTCAAGAAAAGGTTTGATCAATGTACTTGATCCCGTTGCAGGAAAGACTGAAAAAGATGGTAATCTGTGATCTTCCAGGCAATAAATTTCTCCAATACCAGTCCACCTGCCACAGCCAACCACAGTAAGAGACTGAACAAAAAGGAAGCCTGCCTCTGTGTGTCTTCAACAGCATAAGCTCTCTCACTTACCTCCTATCTTCAGACTCCCAAATTCAAAACCATCACATCAACTTCCCTTGCTACCAGACAGGTGGAGAGATGATTACCCTGTGTAGTCGCTTTTAAATTTCCTCGTCATGAGCCAATACTAGATTGAGCACACCTGTGGGTAACTTTTCCTGTTTTATCATTCTTTGGCTAAAATTACTTAGCATTTCATGTAAGAAAAAATGCATCACTGATCATTTTTATTTTCATGTTACATGTGTGCCCTTAATAGGAGCATGAAAACCTAACGCACAAATAGTACAATTAAAGAAATGATATCCTGAATTGCACAACACGAAAACAACGTGTTTTTAGAAGGCCGCCTTTCCCTGCGCTGGCTTCTTCAGCCATTTCATGGATAGCTCTTAATAATTCCTTACCTGATGTCCTGTAATAACAATTGAAAATTGTTTGCAAAATGAAAGTGGTATGCTAATCAACAGCTCTTTTGCGAATTAGAGAACTATCTTCAGCTTTATGGGACATGTCATTTCAGTATAGTGGATCAGAAGAAATGGATCTTCTGTACTGATGAAACCACCTTTGTGAGGATACACAAAAAAGCTCTGCTTTTCTAGATCCATCAGCTCTACTGGATAACACTAGCCAGCAGTGGGAGATATGGAGGTGGGTTGTAAGATAAGGAACAGGCTAGAGGCAAGAAGAGCTGTTATAATTATAGCTGGGAACACAGAATTTGTTAAAGGAAGTCTACTGTATAATTACATTTGAAAATTTAGCAAGATGCCCAGAGGCTGGCTTGCAGCTGTCAGGAACTGGTAACGCTAGAGTTCTCCTCAGGAGGCAACCACTACTGCAGCTAAGCACACCTCCCTGTAGTTAGGCCGGCTTTGATAAGGCAAAGGAATGACTTCAGCTAAAATTAGTAAGATTACACAACACGTGAGATTATACCTATTCTCCGTAAAAAGTGTTCAGAGATTGGGCATTATTTTAAAGGAAATGAGATGTAAATCTGCTGGTTTCGATACTACATTAAATATATTTTTTGAATGAGTGACAACGGTAGTATTTTGTGAATTGCATATTTTATTTAATAACAGTTAAAATTCAGGTGGTTTTTTACGATATTAATTCATAATCAAATTAACCTCATCTACAGGTTAATATCGGCTTGCATACAAAGTCATAGTTCTCACTTTGGCATATCTGGCCCAATCAAATCAAAATGAATGACTGAAATGCAGACAGAATGCAAGATTAAAAAAAAATAAATAAATCTGTATATCTGTTTCTTCCTTGGATGCAGAGCTGAAGTGATATTGCTACTGAGAAACAAACAGTAAACTCCAAACACTTACCCGAAGTGGTAATCTGCAGACAAACTGATCAAGTACGAAATATGATTAAGCCATTTTGGAAAAAAAGGTAGGATTAAACAATTGAAAAAATTGCTCATTTTATATGAAGTTAATGATTCTACTTAGAAAAGTATATTCTGCTAATTCAAATATTAGCAAATAAAATGCTGAGCATGTTGGAAATTATCACCAACCATAAGTATTACTCGTTTTTATTTAAAACACATCCAGATAAACAATTGAGCAAGAATCATAATGCAGTCATAAATTTGACCGTATTTGGAATTTTGGCAGAATTCAAAATTATGTCGTCATATTATCATCACAAGATAATAAAAAGCTCTAGAAGACAGAGCAGAGACTGCAAGCCTAAAATAAAACTTTATAGTAGAATTATTTCTAAATGCTATGACAGCTGCTTCTTTCATATCAGACTTACAGTTTTATAAGAAATTTAAGTATATATGTCTACTTGGCATTATGGACTGTAAGGAGAGAAAACTGAGGGTTATTTCACCTTTAATTAAACCAGCTACTGCTTCCATTTTTAAAGCTGAAGATTGAAGAAAGTGCTTAAATCCTCAAATAATGTCTAAGTGCTGAAATCGTAAGTACAGGCAGCACATCAACTATTCCATATTTGCTCCATCAGCCTAAAGATATTCTTGTTTGATGCCTCAGTATTATAATCAGTTTAAATACTACAGTTGTTTTTTCTATAGAAAGGTAGAAATATTTTCTAAGTATCATAGGCTTTGCTCACTTAGAAAAACGTTCTCATCTTAAGACTGAATAAAAGGTTCCTTTCTGTGCATGAAGTCTAGCTTTTGCTCACTGTAACAGGACTGCTTTTTGCTATCTACAACATTTCATTTAAGGAGGGGGAGGAAAAAAACCTAAGAAATCAGCTATTTTATACAAATTTCACTCTAATTTTCATTATATGAAGATGGACGTTTGAAGGATGACCATTTCAACAAAAGAGGGGCACCTATTGAACATACGAACTTTCAGTTTTGTTTGACTTTTACAGATAATTAATCTTTACAATTTAATTTATTCCTTTCATTCTGAAAGTAAAATACAGTCACTTGAAAAATTCAAGTCTTTGAAAGACATACAAATTAAATTTAAGTACTTTTTTAAAAAAGAGAAATTAAAATTCATTTTGAAAGAAACTTCAGGAGCACACTACTGATTTCAGGTTTTATTCAAATAGGATTTTTTCAGGACTGTCTAACTTCAAATACTCTGAGCCTTGGTCAGTTCTAGTTGCACAGATATTGCAAATGTAAAAGAATAATGTCAGGCTTCATACTGATTCCCTCTACTTCAAGCATAATAGTTTCCTATGTTGACTTTTGTCATATTCTGTATTCTATTGTCATACACTATATAATGCAGCTTTAAGGACTGCAATGATCCCTTCAGGAATGTACAGAGAAGAACTCAGTCTTTCATCTAAAATATTAGTGTAGAAGAACAAAAGCATTTTCCTGAAATAGTTAACCTTATGTATCAACAATTCCACAATAAAATATAAGAAAGCAACATTAAATTGCTGATAGTTGCATGTTCTTGCTGTTGCTCTGGACAAAGAAAAGCCTTTAAACTTCTTAATATTGATTTTGAAAGAAAGTCTTATATGGAATTTTTCTGTAGATTCTAATATGTAAGCACACAAATCTATAAATCTAGGGGGCACTTTTACCTTTATTTTAATACACAAAAAAACCCCAAACATAAAAACAAATCAGAAGAAAGAAAAGTCAGAATGACCTTTCTTGCTAGTACATAATGCAAAATGAACACTGCTCACATTTGTAGAAAATGCACTCTTCCCAAGATATGAACCTTTTAAGCAAAAAGCTTTGTATGGAAATAAAATTTTCCAATACAATTGACAAGTGCTAGTTCCCCCACTGCCAAAAAAATGAATGAAATCTGGCTGTGGTTCCAAGTAGCTCTACTTCTTCTGCAATGTGATGTTTCTATCATCACAAGCGTGGTGTGTATTCAATATGGTTTTAACACACAGGGATGTACAATACCACACCTTGAATGACGAGTGCTGAAGACCAGTCCCACCAAAGCTCAAAGGCTGTGAATCAAAAGACAGCTTGCTGTGTCTCTGCCAAAACCTGTTTTGACTCTGTGCATATCTGTACATATATATAAGAGACTACCCTGTCTTTTAGATTATAACTATCTTGAAAAAAAGAATACTTGCCAGTTTTATGTTTTAGGTAAGGAGTTATGACTTCTGTTACTCTTATCACTACAGGTATCCATAACAGGATATTTTGTGTTTTCATCCCCCTTATTAGCACTTATCTATGTATCTATCCACTAAAACCTGCAATTTTCAAAAAAGTTGCACGGCACAACACAACTAGATATATTAAGTCAACATTTACTAGAGTTTTAAGTCGTATGACCATTTTTATGAGATTCAGGTTATCCATCTACATGAAGGCATACTTTAACACAATAGTACTTACAATAGGAAGAAAATAGCCTACTGTTTCTAAAACTGCTTTCAAATATTTTGAATAGTTTGCCTCTATTCTTTTCCTCATAAAATAGGGGATGTCAAAGAGCATATAACAATTCCTAAATTAAGGAAAGAAAAACAAGAACACACATTATATATAAAGTAGTAATAGGCAGAGACAACTTCACTAGGCTGTGACATATGACATCTGGCAGACTATTATCATAATAAATGGGAAAAGTAGGTGAGATTCTGTCAACAGCAAGGTATGAAGAAATGCATCTTCATCAGAATGACAAACATATCTGCCTTTAACTAACATAGGTCAAACTGAAATTCAAGTATCTGTGAGTTAAATATTTTAACTTTATTTACTTCCCTTTTCTTTTTGATTTTAACAATTTCACTGAAGCATAATATGTCTTCATTTATCAGATATGCATTTATGTAATTTAATTTCTTTTTAGTGAGGATAAATTAAACTTGCTAATAATCAATGGCTAAAAACTCAGAAGAAACAGCATATTAGTTTTTCACACTTTCACAAATCACTTTAACTATGCAAAATAGTAACTTAGATTGTCAAACAACAGTCCAAAACCACTATGCATCGATCTGTGACTCCTATTGGTATACCCATGCAGGTATCACACAGGCATTGAAATAGCTTCAGCTCTGCAGTTGACCAGCTGAATGGTAAAAACACCAATCTCCTGGGGATCATGCTACGTATTTGATGGTATGTGCAAGCTACAAAAAAATTTTCTCATAGAAGAGAAAGAACAGGGGAACAGTGACTTTCTGAAGGTAGGTCATGCTCCCGCAACTCATGTTTCTTCTTATGGTTCATTTTGCTCCATGCTTTATTTTTCAATTTCATGTCATCAGATGAGAACAAATGAAAAGAAGCATCATAAAATTCTTATTCTATGGTATTGTGGTTTAACCCGGCAGGCAGCTAAACACCACACAGC
>NW_008796217.1:1697039-1698225 GCF_000699145.1 Aptenodytes forsteri
CAGCACTGTACCAGCTACTAGGAAGAAAATTAACTCTATCCTAGCCAAAACCAGGATATATGGAGACTGAAAATTGTCATTGGATGCTTTAAAAGAAGTTAGAATATTGTCTTTTTATTGTCTTTATAAATTAGGCAAGACCTAATTTATATTTAGTCCTTTCAAAACTAGATATACACCTGCAAAGTAACATTTACCAGATTATAATAATTTTCTGCAGGTAAAAAAGTAACAGAAGTTTGAAAGTCACCGAGTGAACAGTTGAGTCACAATGCAATGATGGGTTGTTGTAAGAGTCACAGATGGAAGAATTCAGGAAAGTAAACGGAAAGGCTTTTTTTTTTTTTTTTTGCTTTTGATTTGAAAAGTTACTTGGAAAAGCAAATTCCCCAGAGGTACTGAAATATAAAATTTTGAAAGAAAGATTTAACCTTAAAGGTGGAATATTTAGTATCACTCTATTCCTAGATATCCGTTTACTTGATGCCTTGTTAGTTTTGGGGTCCTTCCAGTGCTGTGCTGTCTGTATGATGGTATTTACTTTTAAACCACTTTCAAGAAATTAATGAGTGATTTGGTCACATATTTTCAGACTTCAGTAGAAGCTGATGGCATTAAGATACCAGAGAGATTGATTTGGCAATTGTGTCTCTATCTCATGTGTACTCTCACTTCATAACTATTGTCTCTTGTCAACACATAAATGAGGCTGCTTGAAGTGTAAGGAAGGAAACCACAAAAATGTTGCAATTTCGATACACTCTAATAAATGCATGACAGTTTAATGCTGATTTAAGGTGCTCTAACAGGAGGCTGGCCCAAACAGATATCCCATTTTGTCCCTGTCACTGCCTTCCTCCAGAAGATAAATTTCTGATGTGAACCAACTTGTGTGCAACCTCTTCCTCTTCTCCCATTCACTGACAAAAGAGCTTGGAAACACAAACCTGTTCTAAACTTCTTCATGCGTAAGAAGATGGAGCATGAAGAAAGATGCCAACTCAACTGGTAATCGTAGGCTTCCGAGAAGAGGACCGGCTATGGTTTCCACTCAGCTGAAAGTCATTGCCAGAAGAAATGTGGCGACCCAGACGGAGCTCACACGCAAGCATACAGCTGTCCAGGTCTCTGGCTGCAGGGAGTGCCTGAGCCTGTCAGCTGTACCGGAGGGCAGCAGAGACACCAC
>NW_008796217.1:1701813-1742611 GCF_000699145.1 Aptenodytes forsteri
AATACTGTGTTCAGTTTTGGGCCCCTCACTACAAGAAGGACGTTGAGGTGCTGGAGCGTGTCCAGAGAAGGGCAACGAGGCTGGTGAGGGGTCTGGAGAACAAGTCTTATGAGGAGTGGCTGAGGGAACTGGGGTTGTTTAGCCTGGAGAAAAGGAGGCTGAGGGGAGACCTCATCGCTCTCTACAACTACCTGAAAGGAGGTTGTAGCGAGGTGGGTGTTGGTCTTTTCTCCGAAGTAACAAGTGATAGGACGAGAGGAAATGGCCTCAAGTTGCACCAGGGGAGGTTTAGATTGGATGTAAGGAAAAATTTCTTTACTGAAAGAGTGGTGAAACATTGGAACAGGCTGCCCAGGGAAGTGGTGGAGTCCCCATCCCTGGAGGTATTTAAAAGACGTGTAGATGAGGCGCTTAGGGACATGGTTTAGTGGGCATGGTGGTGTTGGGTTGACGGTTGGACTCGATGATCTTAGAGGTCTTTTCCAACCTCAATGATTCTATTCTATGATTCTATGGAGTAACGCAGCTAATATATCCAAAGAAAGATACGTAAGGAAAGTGGAGATTTCCTTTTACATGGGTTGAATGGCTAACCCATTTTGTATGGTTGCAATTCTGTTCTCATATCAATTTTATTGTTTTTAAATCAATTATCAGAAGCCTCTGGAATGTAAGATAAATAACTTCTGAGTTGCTATTTTTTCTTTAACACAAATCCAAATCAATGCATAAAGACTTGCACAAGAATTTAATAAAGGAGCATGGGGAGATCTAATGCTGCATGAAGTTGGGGTGGGGATGATGTCAGTGAGCTAGGGCCCAGATTCCACTCTTGATGGTAGCTGTTGACACCCATTCTTCAAAAAGTTGGGCACGTCACATCCTGCTGGAAGCCATGAGAATGGCACTTCTACTTCTGAAGTTCTACTTCCCCTTCTGTAGCATAGCACAGTTGCAATAGGAAAAGGGGATTATAAATGGACTTAACACAGTGCTCTACCATTTACTGGACTGAACTTGGATAAGTGTTTACTGCTCTTCCTCAGCAACAAAAGAGGAAAACAGAGAATAAACAAAATACAATAAACCTGGTAGAAGGTAAGTGGTGATAGCTGGATGATCACAATTTCAGTTCATGATAACTCTGTCCTTTTGAAATTTGTTCATGCCCAAAATTAAAATAACTAGAATATCTACTGAACATTGCCATCAACATACATTGCTGCATCACACTTCATAACTTGGTTACTAAAAGTTTTAACTAAAAGATCCAGCTTTAACTCACTATTCTGTCTGACTCAGAGCACAGTTTTGCATCCTGAATCGGTCCAAATAAAGAACACAGATTTGCACATAGCACATTTCAAAACAACACAGTAGCTGTACAGGGGGAGGATCTTCCTTTATCTCTTACAACTTTTCCATAGATGCTTTCTGGAAAGAGACAGGTCTTCACACATTTCAATAAAATTACCCTTCAGCAAATATGTATTGCCCATCAACTCTACTAGAAGCTGCAATGAAACTGGAATAGCTTTGCATAACCTGATAAAGATACGCTCCTGACTTCACCATGTTTCTCAGCAGCAGAAGCAGCAGATTTGTGAAGGCAAGGAATTTGTCAGGCCACATCAGTGGGTTTTAGTGAAGTTTCTTCAATAGATTTAGCAGGAGCATGGATAAAGATGAACCACAGAAAAAAAGAAAAGTCACAAGTAAACTAAAATAGACATGTTTCATAAGTTTTCAACACTCAGCTGAAGTTCTCAGTGATTCCCCTTCAATGTTTGGGGTAGGCAGTACTAAAGGGCAAGACTTTTTAAGGCTGAGAAATGCTTTAGCAGATAATTGATACGCTCAGCGCTTCAGACTTTGATCTTGCTGGTAACACCACCTTCGTCTTTTCAAGCACATCTACTCAAGTTAGAGAGCATTTCACAAATCACGTCTTAACAGAAAAAATGCATCAATTTGCTACCCTAATCTGACCATCTTTAATAAAAGAATTTGTATTCAAAACAGCAGTTATACTGAGCTTGAGAGGAAGATTTTAAAATAAAAACTGTAATTAAATACAGCTGACTTTGGAGAATTAAAAAAATAAGAAAAATCACAATCGTTAACTGTTCGAGATACAAGAGAAACTAAAATAAGGTATACAAGTTAAATGAATGGGATACGGTGTATTTCAATATATTTCATGTGTTCCTTTTCATTTTACAATCCAAATACAAAACCAGGTATCTCAAACTTCATTCACAGAAATTATCTAGAATCATGAAATCATTACTATTTTATAAATAAAAATATATTCCAATCATTAATGCTATAAAGCATCAATTTAAGCTCACCTCCTTTCAGAGAAAAAAAAACCACAACACACACACAAACACAAAAAAACCCCCAAACCCTGACCATATTTGTTAATTCCTTAATGTAAACTTTCAATTGGTAAGGTAAACTTGAAGAACCTGGAAATTCAATCAGAGTAATCTAAATGACCAGCTAATAGCCAAAAAAATAAGAGATCTAGTGCAGGTTTTACTTTGTGGCATAAAGTTGTTGACAATACATTCCTCAATAAAGAAAAATTGAATTATAGCCTTAGGGTGGTTTAATTTGGTACAAATTTTGAATAATGTTATATACATTTCCAAAGCAGATGCTAAGAGACTCTGCAAGGACACTCAGCTCAATCAGAAGCCAGATTAAAGTTCCATCTGGAATGAAACAGTTCCACAGCTCTATTACAATTAGCAGAGTCACCAATGTCAGACTCAAAAGTTGGGTGATGTGAACTCTTTCTCTTCAAAATACAGCTATTAGCCCAGAAACCAAACAAGTAGTTCACACTTCTTTAAAACAGAACTTTTTATGCAGTCACAAACTTGTGCTTTTGTAGCTAGGATGAAAACTCTCATTTGGATTATTATGGTCATGTGAATCATAAACACTATCCAGACACAATGATTTTATATCACCTCTCCCGTTGCATGCACGTAGCATTAAAAATCACATGTGTTTGAGTAGCTGCGATACTCAAAATATCAGCAGGCTGAGAATAGCACAGAAGCTATTTGCATGAAATCAAATTCAAGATTGATTTTGAATTGCCCTGATTTTTGCCTTCCCAATTCCCAGACTTCTTGTTATGAAACAGCATTTTCCCAACATGTCATGCTGAAGAACTGCACCCTAGAGTGATCCATCTTTAGACAAAGAACAGAATTGCCTATGAAACCTAATGGCTGAAAGTCAAAGCCTAATTCTTCAGTCAAATATTCAATGTAACAGCGTTTTCCTAGATTTAAGCAAAAACCAAATTTCATCTCAAGTTTACTAAAAGAAAGCATCCTTTCAAAGAACAATTCAGGAAACAGCAGTGCTGATACATAGACAGTAACAAACACGTTCAAGACAGAAAAACAAAATATGCGACATGCCTTAAATTTACTATTTTACCATTTAAATAAATAATGCATCATACAAATAAGCAAGCCTGAATGCGGAAGTTAGAAATCAAATGCCCACATCTTGCATCTCTTTCCCCCCAAATAAATCCACAATGGATAAGTAGCAACACAGACTTTTAAAAAATTACATCTCATTACACACATTTTCATCAAGAAAAAGACTCGGTTAAAGAGCATATTTATGTTTTTCCAGTTGCTGGTTTCATTAATCAGCCTGATTTCTATTATGAAATAGTAAGCTGCTAGGTCTGAAAATATCTACAATGTTAATATACAGATAAGAGCAAAGTGAAGAAAGAGATAACTGTAGCCACTGTCCAGTTAGCAGCCTACACTGTTCCGCAATGAAGTAAATTTCAACTTCTAAAAAGAACAGTAATAGTAATAATATTATATTTAGTACCTTTAATTAGCGTTCCAATACTATCCAATAATCTCCATATCTGAAATTTAATCTTTTAAATCTTTAGAGAGAAAAATTAACAATCTGGAGCAACAATGCGACTTTGTCCTTAGTCTGCCTCTGTTGTTATTTCTGAGAATAGCCCACAAGAGATCTATTGCCAACACCATGCAGCAGGATGGCGGCATTTAAAAAAACAAACAGGAAAGTCTGGTGGAAGTCTAAACAGAGAAGCAAGATGTCAAAATTAAAATCACTGCAACCCAATCAGTGCCTTTCACAGACCATTGCCTTTTTAAGGCAGTGGTCCACAAGAGTGTCCAAGGCTGCTGGTTACACCAGAAAGGGCCGAGGGCACCCACAAACTCCAGTACTGATGAAACCATGGTGAAACAATCACTGTATTTCAGTTCCACATATGAACATAGCGGCCCATCAAAACAGCCAGCTTCCCTATTAGTTAACGCAGGTTTTCTGAAAGATTAAAAAATAAAACAGCACCCCAAAAAATGTTAATTGACAGAAAGCAAAGTATTATAATTGAAACATATGTCTCAAAGCCTATGCTGGGGCCACACCGCAAGCCTAGGGAGTCTTTCTAACAGTGTCCAGGAAACTACCAAATTCTTTCTCAAAGAAATATCCATGGTGGTAACCGATTATTCATGACAGAGAAATGTTTGGATAGCATGGGTCTGGTAACCATCTAACTGCAGTGATACAGAGTGAAGCACGGGCCTCAAAAGGTTTCTCCAAGAGTTATCTTTCTCAGTGTTGAGTACATAAAAGCATTATCAAGATCAGGCACATATATAAGGCTTTTGCAACAATAAGGAACTATTTAGCTCACTTCCACAAGTAGTAATCACCCACACATCCAATCTTCAGCACTTTTTTTTTTATGAAGGTCTGGACTGCGACATAAAGATTTCCAAACTTAATCCATGAGCTGACTTTTGTGGCAGAGTCATGAACTTGCATAGCTCTGGACAGAAATAGTGCAGTAACTGAAGAATCTTTCCTTCCTCAAATATTCAGTAATCTAACAGTGAGCAAACATAACCAGTGGTAGTTTACTCCTCAGTATCACATTACCTGTCCCTAAGCAAGTCATTAAATGACTTGACAAAGGCCAACTACAAGCTTATTTAGCTTCAGACCAAGAAAGGGACTGAAAGCACTTAGCAGCATCTCTGAACAATCCCTTTGTCAATGAAGAGGAAAAATAGTAATTTTCACTGTTCTGTATATCTCAACAGCTTTTGACCAATGATGAACTCTCACCTACTTTAAAAGATGTGACACAAGTCCTGGTTACTGAATTAGAGTGATTTGAGTTATTCTGGTAGAAAACTCCAGATGTTTCCCAGTAGTCCCTTGCTTGTGAAATTTCTAAAGTATCATTTTTTTTTCTGCTCCTTCTCAAGATCTACATGCAGCTGTTCTGAGACTTGATAAGTGACACAGGCATAGGATTAACAGGGTACCAATACACCATTCCAACTGCCTTTTGTGATCATGCCACCACCTTCAAGCACTTGGAGAAAACCACCTCATGGACAAAGAGCTGGCTGATGTTGAACCCAGTGAAGAGACTGGATAGGGGGTGGTCAAAAGAAAACAACTGAAAACATAATTTAGTAGAATTTTTTTCTTATCAACAATTCGCCATCTACTCCGTAGCTTAGCAACACTCTTACATTCTTCTTTGACGCTAACCTGGTATTTGGCAGCATCTGCAGAAAAAACACTTATCACCTCTTCTGTTAGCTGGAAAACTCTACTCCATTCTAGCAATGACTAAAAGTTATTCAATTATTCATATCTTCATCATCGCTCAGCTGCAGCATATTTCAAGATCAAGCCATGAAATTCTGGTTTTGAGCGCTCTCTTCTGTGCACTGCTTGATTGCAGTTTAAATGACTACCCAAAGTTCCAGGAGGGAGAAAATTCCCTATGATTAGAAAGACAAAACTCTTTCACATGAAGGACAGGACTTTCTTGGAGTTTGGTCCAAGACCACAAAACAAACATTCCCAGCAGGTAACAACCACCATTATCATCAACTCCAAGTCCAAAGTGCATTTCTTGATCTTGCTAACCTACACATCAAAATGTTTTTAAAA
The DNA here is from genome assembly GCF_000699145.1 of Aptenodytes forsteri. Lineage (NCBI taxonomy): Eukaryota > Metazoa > Chordata > Aves > Sphenisciformes > Spheniscidae > Aptenodytes > Aptenodytes forsteri. The sequence continues at coordinate 1,707,817 of NW_008796217.1, forward strand.
CACCTAATACAAAACAAGACTCTCTTTTGCTAACACTTCTTCCCTTGGAAGAGACTGATAGAACACAGCACTTGCTGCACCACTGGAGCACTGCCATCAACACTGTGGGGAAGACAGCGTTGGACCTCAGCAGAGAGGCAAGACCCCAGTCCACCTCGGTATTACATTTGTCTGCCAACAGTTGCCATGCTCCTACCGCTTTACCTACTATTACTAGTGGAAGTTTAGCCCTCTTTTTATACCATTCACTTCACGCTGTCATTCCAAAGGAAGCAAACTCTAAAAAGCTGACAATCTTCTTCACACGAGAATCACTTTTCATGGGCAAATACCCTTGCTGTGCTTTGTGGATACCTGCTTTAAATGACAAAGACAAGACAGAGTTAAAATCCGGTCTAATATAGAAGACAAAAGGTTTTATCTTATTTTTTTTTCTATTCAGTTCTATCTTCTTCTGTGTTCCATAGCTTGTTAGCCAAAATTGTTTTGAAAAGTTGATTGCACTGTATACAGTGTATTCCTCCTACTTCTAATGGCAGAAATAAAATAAAGAACTCCAGTAAATTAGATATGTATGACCTCCCATGCTTGAATCAAGGTTAGCTATCCTTGGGATGTTTTTCCAGATATACTCCTACCACAACTCTTATAATAGTGTCCAATAATTACCCTGTAAATGATGTAAGGCCTCCTAACTCTATAATTTATCACTATTTGCAACAGCAGAAAAAAAAGGATTCAATATTTGGGAATAGCTCCTAAAATTAACTTAATTGGAAAAAAAAATGCACTACTTAGATATTTATAGAAGTGATAAACTGTCTTTAAATCAATATTTTAATCACTGTATGCAGTCTAGTTCAACGAATCAATGCAAGTCTTCACCAGCAATCTGGAATTCACACTCCTTTTTTTAAGGAAAACAGGGATAATGTTCTTTACTTTATAGTTTGCCTTTAGCACCCAAATTATCTTGACCATATTATTCCATTCTGCAGTACACAATAGACAGATCACTAATTATTTGTTGGAGGAAAGTTCTTCTACATCATCTTTTTTTTTGGAAATGCATGTAAGATCTTTAAAAAGGAATCCTACTGAGATGCTCAATAGAAGTCATACTGGATTAGGTTCCTTTCTGTTTCATTAGCATGAGGAAGTTTTTAAAAGGTAAAATAATTGCAGCTTTGTAACAGTGAGTATCCAGAAGTCATACTGGATTAGGTTCCTTTCTGTTTCATTAGCATGAGGAAGTTTTTAAAAGGTAAAATAATTGCAGCTTTGTAACAGTGAGTAACAACAGTTTCACCTACACTGTGGAATTCATTGACAGAGTATTTTGTGGAAAACATTGTTATGAAAAGATAAAATACTGTGAAAGGTTTCCTTTCATTTCTTTTCCCATTTAAGGAAGCTCAGATAACTGACCCTATCTTTTCTCATCCCCAAGTCAAAAAGCCAAATGCCTTAGGCTAAAGATGTATACATTTTGAAATATTTAAGTTAACTATTGTTCCTTTTAAAATATATTTAAAATTAAAACTGAAATCACTGCAATTCATTTTAGGGCATAAAATTATTTATGAAAATTAATTTAAATACAAACAACAAAAAAATATCAGTCTTTATGTGTTTGCTGCTATAATCTCACAAACTGGAGAAAGGGCAAATTAAATGTAGTTAATAAGTGGCATTTCCAAAACAAAAGGAGCTATTTCTTCACAGAGTTGATAGTCAAGCCATGGAACTCCTTGCCACAGGACATTAAAACTTTACAGAGGTTCAAAAAATGACCACTTTTTTGGAGGAGAGAGAAAATCGGGGGGAAATAGAAAAAACAACATAGCTGAAAGTTGCTAGATAAAAAGACACCATCTCTGATTCTCCTTGCCCAAAAGCTTTCAGATCTCCAGAAGGCAGAAGAGCATATGTGGGAAATAATGTCACAGACTTCTCAAACTTCTCCCTAAGTATCTTTCTTCAGACAGGCTGGAGAACGGCGACTAGGGTGGAAGTGTGTCTGGCCCAAGCCACTATGACTGTCATAAGTCTCACTGCTAAAGGTATAAAGAAAAGATGGGTGAAAACCTGGAAATCGTTTGCTCAATAACCTATCCAGGATCTCAGACTGTGACAGTCTCTCAGGTGGGTGCTAAATACCATACCTGATTTTTCCAGGTTTTTAAATGGGGGGAGTTCAATGATTTTCAAAGTAGTAAAACAATAGGAAAAGCAGGAAGATTTGTTCTCCTATTTTAATCTAAGAATAAAAAAATTGTCTGAAGATAAAATCCACTGTTTTTTTAAAGCACAGTTAACAGTTCAGTTTATTATAAGCAATATCTCATAAGAGAAATCCATTTTCATTTCAAAAAGCATTTTTTTTCTTCTTCCCCTTTTAACATATATCCAAAATATTTATCCTGTAAATGAAATTACCTTTAAAAAATTACATATTGCTATCTTTGTGCACTTAACTAAATATGAACTGGACATAGAATCATAGAATAGTTTGGGTTGGAAGGGACCTCTAAAGGTCATCTAGTCCACCCCCCCTGCCATGGGCAGGGACATCTTCAACTAAATCAGGTTGCTCAGAGCCCCGTCCAACCTGACCTGGAATGAAAATCATGAATTTTAGAAGTCCTAAAAATAATTGGCTTTCCATTTTCATGCAAAACTACAAAAATTATTTATTTTGTACATGCTAAGGTCTGTAATTGCTTTAAAAAAAGGCATAAATGTACCAATTGTGTTTAGCGATAAATAAATATAAAACTACTACAGCAAAAGTATATTTCTTTGAAAAACAACATTTACTATGGACACCACCTTTCTTTGGGAACATAATAAAGTAAAATAAAGTAAAATAAAGTAAAAACCTGACAATTAATATCCATGTAAATCTAGATATTGAGATCATGAATAAACGGCAGATTCAAGCAGCACAAAAAATTCCACTGATTTCTGTTACCATCAGATATACCACGCTTACAGAAACACTCTCTAATAGTAATAAAATTATAATAATACAGATTATCTCCTACAGCCTGTTCTTTCTATACTGTCATCAGCGGTTGCAAATAATGGACACTGATACAATAAAAAAAGCTTCCAGGAAACAGCAAAAAATCCTGCACCCCCAAACAACTTAACAAGAACCCCTTGACAGAGTTTAGTATGTTATTCTGGCACCTAGTATCTACTTTCTTGAACTTGAACGGATGTATTCAAGGAGCATTCTTAAAGTTCAGAGATCTAGAGCTGAAATTCTGCAGGTATCTCTGTATTGAAGTCAACTGGGGAAGCAAGGTGACTGTGCTTGGTATTTCCATCTGATTCTTTCCTGACCTACAGGAGCACAATGAAAAAAATAAGTCTCTATGTGAACAAGATTTAGAGCAAGAAAACAAAGCCCTTTTAATTCTGATTTTAGTCAGCATGGTCACTTCTCTGATTTGTCTTGAACTAGTTATCTGGGTCAAAATACCATCACTTCCTAAGACAAAGATTTCACTTGAAATTCCAAGCTGGGACCCACTAATGGAAAAATGGAAACAAATATAAAAAACCTTTAATTTTTACCTTCCAAGGATTGGAGTTGTAGGTTGTATTGACCCAGAATGTTTAGAATTCAATGTTATTTGAATGGATTAGGTTAGGAAGATAATGGAAAAGATAACGAAAACTTACTGTAAACCTGTTAAGTTATAGCATTCAACATTTACTAGCAAGTCTTTCAGCACAGTGTGTAAGATGCATCCTTTCACCAGTAACAGAGACATGAAAGAGAATCGCAACAGCTTTAAGCTGACTAGTTGACTTTAAGCTGACCAGTTGATGCACTCTCATTTTTTAAATAAATGCAATTTTCAATTTTTGCAGTCCTTTCCCCAAGATGAGCAGAAATAGAATACACAAGTGCTTGCACAACCAGGAGCTCCCTCCTCCCCATCCTTCGGACAACACACAAAGTGAACTTTGAGATCAACTTTCTAAAACTCTTTTCTGAGATGACCAATTTAGAAGCTTGCAAGTAATGCATATAGAATGGCATTACATTTTACCAGTTTTTCAGTTTGGAAAGACAAATATTTTCAGGGTAGGCCTGGTTCTTTTGTCTCAGAGAAAAGCGTGGTCAGGCTGCAGCTAAATGAGACAATGCCTAACAATGCTATTCTCAGTGAGGTGACATAAAGAAGGAGCTGCCTTCCACTAACCCATCTCAGTTCTTTCTTCCTTCACCATTTAACTTTCTTTCAGTCTTTCTCTACCAACAACCTTAATCTTTCCAACATTTTGCTCCCTCTCCTTCTTGAAAGTCACTCCATTGCTCTTTCTAAATCTTCTCTCCAGTCGTCCAACTACTTTTCTCTGCCTTACTCTATTTATTCAAGCATTGCACGCTGAGGATCAACGAGGCCTCTGTGTATGTAATTGTAATTTTAAACAAAAACTTTCTGAATAAAAGCAGTAGAAAAATTTAACAAGTGACAAAGTCAACTGATATTCAAGTTGGTCACCTCTCTAACTTCAGCACTAGCTCCAACACAATCCTCAAAACCAGAGGATGAACACTAGTTTTCATACTTTAGAAACAGCTGCTATTCAGAAAGATGAAAGCAAGCCAGCCTTTCAAGGGTAGGTTTACACTCACACAGACATGTCACCCCCTAATCCTGTTCCTCAGTGGTTCAATCAACCACACCTGAATGAATTATGTCAATAAAATTCGACATATATCATCGATTTTATCTACTTCATGCATGCAATGAAAAAGGAACTTAAAAAATGGGGGAAGGGGTGACTGAGAAAAGTAATTCGCTTTCCAACCTGAGGAAACTTTAGACAAATTTGCCTTTGATAATCGACTGAACAAGCTGCACTGCAAGCATCAAGGGATGGTGCAGGGATATCTAGCAGGTGCTGCAGTTTATCACAAAACCGTCTAAAATAATTGGAAGTGACAACCAGCACTACCACAAATGATTTATTAGTCTTTCACTCAGCTTTTCAGCTTCCTCAGGGCCAGAATAAATAATTTACCAACTCTGTATCTTCCAATCATTAATTCTTCCCTGCGCATCCAAACTACATTTAACTCTGCTGGGTTCAGTGGAATTAAAAACACAATATGAAGACTTTTCCCCCCCCAAGTATAGTATTATCTGACTTTATCTAAAAGTAAAATGTCAATCGAAATTTATATCGGTGATAGAAGGATTACAGCTAGCAACTAACGTTGAGTTACAAAATATCTGCAGAATAAAACGAAAATTAAACTGAAGAGATAGCAACAATGAAATGCTCCCAGGGGGTCAGGCGTGTTCTCAAGATATAAAGTACTGATAGTGTCTGAAGATATTGATTAGCATTGTTTTTCTGATCCATAAACTAATATTAGTTACAGACAAACATCTTACATGTCCCGCATGGTAAATGCAGGATGAAAACACTGGACAGGAAATATTCAGAAAATAAATGAAAAAGCACATGTGGGCAAAATGGAAGGATTAAGCATGAACAGAATGATTCTGTAAAAAAGCAATACTTTTTGAGGAAATACATTAAAGATACAAGATTTACTAATGCCCTTGTGTTCATATCACAAAAAGGAATTAAAAAAAAGAGTATTATACAAGGCAGAATTAGAAACCAGGAGTATAAAATGGCATAAAACCAAAGTACACTTTCAAATTTAAAACAGAATATATAAGGTACCATATTCCTATTAATTATGTAGAGAAAACACAGAGAAAACAAAATCACACCCTAAATCCATTTTTGATGTAAGCTAGTCTTGTCTCATTAAATCAGCATCTATGATTAAAACCAAGATCATTTTTGGTACATAATGTATTGCATTGTTAGAGCAGCATCTGTTTGCTGCACAGCAACACATTTTTCAGCTTTAAGAAACTGTACTCATACAGAAGAAACAATCCAGACTTTGAAGATATAAAAATATTTTTACTTCCAGAAGCATTTTGTACTAAAGGGGTTAATAACATTAATGTGCTACTATTTTGCATTCCAAGAAGAGACTTCAAGCTGTTGGAAACATACAGAAGAAGAATTTCATGGTACTAACAGCTTTCAGTCCTATGGGACTGAGACAACTCAAACTTTAAGTGCTTAGAAGAAAAGCTATGTAAAGCTATGAAGGCTAATCAATAGGGCTTTCACCAAATGATAACACAGTCTGAAATGAAATAAATTGGCCATAACAAAATTTCCTTACCCTTTTTCTCATCATTAATCTCAATATAGAGAAAAGTACAGTATGAAATACAAGTCCAAAATAGCTGACATACAAATGTTTTCACACTACTTTTAATAATACAAAAATTTTTCACAAATACAGGAAATTTAAGATTATTTATTTGAAAGCAATTAATTATCATATGCATTTCTCAAACATCAATCATTCTTTTTAGTAAGGCAGTAAAATCTGTATTCCAATTTTACTGTATAGCAGGGTATTTCCTTTTTTCATTTAAAACACAGATCATCATCTGCTGCAGCCAACCAAGCACAAGCTAAACTAAATCTCCCAAAATTTTCTAGAGAAAGACACTGTTATAAGGGCTGAGTATTTTTATCACTATGACAATATTGCAAATCAAACAAAACTTGGAGAAACTAAATCACAGGCAAGGTATTGATACCTATGCTTTCCCCAGCAGCTGGGCCAAAAAAGCCTTCAAAGAACTTAGGTCTTAGTAGACAGAGGGAACATACTTTGAGAAGCCTACCAAAGATAAAAATACCCTTCATCCCAGCATCAGATCACTGAGCCAAAAGTCATTTGCCCTTGGAGTCAGTTATTTAGACTCATAAGAAAGTCCTTACAGCAAGGTATTGATACCTATGCTTTCCCCAGCAGCTGGGCCAAAAAAGCCTTCAAAGAACTTAGGTCTTAGTAGACAGAGGGAACATACTTTGAGAAGCCTACCAAAGATAAAAATACCCTTCATCCCAGCATCAGATCACTGAGCCAAAAGTCATTTGCCCTTGGAGTCAGTTATTTAGACTCATAAGAAAGTCCTTACTGTGGTCAAATTAGAAAAAATTACAAAATATGTTGCCTGTTGCTCATACAACCCCGACATGGACCCTATAAATAAAGAGATCCAGGAAGCTGTTTTGTCATTTAACTTCTGATGCCAACTTATAATGGACTCTTTCTTGAACAAGTCCATGGACTTTTTGACTTGGAGAAAAATGGATTTGGACACCAATTCCCTTAATAAGAGTCTTGAATGCAAGTATACAATGAAGTTTTATTGCTGTACAGGTTTCCTTATAGGTTAAAAAAAAAAAAAGCCACCACAAGAAATTGTGTGTCCAGACTTCACTTCTTGAGTTTGTTCATACTCTTACGCAAAAGCATTCCAAAGCGATAGCTGGTCATAGAAAATAATGGGCTAATATAGAGGTTGAAACAACTTTGGAAAGAAAACAGGATTCAATACTTGATCTTTTTCTGACTAAAATGCAATTATAGCTTGATATAATCAGAAACTTCTCAAATGATCTCTCTCACATATAAATGATTTAGTAATGTTTTAACTCACTTAGACTTTCTTCAAAGGTTAAATAAAAAAGTGATTTGAGATTAAAAAATGGAGGTGAGAAGTATCATGCCCAAGGAGGAGAGTAAATCAGCCTTAATTTACCCAATTAGAAAGTTTCACTGAAATCTTCACTGCCTCTATAAGAATACAAAGAGTATGAGAAATTCTCATACGCAGTTCTCAGTATATAAGAAACTAACTGCATTTCTTCACGCTCCTATCAGTTCCGGGTCTATCTATAGTCAATAATGTCTGCTTATAAGAAATGTCCCTAAGGGAGTACTGGGTAAATTTATAATTGTATTTATCCCAAAAGAAGAATCATGTTGGCAAATGTCAGTTTTGACAAAACATCCTCACCTAAGGTTCACAGATTTTCTCACTCTCAGTCACTCTTGGTGTGATTTTTCACCTCCATCAATCTAGTTTCCTTTCCTCACATTTTTTCATCACAGCTATTTGTACATTCTGACAAAACCTTGAGATGAAGAAGAAGAAAGGAACACTCAGTTTTCTCTGCATTTACCATTCAGTAAATCTGTCATCTCCACTTTACCAAAAGGAAGTGAGGCAGAGGAAGGCCAAGAGCGCACATGGCAGTGAATTAGGAACCAAACTTGTCATCTCCCAATTCTCACAGCAACACTCTCCGTGGTATACAAGTCAACAACACATCCATCATTACCATTCTGGCAGAAAGCATAGGTTCAATGTCCAAGACTCTCTAGAGATGCATTTTAACCTGAGCTACCAAAGGCCTTTTTCTGTCCAGCACCAACAAAAAATGGCAACCAGAGCTAACTACAAGGTATGCAAGGTAAGCCAAAGTTATGAATCCTGCTAGGTACATTTCTGAATAGGAACCTTAAACAAGAAATTTTCAATAGCCTACAATAAATGAGAGAGACTTTTACTTAGGAAAATGCTCATAAGAGATCTCTTCCTTCCAAAACCAGTGCTTGTAAATAATTTTAAGCAAAAATACCCACTATAAAATGACGTCTGTAAAAATCCATGCAAGCTATCAAGAATCGGGTAACTTCTTGACTTAAATCACGGTTACAAACCAAAGTCTGGACAGCCACTAGATGTTGAATTGACCTCTGAGTCATCTGAATTGTCATAAAGGCTTCAAACCACCTGAAGACTCCGGGGGGGTGGGGGGGATGGGGAGAAAAAAAAGAACAAAACCAAGCAGCTCATTCCCAGATGTTTCATCAATAAAAGTCAACCACATCAACTTATAAATACTTGGAAATAAAATGTAAAAATAGCCCATTTTCCCCCTCCTCTTGAAGGAGGCTTTTGATTGTTTGATTTTATTTTTAGTTTTAATATGCAAGTCACTCAGCTAGTCAGCCCAATCAAGCCAGCAATGTGTAAACGTCTGATTTTGAAGAAAAAAAAATTCATTATCACAGTTCTTATCTGCAGACATTCAGGTCTATCCTCCTGTAAAGTCCTCTTTTCTTTCTACACGTAAGAATCATCCTCAAAGACTGAAACAGATGAAATAAACTGAGATAAGATAGGAAGTGACATTACATAAGGGAGTAAAGGAGGTTTATTATTTAGTAGTAGAAGCAGGCCTTATTCATATTGCCCACATCTTGGGGGATGTATATTCCACCCCTGAAATAAAACAGCCATTTTGAGTATATACCAACACCAGCATATGCTATGATCTTTTCAGTTCCGCAAACCACTTCATTTTGCTATTTCATGCAACAAATAAAAGGCATAGTAAGTGTTCAGTGAAAAATCATGCTCTACGCAAAGAAATGCCTGGATTTATGGAGTAACGTACTCTTGTAATCAGCATAACAAAGGCAGCATGAGAGAAAGCAACTCAACTTCTAATCACGTGTTAGCTAACAGGTTGGTAGACACAACCATACAGAACAAGTTAATGCCTCTTGTACTGAATGAATGGAACACACTTCAGCTATGTCTTTGCCATCCTTAAATTATTAAGATTATGGGCACACTATCTACTTGAGAACAATGTAAGAAAGCTAGAACACTGCAACTTCTGAAGCTCACATACCATCAAACATGAGGTCTCTAGCATGCTCTAACTGTCCTACTCTAAAAATTTCCAAAAAAAAAGAAAAAGATAAATCACTAAACTTCAGTTGTAGTTCTAACAACAATATATTTAAAAAATATAATTGAAGGTAAAAGCCTGAAAAAGACTGAATATCAGAAAATAATCAGTGACAAAAATGAAACCTTGCATCACAGGACTTTTGGCAATTCTTCCATGCGACCCCTTCCTCCTCCAGTCTTCCTTCCATATATTTAATCATCTGTTAGTAGAAATTTTTGTGGAATTGGTTGTCAAAAAGAAATAGTAAGGATGATCATGTTTTCATAGAAGCGTTGTTAATACTGCATGAGAAAATGAAAAATATTTAGCTGCAATTTTCTGAGATTTTTAGCAAAATATTCGCTAATCTCTTGCTTCGTATACAGTATGTGGGTAAAAATATGATGTCTACCCCAAATTCCTTCTACCTAATCAGGCCAACGACCAATTCCTAATATCAGACAAGAAAGTAATTTTTTTTTCTAATCTATTCCATATATTCTACCCCTTTTCCCTTTTGAAAAGCAACTATTTTTTCTTATCTTTAACAACTTAATCTATGAGTGGAACAATCTCTTGGGTAACACTCCCTATGACTCCTCTCACATTTGCAGGTCCTGGTCCTCATGGTGGACTTTAACCATGCCAGTACCTGCTTGAGGAATAACACAGCATGGAACAAGCAATCCAGAGGTTTTCTGGAGTGCATTGACAACAACTTCATGACACAAATTATCAAGGAGCTGTTGAGGGAAAGCTTTCTGCTGGACCTCACACTTACAAACAAGGAAGAACTGATCAGGGATATAAAAGCTGGAGGCAACCTTAACTGCAGTGACCATGAGATGGTGGAACTCAGCATCCTGAAAAGAGGGGAAAAAAGAAAAAAAGTGGGATCATAACCCTGGACTTCAGACTCTGACCTGTTCAGGGATCTGCTTGGAAGAATCCCATGGCAGATGGTTGTGGAGAGAAGGGTCCAGGAAAGCTGGTTGACTGTCAAGGATGTCCTCCTCCAAGCTTAAGAATGGTTCATCCCAAAAAGCAAGAAAACAAGCAAACATGGCAGAAGGCCTGATTGGATGAACAAGGAGCAGCTGGCAAAACTCAAACACAAAAAGAAAGTGTACAGGAGATGGAAGCAGGGACAGGTAACCCGAGAGGAATATAGAGACATCGTACGAATATGCAGGGATGGGGTTAGGAAAGCCAAAGCCCAGCTGGAGTCGAATGTGGCAAGGGATTTGAAGAGCATCAGGTACATCAGTAGCAAAAGGAAGACTAGGGAATGTGTGGGCCTGCTGCTGAATGGGAACTTGGTCACAAAGGACAAATAGAAGGCCAAAATCCTCAATGCCTTCTTCACCTCAGCCTTTACTGGTGAGACCAGACTTCAGCAACCCCAGGTCCATGAAACCAGTGTGAAAGTCCAGGACCCAGTAAGCTGATCCAGGTGGAGCAGGATCAAGTTTGGGAATATTTAAACAAACTGGATGTACACAAGTCTACGGGCCCTGAGGAGACGGACTCACAAGTGCTGAGGGAGCTGGCTAATCTCATTGCAAGGCCACTCACAATAATCTTTGAAAGGGCATGGAGATCATGGCAGGGTACTAAGGACTTGAGCAAACCAAATGTCACTCCTGTCTTGAAGGAGAGCAAGGAGGATCCACGGAACTACAGGCTGGTCAGCCTCACATCAATCACCAAAAAGAATCACTCTATGTACCACACTACAGGCTGGGGGCCAAGCATCTGGAAAGCAGCTTTGCAGAACAGGACCTGGGCATCCTAGTGGACACCAAGTTGAACGTGAGCCAGCAATGTGTCCTCACAGCAAGAAAGGCCAAGACCATTACGAAGAGTATTACCAGGAAGTCGAGGGAGGTGATTATTCCCCTTTAGACAGCACTGGTGATTCACTTCTGGCGTACTGTATGCAGTTCTGGGCTCCCCAGTATCAGAGGCATGTGGACTTACTAGAGTGCATCCAGCAAAGGGCCTGAAAGATGATTAAGGGTTTGAAGCATATGAAATATGAGCAAATGCTGAGAGAGCTGGGATTGTTTAACCTTGAGAACAGAAGGCTCAGAGGATTTTATCTATTTCTAGAAATTTCTGATGGGAGGGAGTGAAGAAAATGGAGTCTGACTCTTCTCAGTGGTATCCAGTGAATAGACAAAAGTTAATGGATACAAATACAAGAAATCACATTTAAAAAGAAGAAAAACTTCTTTTACCATGAGAATAATCAAAGACTGGAACAGGTTGTCCAGAGCAGTTGTGGAGTCTCCATCTTTGCAGATATTCAAAACCCAACCAGACAATGTCCTGAGGAACCTGCTCTAGCTGATCCTGCTTTGAGCTGAGGGGTTGGACTAGATGATCTCCAAAGGTGCCTTCTGACCTCAACTATTCTGTGATTCTGTAATTTCATTTATTCAACAGATATTTATACATCACTAGGGTTAATTATATAGAAATCAGCAACAGGACCTTAAATAGCTTGTTAATGTAGGTCTTCCCAAATCACTGTATTAACCTTATTTCTTCAAATATTTTGTCACATGCATTATTTTTCTGGTTTTTTTAAGACTCTGAAAGCATCATGTGAACAAAACACTGCACTTGATAGCATGATCTTCATGAAATAACCACACAAAAATATTTCTTTAAAATCAAAATACATGCACACACCCTGACACATATCTTGAATTAAACTAAAGCATGAGTTTTGAACACAGAAGATTTGCACATTCATTCATGTTTGTACCGGAAGAGTACATGAACTGGAAAGAAATACTTTGTAGGGAAAACATTTGGTAAATGTTGAGAACCAAAGGCTTACAAGACACATGAACTAGTGGAAGTGTATACGAGAAAAATTACAAGATGAAATTTGAATTTCTGTACACAGGATGTCAACTAAGCCTTATAAATTACACATCAATTTTTAACTTAGACAACTTTGGAACACTGAAGAAACAATGCATCACAGGGAATTTACTTCAGAAAAGCCCTACTACATTGAGCCAAACAGCTCATTTCTTTCAGACAATACAGGGTTTTTTTCTGCATTAGTTTTTCTGGTGTCTAAGAAAACTGTTTTTAAAATGATGTTGTACTTTCTGAAGAAGATCAACAAAAGTAGAAATGAGTAAATCAGAGTTAGAAGTAACCAAACATGTTCTAATTTGCACTCCTGCTGTTGCAAAACACAGCAAGATAAACTTCAGAGACAGTAAGTGATTATTACCCTGTGTGTTTTATTACCCTGGCAGCAGTATCTTTTAACACCATACCTGGACACTGGCTCAGAGTATTGCTTCATGACTGCTTCCTATCGCCTTCAGCAGTCTTTTTCTCTCTCCTTCCTTGAACTAGCACTAATGTAGACAGATCAGAAAATTAATAAAGATTAAAACTAATATAGCAAAAGAATGATGCAGGCTGCTGCTTGTGCATCCATGTAAAGTGGTGAGAACACATGGCTAGGGAAAGGGGCTTAGCAAGGCTACCTTCTTCAGCTTCTGAAGTGATTCTCCCAATTAATAATCCTTACTATGCTTCAGTTCATATTGTAGAGCAGTATTTATTCAAACAATAATTAGTCTAGTTGTACCAGAACAAAGATGACTGAAAAAGCACTTCATGTTGATCTAGAAAGGGTAAAATGCTCGTATTATGCATATCATTTGCATTTTCAGCTAAGGCAAATTCTAGTCACTCAGTAGTAGCCAGAGTATTTTTTTTTATATCACTGGCCCACATAAACTGTTTTGGAGTTGCCAAAGGAATTTTTTTTTAAGACTGCAAACTGAAAACAAGGTGCACAATCTCTCCTAAAATATAGTCACTATAAAATGTGCAAACAACCAAGAACTTCTGGCTCACTTTAATATTTGACTGCCTTACAGAAAAAAAGAAAAAAGAGACTTTTGTTTTTACGAGGAGGAAAAAAAAAAAAGCCTTTCTAAAAGATTTTCCATAATTTGCATTGGCAATGATTGTAAAAGCTGAGCTGTATCTCCGCCAAAATGGCAAACTTACACTTTACTTTTTTGCATTTAACTATTTAGCAATATTGCCTTCCCGAGGTCAGCTTAATCCTATCAAGGTTTATATCATTAATAGCCTTTTATTCATTTTGCCACATAGTTTTTTCATACTGTTAGTTCACAGAGCAAAATATCTCCCTTTTTGTTTTTTGCATGTTTCTGAACTCTGCCCTGTCCCAAGCCTCCACCAACAGCTTCACCTTGATTCTCACAAGTTAAATGAATGTAATGAACTCAGTTCAAGATCAGGATTCTTTGTCCTTAAGAACCACAGGTGAGATTGAGCTTTCCTTTGGAAAGTAAATCTAATTTGCCCTTTTTCTATAGTGCTGACACATGCCTTAAAGCAGGACAACCAGAACAGCCCTATGCTCAACATTACCCAGGAATTTTAAAAATCACCTCTTTAAATTTACAGAAAGAGTGGGTCAGAAGAGAAAAAGGGAAGAGATCTTTCAAAAACAGCTGTAGCATGTAAAAGAAATTAGCATGAGTGACTGCAGGGAAAATATCGGCAATAGGCTTTGAAGAAATCTGGCTTGGGTCACTGAAAAGAAAACAGAGGCAGATGCTAGTCTGCCTAGCCCAGGTCACTGCAGGGAGAACAACAGCTGGTTATGTGAGTCTTGCCTGGGACACAGAGTTGGTGCTTGATTCTACTGAACAATTTTTTTAATACATGCTTGATGACTTTAGTATGGGAGAAAAGCTGAAAACTAGATGGATTTTTTTTGTGGGTGGAGCTATGACAAATTAAGCCATTTATTTAGTAACAATACTTGGTTTTATTCTCTTTTATGTGTAGTTGTACACCCAAGAAAAAGAGTACAAATATTGACTGGCTACACAGATCTACATCTGAAACAGAAATAAGAGTTTCTGAAGTGCTCTACCAAGTTATCAATATTTTAACAGCTATTAAAAGCTGTTTTATAGTAGTGCAGCTACTTCCAGGATCGTAGGGTCTACATACACTCCATATTAACTGTAGTGTATTTTAAGACATTTTATTTTCACGTTCATACGGGGGTCAGAAGAGCGAGTGTCCTCTGATCATTGTATCCACGATCACTTTTAGCTGAGAGTTAAAGAACTCCTTTTTATAACCCACCAACCAATGTTCGAATCGACTTAGAGAGTTGTTCATCCATCCAAGGCTTTTATTAAAACCGCTACCATCTACCAATTTCTGGATTGTGCTACAGAAAACTGAACTCACATTACGGATCCTGGTAAGCAGAAGAGAGTTTTTAAAGTGAATTTTTCCATGATTGCCCAGCTCGCCATTTCATGACTCATGCATTCCTTCCAATCATATTATTCATCACTCCTTTTCATGAAGGCAAGAAATTATAAATGATTACCATCTTGATTTGTCTGAGCACAGAAAAAAATATCTTTAGAATCAATGGACAACTCTACTCAATAGATCCGCTACTTATTCAAAATATGTTTCACTGAAAATGCAGAATATGCCTTCAGATGTGCCCGTAGTTTTACTAATTGTTCTAAGAATGTATTGCATGCACATGCATACAATAAAGTCTCTAAGAAAGAGTCTTAAGAGTAGTACTGTAGATTTTATGCGATTAAAGAGAAACAAAAGATATTTTTTTCAGGTTGTTACCAAAATATACTTTTTACTCCCAAGTTATTTTCACTCCCAGGTAGTACAGGTATTTATTATGAACAAGTAGGCATAGCAAAGCAAATACAGCTCTTTTTATAAATTGTGAATGAAAATGTTAAGAAAATTATCTTTTGAACCAATTAGAGATAGCTTAGACATACCATGGCAAGGAATTGCATAGTACAGAAACAAAAACAGTTCTGTATAGAAACAGAAAAAAGTAAATTTATCTAGTCAAATAATTGCAACAATTTCATTTGTTGGCTGCAAATTAGGAGAAATTTCAAAGAAAAGCTTATACATCAAGTTTCTAGATTACTCATACACACCAACTATATCTATATCAATAGATATTATAATTCCAAAGGAATTACTTCTTGTTTACCTGAATCCACAAATCATATGAATATCATGTTAAAGCTTATTGTACAAAAGGTAAGTTTTGCAGTATTAATCTAAAACCTCCCAACTTTTTTATCAAATGTTAGAATTGACATAAAAATGGTAAAATGGGACAATCCCAGACGCCTAGCGTCTTTGAAAACTTGGGTCAACTGAAACATGGCAGTTACACACCCACGAGAAACAATATAAACAACAACCAAAAGGGAGAATAACAAACCTCTTCGCATTTGATATTTTTGCTGTTTTCGCAACCACTATGAGGGATGTTTTTAATGTTTGTTGATCCTCACAACAGAGTAAGGAACATTAAATCCAGCTATAACCATATGTCAAAACGCAAGAGCCTGGGATAAAGAAAATAGTCTAAAATTAGTGTTTACTAAATATAATGCTGTAGGAGAATTTATTCATCAACTTTAGTGCCACTATCAGCTTGTCGTAAGTTACGCTCAAATGTTTACAAGATCAGAATTTCAGCTGAAAGGAAAAACATGTTTCAGTAGAGACAAGTCACCACACTAGGCACAGCCTTCTTCACTGAACTTCTTGCATCTTCACTCTACTGCTGACAAGATGTTAGAGGCTCTTTCTGGTAGGCATCTTGACATATATGGTAAGATATTATACCCAAACGTGGCAGGATAGAGTATGCTGGTGGTATTCCACGAGTGTACTAACTTCATGCAAATAAGGGGAAGTTACACTAGCAAAACTGATTTTTAGCATCTCTCAGCGTTGGAGACAGAATGAAGAAGTATGCATGAACAAGACTAAGCTATTCTGACTACCACTTTGCTAGTAAGTTGCATCTGAGGTAGATGTGTATTGCTAATATAAATAAACTGGCAAAGTGCTCTTGATGCAGACTTGATCTAACTCATTAAAACCTATTTCAATGAGAAGGAGAATCATCAAAAACTTTCTGGATTTGAGGTAGATAAACTCAATGAGCTACATTTCTGAAGCTGCTGGTCATCATCTTTTAGGTGCTACACATTTCCTGCAGTTAACATGCATTCAAAAAAATCACAAAATATTGCTTAAAGTTTATATTCACTACCATTATTGAAATTACCAGTTACTGTAATTCTCATGAATTTTTTTCACTGCCTGCAAAATAGAGGCATTTCCTCTCCAGGAAAGGTCATCATGATATGTGGACAGTTTATGTCAGGTGACTTTATGAAAATCATATAGAAGAAATCAGAAGGGGAGATACTGTAAAATCAAAAATATTAGATTGCAGTTTACCTATGAACATCTGAGAACCCATGTTTTGCATGAAAATATAAACCAATGAAAATAGTGCAAATAGAACAGAAAAGCTACATGTGCATAGCTATTAATAAAGCTGCTTACTGTTAAAAGGCTTTCATAGAACAGGCTGTTGGGGTTCAATATTCAAGTTAAAATTCACAACTTACTATATGAATGTTTAACCATGCAGCCGTAATATCTTCTAATGTTCTTTCAGATAAAAAAGTAACGTCTTTCATACAGTGAAAGATATTTATATAAATGCACAAAATTCTTGTTGTAAGGAGGAGGAGATTTTAGTAATATAATCGGATGATTCAACTCTGCTATTGCTTTCAGATGTCCAACACAAAAGACCCTGTACTTCTCAATAACCCACTGTTGCTACCAACATTACGCCCATAAGCTCCTATCATCACGCTACTGCTTCCCATCATTACACTATTTCCTCTCGAATTCACATCTTTCTACAGCTCGTGTCTTCCTATGGGATCCTTAGTTCAAGTCAAGAGCAACTGCTTACTCCTGTTTGACCATGCTATAGAGTGCAATCCCAGACCTAGCATGGTAACATCTTGCTGGCTGTACCTTTTTCCTCTTGCAGATATCCTCTTTCTAGGCAGTGCTGCAAAGATTTTTCTGTGAAACATAAAGAATTTCTACTAGCTTGAGGTTTTTTGTTTTGTGGGGTTTTTTTAGCTGAGGTCTTACTATGATCTTTTACATGAACTTGTATTTTAAATAATGTTTGCATCATTTCTTTTTAAAACATCATGCTTTCATCACTGTCAGCTCTGATCAATCCTACATCCTTTAACGTAAGACTTCCAAAATGCATTGCAAAGAAGCTTCCCTAAAGTGTAACAGAACTTGAATATTCATTTTACAAAGCCAATGTATGTGTTTGCTTACAAATACTGGAGTATTTCTCTAGTATTTCCTTCAAAGGACTTTTTTTAATACTTGTGAAGTTTGATTTGAGAGATGGCTGATCCCTATTCTGTGAAGCAAGCTAGCATCATTAGGATGACAAAATCAAGTCTTATTGTGGCAAGAAGAAACATCGTTTAGTGTCAACAACACACTGCTATTGATTTGAACTCCTCCTTGCCTCACGGGTGAAAAAACAAGCTCCTACACACAGACTCTCTAAGCATACCAACAGAGGAGAGAGGCAAGAAAAATACTAAAAATGGCTGTATTAAAGATACAACAGGAAATATGTGACTCATGAGATGTAAATTCTTTTATCTGTATGGAATAAATTGAAGAAGAGCTTAATATGGCTTCTGCGATTTCTATGGAGTTAGATTAGAACAGAAATACACCTACCAATAATACACCAGATTTAGGTTTCCCAACCAGCATCTCCTAACTGTTCAGCACCCTCTGTGAAACAAGCCAGCTTTGTTTTCATTATCTAATATGTGACTATTCACGTTTTTAAAATGACACCTTATTTTAGCATCCTGTTTGGCCGTTTCAGTATAAGATGGGGAACTGATGAGCATACAGTGTAAATTATCCTTTCACATTACTGGCACGATCTCTTTAAAACAGAGCTAAGAAACAGTCTGTCAACATGGATAGGTTTGCTCTTTTCCTATTTCTGAACAACAGTCTGCAATTTTCAGAAAAAAGTCCATATCTTTCTTCTTAAAAGATACAAAAAAGAATAAAACCATAGTTAGACATGCAACATCAATATAAATACCACTTTGCACATTAATAGTTCTTTTTCTAGAACTTAAAGCTATGCCTTTAAGCAAATTCGCAAACCAAAAAAATGTAGTGAGATGAAATACTACTTATGTTGCCTAATTGCACCCAAAATCTAGGCTAATTTCAAATACTTTTGTAGCACCGAAGTTAGCATGCTAGAATTCCACAGTCCGTCTCTTAAAACGTGAACAAAGTAATATACAAGGCATAAAAAATGATTTCAAGATAAATTCTTTTTAAAAATACTGAAGTGTAGGGAACAAAGCTATTTTCATACCACATCCAGAAAATGGATGAGGTGTGAAAGAATCTCTTGTTTAATGTGACCTTTGGCTGTACTTTCACTTGTCATCATTATGAAGTAGCTACTTTCAGTGCCAACACATAAGCTGCATTATATTACCCTATAACAGTAGTAGCACGTCTTTCAGGAAGTGTTTCATACTCCGAGAAACTGGTGGCAGAATGCATTGACAGCACTTACCTTTGTAACTGCTTATAATAGGTCTTATCCAACAATAAGACCCCATTTACATAAGGAAATAAGAGTGACTGTACTAAATTTCATAGAGCATGTCACATAAACTAGTATATGTTGAGGAACTCCCTTGGAGTTCTCAGCTTCAGTGAAAACATTCAAATAAGGAGAAATGTAAATTTCAGATTGGAACTCTGCCCCAAATAATAATATTCAGAGCTTTGTTACTGTGCATAGACCAAAAATACTGCATCGTTAAGATCTGCAACATACTTGACTTTTCTTAACGTATGTAATTAAGAAAATATTTCTGGAAAGCAAATGAATTTGAAATTCAAGTAAGATTAATAGAACAAATATGACAAATTTACGCTTTACACAATGGTAGCAAGCTGCAGAGTAAAAGTCAGTAGCTATCATTATCTAAAGCTGTTCATCTAACACCGTAGAGAGAAAAACCATTGATACATACTGTACACACATTTTTATCCATGTATATAAATCAAAGGAAACAGCTTCCTTTAAGGCAAGCATATGAAGATACTAAAGCAAGATACAAATTAAATATTCATACATTCAATATTTCAAAATAAGGAATTTGGATATACACATGCATAATTTAAGTTCTATAGTGAAACCTGTCTACAGAGGCCATTTCTACTGTATTTCAACAGCACTGAAACTTGAAATGTACAATGCAGCCTTTCCATGCTGTGTTAAAACTTTAAAGTATATAGTAATTCATTTCAAGCACTAAACATAGAATAAAGGCCACGTTATGCACACGGCACTTTTGCAGAGGAACTGCTGCTTTGCCCTATTCATTACAGCTCTGAAACAGGGCTGTCAGTCACAGCGCTCTCCTGCAAGGTGGCTTCAGACTGCCCAACGAGTCACTCATTGGGAACTGAGGTCAAATAGGCAACTTCAGGTAAGAGGCTCATCGGTCCTGAAAAACCCATCAGAATTGACTCCGAGTCAAATTCTGATCCCAGGCAACTGTTTTGAACTCCGTAGAGCTGGTGCTCATACGTGAAGCCTAAAATTGGCCCCTTACACTGCTTTTACACATTCACTCAAGCCTCTTTGGAGTAAAAGATGAGATTTCAGACCTTTTTAATTGGCAAAAGAAAGCAACACAAAAACAGGCTTCACAACAACATATTGTGCACTAGGAATGATTCTTTGTGAACACAGAACCTGAGACTAGTTTACATACAACAACACAGACATGTTAGATTTTCGGAGCTTATAAATTCCTATGCATGCAAAAAACACTGTGGGGAAACAAACTCTACTACCCACCTTTCCCCCTCAACACGTATCTTCTTCTGCATGTGTCTAAAGATAACACCATTCCTCCCCATATATTTAAAGCCTTGCCGCTAAAAAGGAACTCTCCATATGAGTTATTAATGTGAATATTATGTTATTTTCTTATTAGAAGTTAAATGTATTAGTTCAAATATCGAGTCTAATTTAAAAAACTTCCATTTTATTGGGACAAAAATATCTCAAGTTAACTTTAAGAATAATTAAAGAGTACTTTTTAAGGGGAAAATAGAACTACTCTGTTTTTACATGTTTTAAAGTAAACATTTGTCTTTGCTCTTTAAAGGTCACTCATTTGATATTGACACATCTATGAAATAATAGTAGCAAAAGATAAATAGGTAGAAAATTGATATTAAGCAATATAAAGCTAAACAAAATTAGTATCTACATGGTAAATTACTTCATTGAAAACCATCTATGGATTCTGCAAAGAATATACTTTTGCCTTAGAGCTAGTACTTTAATTTTCAAGAACCAAGGAAAAAAAAAAATCAAAACTAGTCAGTAACAATGCAGCGTCGAAAAGCAATAAACTCAAAATTAAGTTATAAATAATTTAAAGCATGTCATGAAGATGTATTAATAATTCATCAGATAAATAATTTACTAAATAATCAAATAAATAAATAATGAAATACATAAATAAATCAGCAAATAAATAATTCTGCAAAATAACCTAAACAATAAGTCACTAAAACAAATGACACAGCTACAAAACTACAATGATTTTCTAAATTCTGATAGTTTTAAATAAACAAATGTATATAAACTAGATCAATCTTTAGTGGATAGAGAAATATTTTTCACTGCTATTGGTAAATTCCTGATTACACTGCACAAGGATACAATTTTAGATTTTACAAGAGTGCAGTTTTTCCCTTGTAAATTATTAACATGATTGCTACAATACATCCTGCTCTGTATTTTACACGTAATCCCTTTATGTAGCTCATTTTTCCCCCCAAAAAATGAAAATCTCTTTATAACATTCTTAATTCACTTATTTCTTTTTTTTTCCTGGGTGCAGTACTTACAATACTACAATAGCCTTCTCGGTGGTTCTCTTACCGTCTTCTGCAAACCTTCAGAAGTTTTGCTGCAGGGGGAAAACAAGTAGAATAACCTTAATTATTACAGATGGTATCTCATTCATTAGCAGATGACAACATTTTATTTGAAAGCACAAGAAAAGCTGTTTTATAATTCTACAAAGCAACTTAATGTGAAACAACCATTACAGTTTGCAGACTACCAAAAGTTTTTAGAAGTCTTTGGTGGAACGAGTTCAAGCAGACTGAGGCCTGTTTCTTGTATTTAAGCTGACACACAATCTGTGCAAACTGGCACTAATTCAGATGTAAAGACAAACCATGAGAAGGACAAAATACTTGGCTGACATCTAATGTTATCCTTGATTTTGGAAGTTCATAGTCCTTGAAAGAATACAGTGAGATCATTTAATTCCACTATCTAAGTACGTTCACAATTTAATTTGAACACTGCACTCCAAAGCCAACACTGGCACCACAAAGGTCAAAATTCACTCATCTCCTGAATCAGTTTTCATTCTCCATTTATTTTAATGAATAGTATTGACAGTCACCAAAGTTTTCTTCAAAGTGGTATTCTGTAAATATAGCAGTTAAAGAAATGTGCCAGAAGTGTAATCATGTTACCAATTTTTATCCATTCCATCAAAAAGGTTTATTTGCTTTCTTCCGTAACATTCATTACAGGGAAGAGCGAGACATGGTTTTATAAACCATGCCACTGACATGGATTCTAGATCTCTGTACAGGACTGTAAAACCAAACGAATACATCAAACCTGAGGTTACATCTTGTATATATGCATGGTTTTTTACTACTTGGTTCAAAAGAAATCAGTATGCAGTGCTGTTTCTGCTGGTAAGATCTCAAATGGTTGATGGTGTTGCTGTATTTCAGCATTTAAAAGCATAAAGGATAATTTACTCTTAAAACTACCTGGGCACATTATATTTAACAAGTCTCAAATTCTCTTCAGGGATTATAATAAGGAAACACTTTGCTTAATCATAAATTTTATATTTATCTTGGCTAAACACCCTCCTTTGGATAGACTGCCATGTTTTGTCAAGAAAAATCAACACAGTGGAAATGAAGTACTTGTTCTGTTGTGTGGTCATTCAAAAGAGTATGTAGAAGTAATGTAAATGTGCACCAGCGCTGCTGATAATTTCACGCTCTCATACACCCATTTCAATTTGCTTTAAAAAGGACTATTCCTCCTGGCTAAATATAGTCATCATGAAAAAGCATACCTCCCCTTTGAGCTAATAACACTGCAGGCCCCAAAACACAAGAGTACAAAAAACTTCTATATTTTAAGGAATCTGAAGCACTTTTTTCCTCACCATGTATGTTTCTGAAGTGGGACAAATGAGACTGGTTTTTTTTGCTAAGGTATTCTCTTTTAGTGCCCAGATTCCTGTTTGAGAATGACAATTCATTCCCACACTACCTCTGCAAATCCCATCTACCCCCAAAACAAATCATACATACCCCAAATCCTTCTTTTTTGAAGTAATGGATCCTTGTAAAAGCAGTATATACCTCCACACATTAAAAGATTTTGAGGATTACTGGGACATACAATGGCTCAGGAGTGATCCTGAGATTCTGGAATCAGACCTTCTCTAGGAAGTACCACTTAGTCATAGATCATCTTCATTCATCTACGGCTTGGCAGCATCTGGTAGCAAAGTGATTTTTCACCAATGAGCTACAGTAGACCTAAAACCGTAATTACAGTCACCGATGTCTTAAAAACACGTTGTTTTCTTCCCTTCAAAATTTCCTTAGTTTTTAATTGCTTTCCTGTTTAATTTGGGCTTCTAATCTATGGTTACAGAACTGACTTCCTCACACAACTATTTCTGTCTAAGTTAGAGGGTCATAATTCCCTGCTCAAATAGACATGCAAATCATTTAAAGAACGGACACAAAACAGCCAATGACCTGGGATACAGCCACCTTTCTCCCTCTTGCAATCAAATGCAAATTCCATCCTACACAAGAGGTAAAGGACAGAGACTGAATTTGATTCCATTCCTCTGTTCTGCCAACTACTCCTTTCCCCCCCAGCCCTCAAACATAGTATAGGTGCCTTTACTCAACAGATCATGCAAAAGACTGGTCCACAGAAGACTAAAGCAAAAGACAGTGCCATTCAGGTGTACTTCACAGAGCAAGAATACCAGAAATAGAGTAATTGCATGCATTCTGTACTCTGCCCAGGCTGAGAAGCTGAATGCTACATTAAGGAGGCCACCTTACTGGTACTCAAGTTATTTTGGGTGATAATGCAAGGAACTGGATTGTACCAGATACCCAAGAACAAATTTCAGATATTTACAACGGCAAAATTACAAATAAGGCTCACAGTAAAAAGCACCAAGCAACAAGATCTTCTATTCTCCAGCTTTTGATACTGCCATCATCAGAAAGTTTCTTAGTTTGCAGGTACAGATCAGATCAAAAGAAACTGCATACTGCTGCTTCTTCCCTTTGGGAACTCATGAACATAGGAACCAGAGGAAATTTTAGAAAGAGATTACCATATAATTTCAAAATTTAGGACAGGATTTTTTTTTTTTTTTTTTTTTTTTTTTTTTTTTTTTTTTTTTTTTTTTTTTAACGTTCAGGAGTAAACACAGGGGAAAAGAGAAAGGCTGGACAGACACGCTTAACCAAATTATAGGTAATGTAAGGTACTGACCACTATATTCTGACTCACATTTCAAGGATTCTTTGAATTGTTATAAGTTATGTAGAATATTTTGCATTATCAATGAAAAAAAAATTACTGCAATGGATTATTATATTCAGGAACCTAAATAATACGTAAATCCTTTCCAGGCCAGAAGCTTCATTCCTCTGCCACACTTCCCTCCCTCTATTTATTACAATTGATCAATTAAATTAAAAATTATCTGTTTGGTCCACTTCACATAGAAAGATACTTCTGTGACTCAGTACAGTACTTGATTAAGATTTTTAATATATCTCTGATTTTTTTAATCATAAAAAGCAAAGAAGTGCTTGTTACACATATTTTATAAGTCTAACTAAAAACTGTAAAAGTAACCCAGTCTTACAATCAGTTACAGGATAATTTTGAGTACATTCCAGGTAAGAACTTTGAGTATTTCTTGAATAACTTTTTACCAGCTTCTTCCAATTGTCTCTTAGTAAAAAATCAATTTTAAAATATTAAAACATATAACAAAATGTTAAATCCCAAACTACTGACTCAACTGCTATCAATACAACACATAGCTCATTTGACTGTTATGACCCACGTTTCCTAGTAGATTTTTAGATAAAAACAAGCAGATTATTAGCAAAGGTTTATCTCAAATTCCCACATGTACAGCATGCCACATTAAATATATGCAAATCAACCTCTTTCTCCTCTAGTTTTTTTTGAGCTGACAACTCATATGACCTGAAGCCATGGTTAACGATGACAATTATTTGACTTTCATATTTATACAATCAGTCATCAGATATGCATGTTAATTGATTTTAACAGATAGTTTTGTATTCTAATGATCAACAGTAAGTGTACATTTTACCAACCTCTTGATTTATAAGAAAATAAAAAACTTGTATCAGTTTTCACAATTAACCCTTCATTGCATTGATTTGCAGTATTCACTGCAGATGTCTCTATAATACATTAACCTGGAAGTACTCCAAACTATGGGATCTTTATTTCAGCAGCAAAATTTGATTTTCCAATTAAAGACACTCTTCTGTTGTCTTTAAAAAACACAATTACTACCCTATTTAAACAATGCATTGTCTATTAATTAGAAATGATGAAAAATAATTAATGCTTAAATAAATGGACTGGGCAAAAAATTAATTTACCTTTATTTCATATTCACATTTTGGTACTTAAAGTTCTTTTCTCTTTTTCAAAGAACCTTAGTTGTGCACTTCTTGATTCTAATAAGCCCTCAAATGTCACATACATGACAGAGTACAACCCTACATTTAAGATCCTTATTTCTTAAGTAATATGCTTAAGGCCAAAGCATTCCTCTGTTGCTGTCACAAAAAGTATTACTGAATCGGTTACTTTTTTTTACATGGCTGACAATTTATTCTTTGCAATTACATTTTTATTTCACATGCACTATTTATTGAAGCATCAAATGCAAAATTACAAATTGCACGGATTTGCACGCGAAGAACTGACTACTTTGTAGTTTATACAGTGTGCAATCATCATCTTACACAATTAATGGTGGTTGTTCTTTAAGGATATTCATATAAAAGAGAGTGGATATTGCATCTTACTCTCAAAAAGATCAGATCATGTCTTATTCCATAGAAGTGCTCCCCCAATTTAGGCCTTAGTTGTTGCTGGACTAAAGGCTTATGCTCCAATTTTGGTAAAGCAAGAACTGCCAAATCCCTTTCTCAGTATGTTTTAATACCGATACAGATATTTTAATTTCTGCAAAATGCAGAATCTTTCTACTTTCTATAAATAACTGAACGAGGTGCTGAGTCTATTCATCTTTTATCCAGGTAAGCATCGTGCAGTCCAAGTTCTGCTACCATCTCTTTTTGGCTGTCTGCTCCAATTAATTTCAAGTGAAATTTATCCATTATGAGATTTTGAGATACATTCTCCAGAACAAAAAGCAGCATAGAGACATTAGAGCACTCATCTCAGATATATAATGCTGATTCGTATCATGGACAGAAGAAACTTAAAGCCATGTTACCACTATCATGAACAAGCACCTTAACCTCTAAAACACTGTTTAATGGATTTTTCTGATTTTTAAAAGGTCTTGATTTCACACTGAACATGAGAGAGGTATTGAACATATGATAGGATTCTGTTGCTTTCTTAATAGTTATTTTCCTTAAACTAAGGACTGGCATCACGGCAAATACTGATAAAGCAAATAAATTCTCTTCAATCTTTCCCTTATTGGGAAATACCTTCTTGGTGTTGAACAGATCTTGATTTCATCCTGAACATAATGAGAAAGTCTCAGGGTCTGCAGAAAGGGGAAATCCATCCCACCCTAATCACTACCCCAGTTTTAACGCCACAGGTATCAAAGCAGAGAGCCCCTGGTTTCTTTGGTACAGTACAGTGCTACAAGTTAACCACCTTGAAGACTGACTATAAGGTTTATGCTTCTGTAGCCAAGGCAGACCTTAAGATAAATAGAAGGCTGAAGTAAAGATCTTAAAGTTATATGTGAAACTCCAATATAAATGGCCAGAATAGCAGGAAATGAAAGGGAAGACAAACACCCTGAGAAGAAAAACCTATGTATATGCTTTATGTGTAAAGATGTAACAAACCTGGAAAACAGATATAATCCCTAGTTTCTAAAAATGCTTGATATCCTCCACTTCTCTTTAAAACTTGACAGTGTTAAAAATTACAGATCTGGTCACGTCAGCTATGGAGAAAAACAAGCAAAATTTAACAACTGCATAAGTATGGGCTGACTGAGCCAAAGCAGTCCTAGTCTGACTCATAAATACAGCACATTCATTTAAGTCAGAATTAATATCAACGTTTTCACAAGATGCCTTAACTTAGATTAAGGTGGAAACAAAAAAAAATACTGTTTACAACTCACAATTTTAAAAAAGTATGTTAATTGCTCATTATAAAGATCAATGATTAGAAGGTAGCATATGACTAACGATACTCAGTATACTTATTAAAAAACGACAGGAAACAAAAAGTAGAAAGCAACTGGTGACACCTTCTGATGACAACTCTTATGTAAAGAATTGCACCTACAATAAATTCCACAGTTAAAGGTTAAATTAAGGCTATAAGTAGAAAGAAGACCAATAAAATGTATTCTGGGAAATGAGAAAGTAGCATAGCTAGAAAATGTCCAGCTACAAGACAAACATTATGAGTGCAGAGATAGCATGCCACCATCCAGACTACTATGGCCACTTTGGGTCACCGAGACTCTTAAGGGGATCATGACAGGGAGAACTGGGCAAAAAAAATCCAGAAGCTCAATACAAGTGGCTTAGTATCCAACTGTCACTGCATAATCTTAGTCACAAAAATGAAGTTGAGATCAATGAAATACAGAAAACCAATTACTATCCTGGCCCTGTTGCACAGTAAGATGTTCTTTTGCACTATTTTACACATAAGAAATAAACATGGAAATGGATAATAAGTTTAATACAACTAGGTAGGTAAGTTTAACTATCTTTATCCAAAGGTGATCCAATTTGGTTAGAAATCATCACGGATAAGGGTTTTCCATTGTCCTTGATGTAGAAAGTATAGCCATTATGATGTTTAGTTAACTCCATACCAAAAACATTTAACTATTTCGTAACTCATTGTATGACCTCGACAAAGAAAAAATATGTTATCTATCAGCTGGATCCGTTCCATACAGCCATATAAACCCCAGCAAAGGCCAAATGCCTCTTCGGACATGAAGATTCCTTCTGAGATAGCCAGTGTCACCAGGAGAACCATTGCTCGTGGCATCCAAATGGACAAAACATGGAAACTTCACTGCTAAAAAACCCGAAAGGCTGCACAGCTTCTCTTAGAACAAGTGAATACTTCACACAGAATCATCAAGTTAGTGAATACAAACCACAGCAGAAAAATGCTGCAAATTTCAACCCTGTTAGTGGATAGATGAATTTAGGGAGGAGGATGTAAGCATCATCAACGTAGGTCAAAATCGCTGGGTTTTATTTTAAACGTGCTTAAACTCAACGTTTTAACTTAAATATTTAAGAATGATTTTAATCTGTACTTTTTATATCTCTTGCCACCTAAACCTGGTGATCCAAATGTCTAGAATAGCACATTTGGAACACTGAGTTATATTAACATCATACTAACTATAGCAGTTCAATTTCAACAAATTTCTCTGGGTTTTTGCATATCCCTGAATAAATGACTCTGGAATTAGCTTACTTTTCTTGGAGGCATTATATGAGATTATTTCTTAGTCTCCTCCTCTTTGATTTAGTACACCTCTTAAGATAATTTATTAATGTTTTGGATATCTCATTCATCATCCATTATTACTGGTGTCATAAATTAGAGGAATGGAACAAAGCTCTGGACTATACACTTTTTCCATATTCATCAATAAAACAGCCACCTCTGTTAGCAAGCACTGTACAAAAGAAGTTGGTTTATCCACTAGAGTGAGACTGGAAGCACTTTTTTAACTCAAATCCCCAAAAAGATCATTAGATTTGTAGTATAATATGTTATTAGTGAAGTAAAAATCAGGGCTTCACCTTTAAATATGAAAGGATAGAAACACCTGGTCTGCAAAAGACAAAAGTACATGTCAGAAATTGCTATGTCCTGTAAGTTACTCAGATGAATTAGAAGGCTGATGAATACCAGTCTTGTATGGAAAAAAATTGATTAATCGTTGAAAATGCTGTAATTTTGCCAGCATACTATAGAACAGTAAAAAGGGGAGGAAAGATTCAACTAACAGAAACTTAAATGGCAGCATTTAAGCCTGTGATATTATTTCTCAGAAGACAAGTTACCTAAACTGGTGGTAAGTAAGATAAGTTCCTTGCCATCCCTTTTGTTGTTTGTTTTTTTTTTAAATTGAGACAAGCTAAACACAGATTTCAGAAAATAACAGTCATTAATGGGAATCCTATCGGTAATAGGTTACATAGCAGTATACTATGCTATATAAAGTACCTTAAGGAAGACAGAATTAATGTTATTATGAGAACGTTAACTACTGACTTAACAAGACCATTATGCCTGCATTAAACTACATCTTTGAATTAAGTTTCAATACCCAAAAATTCACTTTTTGTTATTTTAGGCAAAGACTCAGTTAATATATTTTGTACACATTCACTGTTTACATTCCTTTAACTAAATCTCTCATTAAGGCAAATTAATATTTTACATGATGTAACAGTACTGCAGTCACCTCTTTTCTAAATGTTACATGAAAAAGTTTGAGCCAGGTTTAGTAATTCATTAACAGAATCAGATACAGAAGAATTTAAGTTCTTATCAAAAAAGAAAAGGACTCCACAGGTTAGATTTAAATTGGTAAAATGATTCAGATTAGCAACTGTGTATCTAATTTCTACATGGGGAAGAAACAGTTGTTATTTTTTCTTCTTTAGGCATTACAGACTAGGTATTTCGGGCTCCAGTGTGAGCTGAAAACAACAAAATAACTTTTTCCAACCAAATAAAAACTCTCTTCATTGTGCCACCTCTAAATCACAACCCACATTATTTTCCATAAAAAATCTTCACTATCTATAGTAATTGATGATTAACAAAACATACTTGTACCAATGCTTTTTAAAGCTAATTCAACTAAACACATGTATACAACAGATGCATTTTTCCCTTTATTATGTCTAGAATTATTAATGAACCTGATGAACTACGTATGACACTTTCCTATAGTTACAATTGCCAGTGGAATGGAAAATGAAGTATGTGAGCTGCAGCTTTTGTTGAGTCTCCAGTTTGATCGGTGTTTGGCGATGATCATGATACCTGTTATTCAATCTATAAAGGTAGCTTGCAGTCAAAAAGAACCTTGTTGTTACATGACTAAAAATAGGTAGTACCCTCCTTGTACTTAGGTGCATGTGGTTTGAGGATTGACACAAAGTGGAGAAACCAATCCCTCCTCTGCTTGAGAGCAGCCATTTGCGCTCTCACTCTTATCTCTGCTTTACTTTGTATAAAAACGTGCATTGTCAGGGAAACACCGAGATTTACTCTTTTCTCTGTCGATCACGATATTCGCCCATCATGTAGGTCCCCTGAACTCCATCTGTAGGCTCAGTTAACCTCTAATTTCTGTAACAGGAAACTTTATTAGACGGGAGGCTATAAGCATGTCACACCCAAAATTTCCAGCAACAGTCTAGGGGGTAACAGGTACAAGATAATTCTCTGGTGCAAAAATGACTATTGAACCTGGTCTCCCATGACCGACGGGAGTGCTCTAGCAACTGAGGCAGTAGCCAAAAAATAAAGTGTTGGCAATGGCACCACCATTCCGTCCTGCAGTTTTGTTGACTTAGTGTTTCCAAACTATCTGAGATTTTTTTCCTTCCTGGTCTTTTTGTTCACTGAGTGGAAAACTTATGTCTGCATGGAATTGTTCACAGAACCTCAAATCAAGGAACATGCACTGCTGATTTACCTAAGACCAACTCCAATATATTAATCTTAGGATGCATGGAAGAAGGTTTATCTTTCCCTCATCCTAAAGAGATTATTTTCTTACCTAAAACTTTACAACAAAAACCCCAGTGAAGGGTATCCAGAATTATCCAATCTTCATTATTTTCCAGGTAAATAAGCAGGTAACCTGTTCTCTATTCTGAATACATAATTTCACTTGTTAACGACAGATTTCAACATTAATTAATGACTGCGTGGATGTACTGAAAAATCAAGGAAATAACATTTTAGCTTACCCCATATGGAATTTGGAATACAAGAGGCAAATTTCCTCAAATAATTATGCCAACATAACTTTCCTTTAACTCTTGTTACCTAATTATCATAGCTTCCAGGCCTGCTGAAAAATGTCATCAATGAACAATAAATTGCACGGTGAATAGACACCAACCACTGAGAAGAAAACAAAGATAACATTATTTTTTGTTAGAACACAGAATAATTTTATTAAAATTCTGCAAGATACAACGTCCTGTCTTCTTTTTAACATCAGAGATCCAGAAGGCTTCAGATGTTTATATACCTGTTAGACAGGATGAGTACCTGTAGACATTGATTCTTACGGTGGTTTTAAGGGACACCACTGTTACGTTCTCTAATCACAGACACTACATGAAATTTAAACCTTTGCTTCTCAGCAGCATCCTATCCCCTAAACCCTGCTGAATACCTATTCTCAGACAGACACATACTTTTAAGCCCCATGTATTAGAACATTCATTCACGTAGTTGATCGGAAGCACACATGGACCTGCAATTACCTAACACATTTATCAGTGGGGGAAAAAAAGGCCAAGCAGGACATTTGAAATCCAGTGACTACAAAGTAGTGGTTAAATGCAGAAGGAAAACCAAGGAGACGATATTCTGAAGCAAGCAGAGAGGTAGCAGTGGAGGGCAGAAGCTGATACCATCAGGACCGAAGATAAACCCCTCCATACGGGGCTGTGATACTCATTTCCCCGACACAATTATTACCACTAGTAAAGCAGTTTATACAGCTACATGATTTAACAACTGTTTAAACCAATACTGTTAAATTCAGAATCCACTAGAAACATACTACAAATTGCCTCAAAGAAACAGGGCTTGTTTACTCCTCATTACAGTGTCAGTGAGTCAAAGAGTTGATCTTAAACAACAAAAGCCTGACAGAAGAAAATGCTGCCAGC
The DNA here is from genome assembly GCF_000699145.1 of Aptenodytes forsteri. Lineage (NCBI taxonomy): Eukaryota > Metazoa > Chordata > Aves > Sphenisciformes > Spheniscidae > Aptenodytes > Aptenodytes forsteri. Next base: position 1,739,818 of record NW_008796217.1, read on the forward strand.
TCTGTCAGGCTCCTGGAAGAGAAAGTCAAGGCTCAAATGATTGCGTTGATCTTTGACTGAAACTGTAAAACAAGTCAATTTCTTCAAAGTAAAACATAACACCGCAGCCAACAATAAGGAATCCTTTTGTTTTTTCCACAGAGTGAATTTTTTTATGTCATAACCTCTGGATATTTTTAATCACACTAAAAAGGCGTTAGCAAGGCAAATGTATATGACCCAGGCCCATAAACAACCACGGGACTGGTTTTCCTGACTAATCTTATTTTTCCTGCTGTCACCTAAATTCCAGTACCAAGACTTCTTATTGATAGGTAATTTAAGGTTTTGAGCAGCTTTTAACCAATGTTTTTTTTTTCTTTCACTATCTAAATCTGAACAATTGTTCAGATCTGTTCACTGACTAAACTCCAAAGTATCCATATTTTATTAGTCACATGGAAATTCGATTGCTACCCACTTCAAGATAAAACACCTCACTGACACAGATCAGAATCTAAAATTCATCCTGTTTAAAGACTACCAGCCTTACGATACATTATTTCATCCTCTTAATTCAAATAAAGGTAATTAAAAATACCGTATTTTCTGTTCAGAAGTTATCCTTAGTTATCCTTCCTGAACTCCTGATTCTTAGTGTCACCTCTAATGTCCTACATAATTCTGCCCATCCTTACTTCACAAACAATTCTAATTTAAAAAAAAAGCTTACATTCACTAAATCCCTTTCAATGTATCTTCCAGTGTAATTTTACAGTGTATTTATAAGATTTATGCTGCTAGTCATTAAAAATCAGATTCATCAATGCCTACTTTTTAATTTCAGGTTTTTATTTGAAATAAAATTTTAACCCATGCCAAGTAAACTCATGTTAACATACTGCAGACACCATAACCACTACAGAAGAGTAACAGCAGAAATAAACAGTTAATGACTAGAAACAGAGCCAGAAACAATGGATAGACAATAGTTTAACTTAACCGATTGGTGCACATCCTCTTCTTCCCACCTCTCACCTCCAGTAAATTTATCTTGATAATAACTATATTGGTCAGTTCAAGTTTGTTTAGCTGCAGGTCTTTCCATCAATGAAGTGAACAGTGAAGTCACTCAGGGCTTATAAGTAAGTCCAGACCAATTTTTTCTTCCTGGAACAAATCTTAACCATCCAGAAGCCCAGGACTTCAATGTTTGACTTCATGAACTACATGCTTACTCAGCAGCCACCCAGAAAGTAATGCATTATTTCACTTAGCCATACCAGCACTTTATTATCCATTTTACGTAAGAATTCATAACAATAACAAGTGTATTGTTTGACATGCAGCAAAAACATATGGGCAACCAACAGCTATTTCCTCTGACCCCTGTCAGATCAATTAATTTCCATAACAGAGACAAATGCCTTCAGAATAGCAAAGCAAGACAACAGAAGTTCTCTCAAATGCTAGAAAAAGCCAAAGAATGTATGCTGTGAGGAAGTGAATTAGATTTAAAAAATAAACTGCATTGAAGTAATTCTCTATACTACTGTTAAAGCTGTTTTCAGTAACGTACAGCATCATACACAATACTTCACAGTAAACAAATTTCATGAAATCATATGCTTGCCAGAAAGAGATGGCATAGGCTACCTATCCAGAGTGCTTACCATTACAAATATCCATTTCACTTTAACCTTAAATTTACACACACAATGCAAGTAATACTTACTAAAAAAAGAAAATAGCTTAACTAATGAAATCAGTTAAAGTCCAAAATCTAAATATGAAGCCAAGTCAACCATAAATAACAGGAATAATGCCCATGTAAGTTTTATACCCTGTACTTCCCAATCTTCTGTACTTTTACTAATGCAAAATATATCAACTTAGAAAATGCATCCTAAAGTTCTTCAACATTTTTTATTATGAGGGATTACCTTCAGGATCAAAAGAGGTGCACTATGAATACAAATTTCACATGATCTTAAATGTAAAAAGAAATCTGCTGCACCTCTATCTTCTAGTCACATGACAAGATAATGTGAAGATTAGATTATTCAAGGATTACCAAGATAGTTGTGTGTTTAATTATTAGTCTGGGTCACCACTCAAAGCGCTAGTTATTCATTCACCCTCCTTTATTCCACATGCTGGACTAGAGAGTCCTTGAACAAAAATTGTCAATTCACTGACTGTATACCTGATCAAGTGAGTGGGCTGCAGAACTAAAACTAAGATACAAAGTACAAATTCTTAATAAATGCAAGTCTAATTTACTTTTACTTTTGCGTATTTCAAAACTTTGTTGTGCTCTCATGGTCCAAGTCTAAGAATGAACCATTTCACTAGCTGTAAGACCAGCTGCCATAACATTGTCTTCATCCACAAATCAGTCACTGAAGGTAGCAATGCCTAACAAGTAGACTTTAGTTTAGTAAATACCAAATGCTTTGGTGACGAGTGGCGTCCCGCAGGGGTCCGTATTGGGACCGGTACTGTTTAATATCTTCATCAATGACACAGACAGCGGGATCGAGGGCACCCTCAGCAAGTTTGCAGATGACACCAAGCTGAGTGGTGCGGTCGACACGCCAGAGGGACAGGATGCCATCCAGAGGGACCTGGACAAGCTCGAGAAGTGGGCCTGTGTGAACCTCATGAGGTTTAACAAGGCCAAGGGCAAGGTCCTGCACCCGGGTCAGGGCAACCCCCGGCATCAATACAGGCCGGGGGATGAAGGGATTGAGAGCAGCCCTGCCGAGAAGGACTTGGGGGTACTGGTGGATGAAAAGCTGGACATGAGCCAACA
>NW_008796217.1:1742848-1748172 GCF_000699145.1 Aptenodytes forsteri
GCAGTCTATCAGTACTTAAAAGGGGCTTATAAAAAAGATGGCGGCAAACTTTTTAGCAGGGCCTGTTGCGACAGGACAAGGGGGAATGGCTTTAAACTAAAGGGGGGCAGATTTAGACTAGATATAAGGAAGAAATTTTTTGCACTGAGGGTGGTAAAACACTGGCACAGGTTGCCCAGAAAGGTGGTGGATGCCCCAGCCCTGGAAACATTCAAGGTCAGGTTGGACGGGGCTCTGAGCAACCTGATCTAGTTGAAGAAGTCCCTGCCCACGGCAGGGGTGTTGGACTAGATGACCTTTAGAGGTCCCTTCCAACCCAAACTATTCTATGATTCTATGAAATACAGCCCACCTGTAGGACTGTAGGAAATTTCTCATGGACCAAGGCAGCCCTAACAGTGTGGGAGAAGAAAGCCCACATGGTGAGCTGTCACAGAACAGTTTTTCCCAGCTTTTTTCCCATGTATGCACATTTCAACGCTGTTCTAGGAACGGCAGCTGTTTTCTGGCCAGAATGCTCCAGATACCTTCTTAGGATCAACATTCATTGAAAGCAAAGAGATAATTTGCTTGTAATACTATGCATATATATAAGGTTATGTATCCAATTTAGAATTCTAAAATGCTTATATGTATACACAGCACCTTTTACACTGACTACATATTGAAAATCTCCCAGTACCTACTATGGCTTTATGAAAGAGATGTAAATTAAAAAAAACCAAAAACCACCCAAAACAAAACCCAACTCTTTTTTTTTTTTTGATTCATTAGAGAATTAAGAGAACAGGTGGTACTTGGAAACGCATTTCATGAACTGTCATAACCAAGACAGACTGGGTGACACAAGCATATATGTCAAGATCCACCACAGGATTCATTAGAATTAAGAGAACAGGTGGTACTTGGAAACGCATTTCATGAACTGTCATAACCAAGACAGACTGGGTGACACAAGCATATATGTCAAGATCCACCACAGCTGAATGGTCAAAGATGCATGACACCATGTACAAGTATTTCAATTAATGAATGAGAAGAGTTTTTCTTAGTCAGTTACACATTATCAATTGGCCTTATACAAGCCTTACTGAACATTAAAAAGTGTGAGGATCAGATGTATAAAAGAAAAATCAAAGCAAAAAAGAATTCAGCTTTGGGCAGAACATGATCAGGGGACATCCAGCGAAACAAAATGAAGGTGATTGTTCTAAGCCACATAGAGGTCATTATTTAAGATTTCCATTGCGCCCATCAACAGACTGGGACTAAATTCACATGTAGCCATTCACATCCAGTACAGTGTTGGGTTTTATTTGCTTATTTTTGGTGACAGACATTTCCTTTTACATTCCCTGCCAAATGTCACCTGGTGGGATTTGACAATGTGTACAAGAGGGCAGACACTGAGCAGCCCCTCATGGTTACCAGCCACTCCTCACCGTATTTCTGCAAAAGGGAATTTCAAATTTAATTGGGCAGAGGGAAACAAAAGTCCAGCTTTAATCTCATCTCATCACTGTTGTTCCCTCTAGACCTAGAACAGATAGATCTCTGCCATTCCATCATCAAGGTGCAGCTGGGTCACTAACAAGGGGCAGTTATTCCAGACTCGATGTCAGATCTTTTCTATTAGAGAGGTCACAAAGAAGTTCTCTTTGAGAAACCAGGTTGGCTGAGGACACAGGGAGTTTGGGGGTTTATTTGTTGTTTTTTTTCTTTCATCACAACAGTAATAAAATAACTAGTCTTTCAAGAACTATTGTAACTTATACATGCCTGTGGATGCAGGAATGCCCAGCAAGGTCTGGCGTGGTCAGATGATCTGTGACCAACTGTCATAGATGACAGAGCTTACAGCAGGGTGTTGAACTTTGAGCTCTGGCTCTAAGACAGTCCACTTCAGAAGCACTAAAGAGGCTCGATGGCAAAGCTAGAGCTCTGAGAGGAAGGTATCAAAGCAAATGTCCGGTGTTGAAGAGAGAGCTTCTCCCTCTGCCTTTCACCTATGCAAGATAACAGATGTCATTTAAGTGTTTTTTCATTTGTTTACATGTACATGTGATTAGAAAGTCTGCTTGCATTTCAATTTCATTTCACTGTCTGTCATCCTTTACCTGTGTCTTCAAGTCAATATATCATAATGGTGGCACAGACTTTGAGAGGAACTGACAGTAAAACATAGCTTCAGCCTCAGAAAAGGCAAACGTCAAATGGAAGTAAAAATACTTTGAAACGTTCTGTAAAGATAGTGAAAGTACAGAAATGTATCTCAAGTTACAGGGAAGAGGTTAGCATATCAGAAGGGACTACATGGAAAGCCATAGTATCCCATGGATTCCATAAACAGGCATAGCAATGAATCATGACAAACCCATTACTAGCTGCTCCAACAGAATTCTGGAATTGACACTTGTTTCGGTTCCTTCAAAACTAAGCAAAATTAACAACAATAAAATTGGCATGGCCATAACGTTTCACCAAGCAAAATTCTTAACTGTAGACAGGAATTAGTCTCAAGTGAAATGGCAGTTAATTTATTGCTGTCAGTTCGGGATACTTTTCAATGATGAAATCATTGCAAACTGTAACTCAGGACTTTGAAAGATAAATTCTCTCATGTTGAAAAAATGAAACTGCTACCCAACCTTCACTTACTCTGAAGTTAACCTGAATAATAATTTTAGAAATTGTCTTGTCAGGGTGTGTAAGAAACATTAGCTGAAATACAATACTAGCAATCTAGAGACTTGCTGGCAACTTGAGTCTTTTTTTTTAGAGGAGAAAGTACAGATAGTATACCAAGCACATCAGAAAGAGTGTCTGCTTAATGTAACGTACTGCTACAGATAGCTTTCTTTCTAAAGCAAATTGAATATTTGAGAAAAATGAGAAATCCTCAACCACTTTTTCTCTCTCAGTATCAAATACACCTTTGTCACCATTTTCACCACTCAGGTTCATGTGAGTGGTGATCTTCATCTGCTCCTCTTCATCTTCCAGTATATTCAGATCTCATCTGAAACTTTGTTGCTGTTCTTGTTGTTTTTAGTAAGACCTATACATGTAAGAGTCAACCTGCCTATACATCTAAAATTCTCATTTTCCCCGCTTATCCATGCAATCCAACTCGCCTCCCAATCAATCCATGCAGTGCGCAACCTCTAAAATGCTCATCTCACTGGTTGCCAAAGTCTTCAATAACTGTAAAGACAGTCGTCTTTAATGATCAAGCCTCTCATCAGCAATTTCACATTATTCTTTTTGTTTGCATCTTTATCATTGCATACCATTTTACAATAGTCGAAGACAACCTTAGTAAAAACCCTTGTAAAAGTCTATGTCTTCCATTACTCCCACAAATGCAGTTAGCCAATACAATCTGCTTCAATATCTAAAACTGTATCTTTATTGGTAGTGTATTTGTTCTTCCTTGCCCACATTTCTTTTCTAGTGAGCAGTTATGTGGTGCTTAGCTGCCTACTGTGGTTAACCCACAACACTACCTTACAATTATTTCTGTTGCAGCTGGATCTACTCATGGCTTGAAAACACAGAAGCAGAGGAGCTTGACATGCACAAAAATCAGGCAAACAAAACGTTGAGACATACACTGTAAAAAATAAAACATGAAAGAATAATGGCCAGCAAGGGTTCAAGACACATGTTCTGTTTTGTTAGGTTTGATTTTATTCCATTTTTCCAGAAGGTGGAATCTTAGAAGTATGCTAGGTTCTTTCATGCTCAGGAAAGTCCAGGGCTGCAAGCATTAGGGCAGAGTGAGACTGCAGAGAAACAGGTAAGAGAATAAAGAGATGCTCAGTGGTTTTTTTAAAAAAAGAAAAGAAAAAAAAGAAAAAAGGCTATTCAATGCCTTAATAAGCTTTATATTGAAGGTTTTCCTCTTAAACCCACTGGTTTAAGCCCTAGTCACCCACTTCCTATCCGGCCATTCTTCTTTCTCAAGCTCATATGGCTTGAGCTAGATTGATCCATTACTTCTGGAAGGGGATGGTGTGAGTCTGAAGCTTCTGAGCATAATAGAAAATGGGAGATTACCCTGAGTCTTACTGAAAGCTACCTTGAAACACTGGCAAAAGACTGACTATCTGTATTAGGAGGTGTCTAACATGCTCATGGACTAAATGATAAATAACAGCAGCTCTAGAAAATGAAGCACTCCAGTCAACCTACAAAAATTATAGCATGAGTCTATCAACATACTTTTCTCCCAATCTGGAAAAGCTGTTACAAGGAGTAAAATGATGTTCACTCAGCCCACATTTGCCCTCTTCTCAGATAAAATTACTCACAGTGGAAATTATAACCATGACTGATCATACACTGTTACTGCAAATTAATGTAAAAGTCTAGTCTCACCCAACAGCTATGAAACAGCAACAGCATGCTCTAATTCTTGGCATATGTCAGTTTTGAATACTGACTTACAGGTAGAACTACATATTTTTCTTCTAATATACAAGAACTTTGAGTTTATCTAAAAACCCTAAAGACCAGAACAAAAATGTATAACATACTAAAAACAAATCAGGACTTTCTCCAACCACTGAGGCTGTAGCGCGCACAGGAATGCTATTAAAGTAACATAGCATCTCAGCTAGATTTGTAACAGCTGATAGTGACACTTGTTCATTCTGTATGTGTACCTCAATCCATCCCAGTCGTGCACAACGTCAAAGTGGAGATATGTCCAGTGACAGCAGCTGCTACTGTCCTCTGGTCCTCCCCACCCAGTTTCATAAGGACTGAACCTTGCGATGAATGGATTCTGCATTTGTGGGTAAAGGCAGCATAACTGCACCAAGTATATGCCTGACATCACCATCAGATAGGGTTATTAAAAATTAATATTAACCTGTATCTGTCCAATATATGTTTTCATTTCTTCTCAGGCACAGAATTCCTCTCACTTCACCCTAAGAACGTACTTAAGGCTCAAGACAAAAGTCATAAGACACAAAACACTGGGCAGCTTTTCCATCTCCGCAAACTGGAGTTTGACATTTTATCTTGAAGGTGTGTCAAATCAACAAACAACTTCACAGATCAAAGGTGGGAAACAAAAAAAAACCAGCAAACTGCTCAGGTCCACATACAGTTCTGAAAAATTTGTAGTATGAAAGGGACCACAAGCAGCTAGTAATCAGCTGGAAATGGAGAAGGTACATCCTGCCCTACACATATAGAATCATAGAATCATTAAGGTTGGAAAAGACCTCTAAGATCATCGAGTCCAACCGTCAACCCAACACCACCATGCCCACTAAACCATGTCCCTAAGCGCCTCATCTACACGTCTTTTA
>NW_008796217.1:1748308-1756621 GCF_000699145.1 Aptenodytes forsteri
AGGTCTCCCCTCAGCCTCCTTTTCTCCAGGCTAAACAGTCCCAGTTCCCTCAGCCGCTCCTCATAAGACTTGTTCTCCAGACCCCTCACCAGCCTCGTTGCCCTTCTCTGGACACGCTCCAGCACCTCAACGTCCTTCTTGTAGTGAGGGGCCCAAAACTGAACATAGTATTCGAGGTGCGGCATATATCATTCCATCTATCCCTTAAACCTCTTTCCAATTCCCTGACTCACAGTCAAGCCTCAACTGTCATCATGCACCTGAATCAAGCAATCTTCAAATCAAGACTCATGGGCAGTATAATAAGTAAGAGTTGGGACCACTGCACAAATCCAAAACCCAAAGTAGCTTTCTACTTCGTGAAACCCACCCTGACTACAGAAGGGAACCTTCTGAAAAAGGGACACTAAAGTTCCAAGTGTAAAATATTTATACTGCCTTACAGTATTTTTCAGAAATGCTATATAGGAACGAATTTTTAATTTGAAAGGAGAACTGCCCATAATGAACTTATTTAAAATAATACACAAAGTACCAACATAAAATTTCAAAGGGCATTTCACGCTGATGTACGTAATTCCCCAGAAAGTTGTGAAGTAAATTCACAAATAAAAAGGTGAAGTTTACCTTCATTCATAAAACGTTCTCATTTCTTCTAATTGGCTGCCTTCTTTGAAAAGCGCATTTGAAAAAAATTTCAACAAGTCCTAACTGTAGCACACACACTCCATCAATCTAAAATGCTAGCTTTTTTATTCCTTTTTTTAGTTTTCGAGACACTGACTTTTGACTGAACAATATACCACTGATGTGTGCAGAAGAAACCTTTCCACTGATTGGGACATGAGTTTCCTCTGATTACAGGAAGTCAGAAACTTCCTGCTTGTTGCACTTTCCTCTACTTGCGCTCATCCACTGTTCTCTCATCCAGCCACAAAAATTAAATTTACAGGAGTCCAGATTTCTGCATACTTCAAAAGAAAAGAATCTTCTCAATATCATCTGCTACATATTTTCATGAAGCAGGGCAGGGCACAACCAGTATAAGCTTTACGTATAAATATCAATCTACAATGAAAACCAAAGGAGGTGAAATCTTTGGCCTGTTAGCCTTGACTGCTTAATGCACTGTACGTAAAGATTATGGGGTAAAACAAACTTTAAAAGATAACATCACAAGCAGCACCAGGTTTAGTTTTCAGTCTACAAAAAATACACACACTTAAAAAAAAGAATTGCCCAGTTATCTATTTGAATTTATTAACTTTTCCCCAAACTCTGTATATTTATTAGCACCACAGGCATACGTGTAAATGATGTAAATTAAAAATTAGTCAGGCCTAAAGGAGGAAACACTATGCTACTGACTCATGAATAACTGAAAGACAAGCAAGGCTCCCATATATTTTTTTAAATATGTGGTTCCAATAGAAATAACAGGCTGTATATGCTGCAGGTGTTCAAGCCACCATTCTGAAAGTACATATAAGTTTTACAGGAAGCAGGCCATGCAAAACAAGCATGAGTATCATTTGAGAGCCACTCTTCTCACTAAAGAAATTAATAACCCTATCATCCTCCCCAGCACAATTATCAAATAACCTAGCAGATTTACATTGAGAGATGTTTACTTGTATTTGTCGCAGAAGCATTAGTACTATTCTCCTTATACCTACTCTTTCACTCTACTTCTCAAATTTCTTTTTCATAGTCTACTATTTAACATGCTTAAATTACTTTTCATTTCTCCCATTTAACAAACTCATTTAAATTGTGTGATTTATTAAACATTTTACAGTGCGCTCCTGTATTAGCTGTGATGGGATGTTATAAAATCTGGGTTCTAACTGGAGCTTCCCCTTTGAGTTGTTGAATAAGTCACTTCCCTCTCACTGAAAATGATTAATGTTATTTTCATTTTGAGATGAAAGGCTCTACAAAACTACTAAATGCTAATCACAAATACTCCAGATAAAGTTTAGTCAAGAAGGTACAAGAAATCAAAGTATCACCTTGACACTGGATCCTCTTACTCAGATTTACAGCGTAGCAAGCATGCTGCTATGAGAACGATTACGAAATAAACATGAAACATACCATTACAGGTTTAAAAGTTTCTACTTTTAAAAGAGGTCAAACTTACATCTGAAAGGTCAGTGGGAACACTGACAAACCCTTTTAAAGCAGAGATGATACAAAAACTAAACATGGTTTAAGAAAATAATCTTAATTTTGAAAGAGAATCTGTTGGGGAAGATCAGAAAATACATCAACAGTTTTCAACTCTGCAACATGTCAAGCTTCAATCAGTAAAATATAGGCAGATCTTCATCCAGATATAAATGTTGCCTTGCTGTGAACAACGGCAGGAAGGAAAAAAAAAAAAGGTTGGAGGAAAGACTGTGTATATCCATGAGCCACTGGTCACATCCATCAGTGCTAATGGAAAATTTCGGGACCCAGAATACAATCGTATTCATCAATACTGTGTGAGATTAATGATGTTTAAAAAAAAAATGTAAGTAAATGGGCGGCATGTTGGCAAATCAAATTTGCTGTGGATGCATCTAAAGTACAGTAGGTAAGAAATAATCATCAGCACTGCTCAAGTAACTACTGAGCTTTAAGCTACTCTTAACAGTTCAGAAAAGAGTGCTAAGCATGACACTGGGAAGGTAAATTATAAATACAACACTGTAAAATTTGTGAAAAGATTACATACTTCCATAGATAATGAAAACACCCACCTATTAAAATTACATATCAACAAGAAAAATACTATGGGGAAGAACACTCAGAATCAGCACTGTAAACCGTTATAAACTGACAAGAATTTGAGGAGCTCAACAGTATGGAGATTATTCCACAATTTGGCATTTTTTTTGTAACTTCCTTTAAAACACCTGCTGTTGGCCACTATAAGTGACAATGTCCTGGATGACAATTCATCTGATGCCAGGTACAATTCTTATGCTAACATCAGAGTGAAGTCTAAATGCTAAAAATGCACTTTTACAATTCTAGAAAGATTCTTTACAACTTTCAACAAGTTCCATACCTTCTCGAAATTCAAGTCTATTCTCAATACACATCACACAGCTATACTTCTTCCCAACAGGAAAGAGAAAAGGCCAGAAGTCCACTTGTGTAAAAGCTAGAGATTAAATAAAAATACCACTTATTATCAAGCAGGCACAATCCAGGTTTCAAGAAACATCAGTCAGACATTCGTTACCTGATAGTTCAGAACCAAAGGATATACTGACCATATGTAGGTCTAAGGGTTAAATAAGACAGCTAACTCAGAAGGTGATGCCAGTAGAAGTCTGTTACAGACCATCAGCTCAAACCAGAGAACAGAAGGATTTTTTTTGCAAGCCCGTATTTGTAGTGTGCTGAAAGAAAAATGTCAAACTGAAGTATTTTTAATAATGAACCCTAATATCTCAGGATCTTAAGCAGCCAACAGTAAAAACATCAGTTTTTAAAAATTATTAGCAACAATTTTCTAATAGCATTCACCATAACCAACACAGAGAAATTATCATATATCCCATTATAACAGCTAAAATGAGTAAGTCACTGGATTAGAAATTGGGGATAGTCTAAGAATTACTGGTCATGACCAGATTACATAGCCAGATAGAGATTACTGACATCTATGTAAACATATGATGCACATACACGCTCATATTCCTGAGGTTTCAAAATTTCTGAAGCTGAAAAGAGCTATGAACAAAATTGACTGGGAAGAAAAATCTTAGACAGAAAGACATGAAAATGGAAACTTCCTTAAGAGGGCTTTTATCTATGGTCAGGCAATTCTACAGCTAACAAAGAGGACAATTTTGGGTACAGCTCATCCTAGCTCATCCTAGCTGTTCAAAACCTGATGTTTTTGAAAAAAGAAGCAAGTGTAAGGAAAAAAAAAAAGCAGGATCAACAATGTAGAAAAGGGGAGGCTGGATCACCATCAACATAAATTACAGTTACGGAGTGTAGAAACTGAGAGACACAAAACATCCACATATGACACAGACAAGAATGTTAGTAACAAACACCACCTCAACAACAGCAGAGGCCCATGATTAGACAGAGGTGGCACAAGTGTTAAAAATCATAAGGAAAGATCAAAAATAGTCAATAATTACTTTCATTCTGTAGTTGGAAAGATTCAAAATGGTATAATTCTATCACATTATATTGATTTTGTTTCCGACTCATTTGTTAAACAGATGTTTCAGATCAGATGTTAAAAAACATTGAGACAAACATTTTAAATCAGCATACTTGTTAAACTTATCCAAGAGTCCTAGAGTAGTCAACCCAGCAAATCTATGATCTGTTGATGCTCTTTTAAAACTCTGTATTTTAAAATCTGTATCTGTCTTTAAATGCTAGGGACTGCCACCACACAGAGGAGTGAAAACTCAGTGTCAAAGGGACAAATCAAGTTTTAAGGCAGCCTGATATGATAGAGAATTCAGACGAGATAACAAGAACCAGTGAAAGACAGATGCATTCAAATGTATTCAAACAATAATTGCATGCCTTATTTTTAAATAGTGGAAAAGATGAATCACTGGAACAAATCGACCAGAGAAGTAAATGGTAGATTCTCAGTATCTTGATACACTTAAAAAAAAAAAAAAAAAGCTTAGCCAACTAGAAGTTCACAAAAAAAAAAAACATCCCATTTAAGGTGAAACGCTCATGTATTGAGATAGAATTGATCCTCACTCTAATGCACCACTACATGATGCAGTACTAAATGCAAGTCAACTTAAGCAAGCACATGAACTTTTCACATACACACAGCTAGATTAATTAGTAGCGTGGTAATACTGTTCTTTAATAAATGTAAAATAACAATTCGCCAGCCCATTAACAGAACAAAAAGCCCCTCAACTTAAATAGTACAGAAGGAAAATGTTGAGGTTTTTTAAACAGAACACAGGATACCATGATACTGTCGCTCTTCTGCTGCATACAGTTCAACATCAGTGACACGTGATTCTTCCTATTATTTTCAAACGATTTCCAACCAGACTTCAGGTCATGTTATGACTCAGTGCTTTTGAGAAATCTGCATCTAATCATTAACAGAGGCAAAATACCCATTTCCATTCTGTTTGGTAATTCATCAACCTTTATCCAAAATATGCTAAATGTTGAATGTTCATCTCCAAGGTTTGGATGCAGTTTGACTAACTGCTCCAGCTTGGCTCTTGCTTCTTATCCCAACTTTCAGAGTACAAACATGGTCAACCATTTCTCCTCAAAGACTGTCACACAGAGATTCCCATAAGATTCAGAGTAATCATGCTTTTTTCTATTCAATATCAATAAAAAGAATATGAATTATCAGATTATAATGTTATCCAATATGACAGGGACCTCAAACTCTGCACTATTTTCAAGTCCTTTTTTTAAAAGTATTTGATCACAGGAGCTGTGATATCAGGAAAAAAATTGACAATTGGATAACTAATAAAAACATTCTTAAGCAAAACAGACTACAGAAGCAACCTTCCTAAAAACTGGAAATGGTAACAGCTATGCCCCTTCTTTTGGAGGTCAAAAATAGAGTTTAAGCCTCACTAACGTAACAACCAAACACAAGCAAGCAACTCCTTCTATCACGTTTAACAGCCCTCTGCTTCTGAGAGCACAACTCAGCCAAAGATCTGGGTTTTTATAGGCTACAGACTGAATTGCTTTGGGCATTTTACTGGGCTAGAAGAAAAACCACACAAAACCTACAACTTACTTACTACAGAGCAGTGTAGAGTCTAAGTCAAACAGTTCAGATAACATACCACATTTGCACTCTGCAGACATCACTGGCTCCTGATCCAAAATGCTCTTACACATGCTAATCAACAAAGCCTCAAATGGACTAGGAACTGATTATCTTAGAAACTGTCTATCCTCCACAGTTCTCAGCAACAGCTGTTGTCAATTACAGTAGCATACCTAACAGTTTAACATAAAACTCCTAAGGATGGAGCACGAAGTAAACTTTCTAAGACTTCGTCAACAGAATTCCTTTCAGGGCAAAGCGTAAAACAGTTCTTTGCATAGCCCTTCCCCAGTGAATAATGAAGTTATAATAGCAACAACAACGTGGAGATAGCAAAGATGATCTCTACATTAGCGTAAATCACCGGCAGGCAGAGAATGTATAACACATTTCCACCAAATCACATTTTTCTTGCACATTAATATGAGGTACCAAAGTCCAAAAGATGTAAGTGCAAACAGAAAAGAACAACGTTTGAGTAAAGCCAAGCCTGTAATGCAAAGAATGAAAAATGTGAGAGGAATGTTTTCACTTACATTTCTCAAAGGTAAGTGCCGCTCTCGCAGGTGGCACAGTATTTTAAGAAAAGCTCTGAATGATTTCTGTATGACAAGTCAGCTTTGCTAATATTGCAGCAGAAACTGAGAACTATTTGTAAAAAATCAAGTTTGTGGCTTCCTCAGATTTCTGAGAAGGTGAAATGAAGTGAAACATACAAGAATCTCATCAGTTTAATTAATCGTTAAACAAAGCTACCAGTACAAGCCTTATTTAGTCACCTTCCCATCCACAAAGCTGGAGAACAGACTCCTGTCTTCATCTCATTAACAAAAGGATGTCATTATTATCTTCTGAAATGTTCAGTTTTCATAGGAGTTTACCACATCTGTAGTATCTAAATTATGAAGCCAGCATAAAATCTACAGGGAAAAAAATGCACCTTCTTCCCAGTATGCACTTATACGTAAAAATAGTAATTGCTCATGCTCTTGTACTTTTTTATGAACTGAAGTACATTATGTAGGTTCACAGTTCATACAAGGGTAAGCTCCTGTTGTTGGCTCAGACGCAGTTACCAATTTCAAGTAAGAAAATATACAAGTTTAAAAATTCAACAATTTCTTTGGAGTAGGCTGTGTCTAATTCTGTCTTTACCTGATAGTCTGAATGTATTACACAACCTTAATGGTAACGACTCCAGCAATCGCTACTATTATACATATACATACACACACACATATGACTTCTAGGGTAACAACATTTAGGCCATACATGGGTCACATGCTTGTAAAAACGAAGTTTGACAACTAGTAATTTACAATTATTTTAACTCAGACAATTATTACATTTACAAAAAAAAGGACTGGTTTCAGAATCAGAAATCATTATCATCCACAAACAATGTATTTTTCTTATTGACCAGTTTTAGATCTTATGGTATTTCAACCCGCAAGCTGCAAATGTAACAGTGGATGATGAATCAGAGAGAGGTGGGATCTAGGATTAATTTAACTGAATGTTTCACGACCCTCAAATTTTTAAAAATATTTTCAATACCAACAATCAGCCCACATTTATCTGGAATACATTTTTGGAAGCTTTAGTTTTCACAGAGGTATTATCAGTAAATAGCTGAATTAGTGTGTGGCAAGTAACAGAACTGACAAATAACAACTTTAATGAAGATTCATTGGTCTGAAAAGAAGTAATTCTCTTATGTGGTGCTTTTTAACCAAGTTTCAGAGTACTTTGTAAGGGAAGGCAAGCAGGAGAGTAAAGCGGTGCATGGATGTGGTAGAGCTGAGTGGCAGAACTAGAGGACTGTTCTTGTCTCCCGAGTCCCATCCCAGTACATTTTGGAACGTGAATTCTTTCACATATTAACTAACAATTTTGTTGTTCGTTAGGTATTCGAAAGCATATATACCACTAAAACAATGTTATGTCAATACGATGGAACAGCTATTTCTTACAAGCAGACCATAAAGCCTCCAGGATGCGTAATACCATAGGATACGTAGCTAAACTAAACTACCGATGGGTACAGTACAGCAATCTAAGAGTATAAAACATCTAAAATGTGCTAATTGTAGCCCTTGCACTGAAATCCAGACTTCTACACCACTTGAACTACTGTATCCTAAAGAAAAACAAGTGTGACAGTTAAACATCTACCACTGATGACAATAAACTGGACAGCTAGCACAGACTGAGTCAGATAGGTGAGAACAGGGAGGAAGAGAGGCTCTGGGGCAGGAAAAGTGGAGGGAAACCAAGCTTCTTCTAAAAACTCTTTCAAGGCCTGGAGGAAAAAAAAAAAAATCAGGAAGACCTTAACTTCCCTCTTCAGCCAGCAGGATCACCACCAACAACAATTAAGAAAAAATCCAGAGGGGGAAACCTTGTGACAAATCTGCCTCCTCCTCCCTCCCTGCTTTCACCTCCCAGAAATGAGGCTCTGACTCCAGAGATCCCTGCCGGGGAGCACCTGCCCTCAGCACGCACCGGGC